>NC_135845.1:1435000-1655000 GCF_029677425.1 Wolffia australiana
TCCACCCTCCCAAAGCCATACCCCGCCATCCCATCCTAGCCATATACACACCCCCACCTAATATACTCACCTCCCTACCCGACCTCCATCCATCCCATATCCCGTTCGATCGAGAGGAATGCTTGACTAATCATCACACTTTACTCACCAGCTCTGAGGATACTTGTGGAGCTACTAGCGGTCATGCTTCCATGGGAGAGGAGGACGATGGCTCCATCACTGAGGAGTCAGACACGGACATGAACACCTCCCCTCCTTCAGGACATCATTCGGATGCCCCTCATACACGTCGCATATATAACACCCGATTGAGGGTGCATCACATGAGCCGATAGCTTTATGATCCCAAGTCATGTTTGGAACTAGTGAGGGATCGACAACCCTCAAACCCAGTCATATCTCCTTTCTCTAATCAAAAAGCATAACCTTGGGATAGTTGGACTTATTGAGCCGATGACTACATCGGATCACTCCCATACCATTGCGAGGAAACTCGAAATGGATCAAGTTTACTTCCACTGCTCTAGCTTTTTTGGAAGAGATTATTCGTTGGAATTACTTGCGGAAAGGACGCAGTATGTTACTTTTGACGTACCGTACCCCCCAAAGCCATACACGCTCACGGTAGCCTACACCTCGCATAGGCATCTAATACGGGAGGCCCTCTGGGAGGAATCCACTCTACATATTCAGGCCCACCCACGACTTGTTGACCTCCCTTGGTTTAGAGCTGGGCATTTCAACTACATACAGGCAGCCAGAAAATGCCAGGGAGGCCGACCACCTAGGTTATGATCTATTCAAACATTTAATGGTTTCATTCATCAGGCATCCGTCATGGAGCCTCCCACCATAGGTGAGAAGTGGACATGATGTAATGAGCTCCAGGCATATATACCATGATGTAATGGTGTAATAGCACTGCACTAATGCACTGCAGTATCACGATTGAGATCCTACCTAGATATTACTCGGACCACTCACCAGTCCTCCTTCCAAACTTGAGTACTTGAGTACGCCGCCCCCCATTCCGATTCAAGCTATGTGCTTAGAGCATGATGACTTTCATCATTTTGTACACAACCATTAGAATGGAACGATCTCTACATTGTCTATGGAGAACTTCAGCTATAGACTGAGGAACCTCAAGGTCCACTTGAAATGGTGGAATGGACATGTACTTGGAGATGTACACACACTAGTCGAGGCACTCAAGATGGAGCTAGCTGTTATCGAGCGACAACTACAGGATGGTTGGACAGACGAAGCGGGAGAGCGCAAGCTTCGGCTTAATGAATAGCTTGAGGGAGCTATGCGACAACATGAGATTTTCTATTTCCAGAAATTGTGTATCTAATGGCTGGGCGAAGGTGACAGAAATACAAGTTTCTTTCACGCCTCAATCGGCCATAGAGCCGGTCCTTATTATACAACCCTATTAGGGATGTATAACTAGGATCCTGTACAACTAGCTACAGCTGGAGTGGAGTACTATCGCTCCCTCCTATCCTCACAACCGACTGTCTTGAGTGAGGACCTACTCGCCTCCATCCCTCATTTGGTGACCGACCAAGAAAATACACAACTCACAGCCCTTCCTACATTGGCAGAGATCAAGGAGGTAGTCTTTTCCTTGTGTCGGAACAAGGCTCCGGGACCGGATGGATTCTCAACAGAATTCTTGATAGCATGTTGGGATATCGTAGGCACACACTTGGTGCTCTCTATCAAAAAGATCTTCACACGTAAAGTCTTACCTCGAAGCTGGAAATCCATTTTCTTGGCACTTATACCAAAAGTGGACGATCTAGCATCATTTAGAGACTTTCGTCCTATCAATCTTTGTAATGTATGCTATGAAGTTGCATCTAAGATCATTACAAATCAACTAGGGACCTTCCTTGATAGACTTATCTCACCTGAATAGTGCAGTTTTGTCAAGGGATGACAGATCCATGACAACATCATGCTAATTCATGAGTTAGTCCAGTCTTTAAGCACTCATATTTGAGGTTCGAATGTCATCATCAAATTGGATATGGAAAAGGCTTTTGATCGAGTTGAGTGGAGTTTCCTTACCGAAGTATTACGTTGCTTTGGATTCACTGATGCATTCATTGCTCTCGTCGATGCCTGCATTAGAGAGAACCACTTATCTACCTGGTGGACGAAAACTCAATCGGCTTCTTCATGGCCACAAGGGGTCAACGACAAGGTGATCCCATCTCACCAACCCTTTTCACATTGATGGAGGAGGTCTTCAGCCGATCACTCACACGAGCGATCACCCGCGGCCTAATTGAACCATATTTTATGAAAAGGGATGTCCGATCCTCTCACACTCCTTATTTGTAGATGACGCCATCCTTTTCCTTAACGTATATTAAAAAACAATTAAGTAATTCATGAGTGTTCTCACTACCTTCGAGCGGGCTTCTAGCCAGCTCGTCAATGCCTGAAAGAGCAGCTTTATGGTTGGTCCGTCTACCACTGTAAAGCATTCTCAAATTATCCAACACTCTACTCGATACACACGAGGATGTCTCCCTTTTGAGTATTTTGGATGCCCTATCTTTCTCGGACGCGCTAAGCATCATTTTTTTGATGCCTTGTTGGCCAAAATGAGAAAGAAACTAGAGGGATGGAAACTTTGTTTTCTATCCCCTAGAGGACACATCCAACTTATTCGACATGTTCTCAAGGGTATCCTGCTACATACCCTAGCGGTTCATTCACTATCGTTCATAGTCCTCCGCTCTGTGGAGTGACTTTGTGGACGTTTCTTATGGTCAAGTCACCTCTAGGGAGAGAGTCGCCACCACTGCGTTTCTTGGGAGAAAGCTTGTTGGCCGACGGAAGAGGGGGGGTCTAAGGATTAGGCGCCTTTAGGATTTTTAAGACATGCTTTAGAAGAAGCTCGTGTGGTATATACGTACAACGCACTCCCCATTGGGGAGTTTTATCTTAGTCAAGTATGGCGAGTGGGCTCACAGAGAGATGGATATCCGGAGCCATTGCAAATGGCAGACTTGGTAGCAACATTGGCTAGAGATAGCTAAGGTCACACGTTGGCATTTTGGCCGAGGTGCGGTTAGCGCCTAGTATGACACATAGCTTGCAGACGAGCCCTTAGCCCATCAGCCCTACTTTGTACCACATCACCTGCGACTGACAGTTGCGCAGTTGCTCATGGGCAACACACACCACCTTTGGAAGCAGCATGGCCTCCCAATAGACATGTCATCCCAAGCTCAACGTACCCCCATTGGTACCACTCACGATAGTGCTATTTGGATGCTTACCCTTGATAGATCCTACTCTTGTAGAGCTTCTTGGGAGCATTTCCGTGAGAAATCTCCCATCCAGCCCTATGGTCGCCGCATCTGGCCTTCGACGATCATTACTCGTGTCTCCTTCTTTCTTAGGAGACTCCTGCATCACGGCCTCTCAATTGATGATCGAGTGACCTGTATCGGTCACTCTCTCAGTTTGCGTTGTCATTGTTGCCCCTCATCTCCCCAAGCCGAAACTATGGAGCACCTTTTCTTCCATAGTGAGACACCCCTAGATTGTTGGAGCCAAATCACACAGCATTGGCGTCCACTCCTTGGAACATCCTCTACTTTGACACTGTTAGTTGACATGCTTCATGCAAGCACATGCTCCCAATGGCGGCTTGAGCATGTATGGCATGACATCATGCGGTGCCGCCCTCGCACAACTAGCGTTCATCACCAGCTATGTGAGGGAAATCAGACAGCAGATGCCCATGCCAATCACACGGTACACACACAAGCCCCTACCTCATTTTTTCTTTCTTGGCAAGAACTCCCTCCAACCGCTTGTGGATGTTACCGCGTTGAACGCCTTGGCTTGTCGGCTCTTCGCATGCGTCACACGCATCGCACGCTATCGAAGGAGGGGCCGAGGGAGTGGTGGATTTCATGGAGCACTAGAGGCGGGAGAGCTCATCCTCTCGCTTGATAGTTTGACTTGCCGCACACCTCAACGTTGCCATTAGCGGACGACGGGTTAGACTGTGCACACTCCAAGCATCGCATCTGCTACGCTGGCTCCACACACTCTTGTTGGCATGAATGATCATCTTTCGGCTATTGGCCTCGCGATTGTTGTATTGCATGAAGCACGAGAGGTGAGAGCGCTCGCTCTCTCGCCTGATTGATGTCTTCCCCACGCACCTCATTGATGCCACCTGTCGACGGCCAGGAGGTCTCCGCACACTGTATGCATCATCACCTTCACGAGGGGATCTGGAGAGACGCTGGCATGAGCGACCTTCTCCGAGCACCTACCATGTATCACTTTATGTATCTTCTCTTTTTCCTACACATGGGTGTGGACGTGTGGGATCTGAGTGTAATTGGGATATTTATGCTCGCTACACACCTATAAACGTTGATAAAAAATCTACTCATATATAAAATCCCCCTGGGTGGCATCCAGGGCACTGCTGGATCGGACTACGGGCACAACCGCAAGGTTGGACGTACTCGGTACTGTGTTTTTTGCCAATAAAAAAAACCCAGAGTTTTTGAAGTCCCTAGCCCAATATTAATTCCCTCCAAGTAAAAACTCTTGGTAAAAGGGAGCACACTAGATATAAAAAAATAGAAGATTTGATGAAGAGCTCAATGTTTTTAGCCCCCTTAGCTTTGTCAGATGTGCAAGTCCTCCACCTCCTCACAAACCACACAGGTTGATCTTTCCTTGTCCCACTTAGGCTGGTATAGATGGGGTCCACAATCCTCTAAATTTATTAAGAGTTCATATAATAATCAAACAACTTCACAGAGAGATATCAACGATTTTCAAGTGTTAAGTACAATTATTTGACAGATAATCTGTTTTGAAGATAATATGTTATGTATGGAAGACAATATATATTCAGGAAACCATGTCCTCAACAATATAAGAAATATAGATATCACGTTAATGTATCTTTCTTATTCAGTAACATTTCTTTCTATTTTCTATTTTCTTTCTATTTTCTCTTTATGACATATTTGCTTCTCAATCTCTTCTATCTTTTCTCAATCTATATCCAAGAAAATTTCCTTTCCTCTAAGTCCTATCATACCTAAGAACTGCAATGTGCACCTTTTGATGATTAAAACCTCATATCTTTGCCTCTTCTCTTTTCCCTACAATTTTTGTTATTTCTCTTATTCTTTCAACTTCCATATTCCTCTTAGTAAACCTGAATCAGTTCACCAAGAGAAAACAAACCCAGTCGTACAAGGAATAGAGAATGAATCCTTGATTCTTCCTCTTCCCTTGGTTGTCTTACGAGATATAATCACAATGGTACCAAAATCTTGAAGGCCTTCTCTATCTTTCTTGGGAGATATTTCACCTAATCCAAACATTAAATATATCTTTAGACATCCAAAAGACAATTTCTATGTGACCATATAGGCCCGTGTATCATTCCAGTTAATGAATCTAGTGGCCCAAGAACCTTTTTTTTTGGCCTTCTAAATTAATTAACTATATCATTAAATATATTAATCAATGTCAGATTGATTTAACCCAATTGACATCTTGAGTCGCTAACTCGTGGGTTTCCAAGCTACATCTTGTGCTCTAAAATATACAAAGGAGTGTGTATCTACTCACACATGGAACATGTCTGCCATTGGTTACTGTGTATGTATAGTCCCTCATCCACTTAGTGCTTGATACGTCGAAATTTAGGTGATTAACCTAGTCGATGTGTAATTTGGAGACTTATGCAATACAATTTATAATTAACCTTAATTCACTTATTATTGTTGTAAATTGGTGAGGAAGGGGTCGAACCACAAAGAAGGTTGAGTGATTAAGATTGATTTTGAAGCAAATTAATCGTTGAGAAAGTGGATTAGGTGTAAAGAGTTTGACAGAAGAGATAATTAATCTTATATGATCATTTAATGTAAAAAATTCGTATGTATAAATTCTTAATTCTTACTCATAATAATTATGAACTTATAACAGAGATTAGAATGGTATTAAAATCATGGAATGAGGAGAGGATGAGAGGAATGAATGGATGTGATGAAGAAATCCTAATTAAGGGTTTCGTATGAAAACCCTAATTAGGAATGGGTGGTATAAGCTATTAATCCTTACTCATAGGTTTTAATAACTTATAACAGAGAGTGAAGTGATATGAGAATGTGTAATGGATAGAAATATGGGGGAAATTGAATAAAAAACCTAATGAAATGTTTAGGACTTACCTCTTCCCTTAGTGATGCTCCCAAGCATTAATCTCCCTTCATGGACCCGTATATTTCGCCCGGTGCCTAGGTGTGTTGCAATAGACATGAAGACAGATCAAGAGAAGGAAGAAAATCATTTTTGGAAAGAGGAAAAACCCTGAATTGGCACTCATACACCATTGTTTCACAAGGTCTTCCACACGGAGAAAGGCAAAATAAAGTACAGGATGAGCGTAATTTGGAAACTATTTATAGGCTCAACCATAGGTCATGAAAAGAGAAATAAGAGGTGGGTCTCCCCACAAAATTTCAGCCAACACTACCCATGGGATCAGCAGTTATGGCCATTTGAATTTTGAGCATTTATTTACCATTCATTTATTTGACTAGATCCAACAGAATAGGGAGCCAACAGAGCATGCCACATCATCTATCATTGTAGGGCACAAATTTGACATGTTCCACAAGAGAAGAGAGCCACCAGGTTGTTCCACATCATCCCTCCTTAATGGGCCTCGATTTTGCCTTTTTACCCTAAAGCAATACTTAGAAAATATCAAGTATAATCCAAAAACTTCTCTAAAATTCAAAATTAAATATCTCTTTATCTAAAACTCATTTTTGAATGAATTTTTTGCCAAATTAATTCTTATAAAATATACTATGCATTTAAAATTTTATAAACATCAAAATATACTGAATTTAATACAATAGTAATTATTTAGTGGACATAAGTATTTTTGGTGAAAATTACATAAAATTCATGATAATATGCATATAATTAGCTTAATTATGCTCTAAAATTCATGAGATGAACATGAATTATCATGCTTATTTGCATGTTATCTGCGCTCGTAGGATGTCATTGGTCAATTGTCAAACCTTAATCAGGCATTTAAGTTAGTATTTATGCATTTGAAAATCATTAGAGAACTCTTATCTAATATTATAATATATTGGCCAAGGACTATATTGCATCATCTTCCTTAATATGTCTCCTCTTATACCGAGGGCAAATGATCCCAGCTTTATCAATTAATTTTCTTGAGTTTAAATGTAAATGCATCAATTTTTAATGAACCCCGAAATGTAACTCACCAGCCTAAACGGCGAACTACTCTACATGCTTATTCGGGCGGCTGCTCTAACTGTTTCACTTCGGCCCTTCTACTCCTGCTTTGCCGATTGAGAACACCTTAGTGAGGCCTCGCCAATTGAGAACACCTCAGTCCTTGCGTGTGAGGGCTTTCTTGTTTGGAAGGGCTACCTTGAGCTCGTTTACTCGGGGTTTAGCATTATAAAATAATTATAGAATATGATTTTGCTCCTCGCGCCTACTTAATTTATTTCATAACCGCTCCTTGATTATCAAAAATAATTATAGAATAATTAATTTATCTCATGAATTTCTTGATGCACCCAAACCAAGATTGTTTAAAATCCCATGATTAGCAACTCATAGGGCATAGTCAAAGTTTAATTGTCCATCCACAATAGGTCTTCGGTGTCAGAACTCTAATCACCACATTTATTTTCATCATACTTCATGAGGTAAATTCATCAAAATCAATACACTTGACGTCAATGGCCTTCAATTTTCACATTGTTATCCTCTCCTCTCTAAAGTGTACTCTTTTATCTTAAGAAACATAATACTTGACTATATTAAATAATGTCATGATATTTTTAATTTGATCTTTCTATGAAGATTGTTATGTATATCTGAAATATGTATAAAATAATCCTATATTAATAATATTTCTAATATAATTTTAGCATACACCCAGCACAACAATGACATGAATTTAGATTTAATTCATGTGTATATTTATCATTTCAGTTCACCAATTGAAACCCAAGACGGATAACATGCAATATTTCTGTAGAATCCCTTATTTTTTGAAAAACTATTGTGTCATGAATATGAATTACAGCAAGAACGCACATCGAAGATAAATATAATCATAAGTGATGGACAGAGAGATTGATACCTAGATAAATATATAGCTAGAAAGTGATGGAAATATATATTAGAGATATTTAAAGAGATAGATATGTACATAAGAAGAGAGATTTATGCAGATATATAAGTTCATTAAATCATAAACACAAAGGTACATATATTGTGATACACACATATGAGTTAAATATAAAGTGACATGTAGAAGGAGAGAGAATGATAGAGACATAAAGGAAGGGATTCATATAATAGCAGATATAAATAAAGAAATATCTAGGAATAGGGTGTAAAACTTTCAATTTAAATCGACTGATAGAGGAGAGAAAAAATATATGAAGAAACATAGTGTGAAAGAAAAAAATCATGAATTGTACAAACTCAAATTTGAGGTATTAAGATATAATTTATTTAAGTTAATCAACAAAAATAATAAACGTCAAATTTTAAATGAATTTAACTAGGAAGTGATTAGCAAGGGTCATCACTAATCCATACATTTAACTTTAATTTGTTGATGAGGTGACGAGACAATATATTTATAAATTAAGAATAGAAAGAGATCAGGAATATGATAACTCAAAACAGATCTACGGAATAATGAAGATATATAATTCATGAAATAAGTGGATGCGACAAAGGACCATAACAGATAGGTAGACATTGTGTAAGAATATTGATTGAGATGGATGTGGATTGGTAGAAGGAGGTGGATTCATGTGAATGGGTGAATGTGAATGGATGGATTATGATGATAAGAAGACAAGGAAGTAAGTGAAACAAGACTCATCATTGATCCTAATACTCCAAAAGGATCAAGTCACTTTACGATAGTGAGAGAGCTCCTCTGCTTCTCATTCAATTATAAGCTTCAATCGACGATGAAAATGAAGAAACCTATATTTATCTTGAAATCAATTTATGTCACTTGGTCTAATAAGATAGTAGTGATGCCAAAATGAATTCTATATGAATAGAGGGGTCTATTTATAGATCCAACCATAAATATGGAAGAGGAGAGAGAGAATAGGACAAAGCAGGGCTCCAAATTTTCACCTAAAACTCCATTTGAATTTTCAGATATCTTGATTTGAAGCTGAATCTTTTTCAGTCGATGGATTTTCTCTCCTACACATTGGACTACAAGCGTAACATGGAATCATTGAAGAACCAAAATATTGTGTGTTGATTTATGCTCAAATCATCAGTTAAATCCACAAATGATGTGTGTCCTTTATTTTTCCAAAAGGTCAGTGATGTTATCTACATTATTCTCTTTATGAGAACAAAATGATGCCACTGTTAAGTGTTTTAAATCATTGGCTGACTTATTTGAAAACCTCCTCCCTGATTTATTGCCTCAAAATATGAAGTATTCCTTCTTCATGAATAACAAATCATCATGTGTATGCCCTTTTTCAATGAATGAACATATTTAGTGCAGTTTTCGGCATTCCTTTGTTATTGGGCCACATCGCCTCCTTTTTTAAATTCCAAAATTGTGCTGATTCCAATTGAAATGGACCCTTTTTTTGCATTCGTCCATATCCTCTTGTGGAATTAAAAAATACAGAACCTTTGTCAGAAATTATGGGTCATTATGACATTGTAATTTATGATGCCATCATGACACCTTTTTAAGAATGTCTTCATGTGAATCATCCGTTGCCATCATTATTGGCTGCCGCCAATAATAAGCCACAATCTATATGCATGGGATTGTAACATGTGGAAATGTGTGAATCAATATGGAATATGTGTATGTATATATACACATATTAAATATCCTTAAATAATTCAAGAAAGTAGTTTTAACTTATAAAATTATTCAAAATATGTATTCAGGCAGAAAAAATATTTTCTACATGTTAATGTTATAAAATTTTAAATAATTCATATTCTGATTGGAAACATCATCAACTTTACAAATCTAATATAGGAAAACTCAATAGCATTGCCCAAAAATTTAGAAAAATTGAAATATTATTTCAAGAATAGATTGAATCATTTTAAGATTCACACCTAGCATATATAATTATTTAAGTAAAAAAAATAAAAACCAATAATATTAATGTAATACCTAGTGTATTAAAAGATACAATTGAATGTTAGACCCTTATAATTCTCTTTCAATTATGCTTGGATTTTACATTCACCTTGAGAACCTAAACTATGAGCATAAAACATTAAGGTCCTGAAATACTTGAACACCCATGATGAACTCATGGTTTTGAGAACAAGTGGTATTCATGGGGGAATGCTACTCATTGGGTATGACACAATTAAGGAGGTACTTTCATATTTTTCTTACCTAGGTAAATTACTCACATGTGACTGCTACTTAGTGTTTGGGGTTCCCCACTAACCTTCCTCCTAACTGAAAGTAAAGATGGGCATTCTTATCCTCCTGTTAAATCACATAATATAAACTATTAATCAATGAAATAGGAATGATAAGGATCCAATCTAACTATGGGTAATGAATGAAGAGAATGTTTAATTGCTCATAATAATGTGTTAGTGAAGGTAAAAGATAACTGGTAGATCAATAATATTTTGATAGCTTGATGCCAAGGTTAGACAAATGAGCATAATATACCATAAAGGTATCGAGAAGAATGAGAAACTAAATTACCTTTTAAAAATTGTGGATAGTTTAGGCGTATGCCCACCTAGAAAAATGGATTCAATACATCCCAAGAAAACCACATAATAACAAGGAAGTGTTGATAAAAAAATACCCCGGATAAAATTCATCCCATATTCTTGAGAAAAGATGAAATAAATAAAATGAGGATAAAAAAGGAGGACGAAGGAAAATCCAGTATCAAATAATGATATCTCAAATGGGAGGAGCAGAAAATTGTGTGATTAAAGTATATCGTAAGTAGTTGTGAATGATGGATTGTAGAGGGGTTCCAATAAGGATGAACAATAATAGATTGGGAAAACAAGTGAAGTGGATACATCTGTAGGTTTCAAATATTGCTTTAGATGGCACAAATAAACATGATTTTGCGCTTAAGACTAGAAGAATGAGGAAGGCGGTTTGATGAGGTAGTTCACTCAGCATCCAAAACAACTAAGTTGGTTTGTCTGGTGGAATTCGGTAAGATAGAGTTCACTCAGCATCCAACCTACGACAAAATAGTATTTAAATACTTTAATTTTCATGTTTGCTCCTCACCCTACCAGATATCTTATCCATTTGGAAGCTGACCAAGTGAGTCTAGATCCATACCTCATACCATCAAGAGTTGCACTTGATACGCAACCAGAGCCTACCTTCTATACACATGCTTTTAGGACTACAAAAAATGCATTTTTAAGGGTAGGGTTAGATTAAATTCATGAATTTAGAAAAAATAGACATACATATTAATGAATCCATTAAATTAATAGATTTTTATTGGGTACCCAATTAATTAATTTTATCCATGATTTATATTAATTAATTATGAACCGATTTCACATGAACAAATCAGGTCCCAAGCAACTTAGTATGTTGCAAAAGGTTAAAAGGAGAACAACAAATCTTTTATGGAACCAATCTATCAACATTTTTTTTACATGAAATCCCTCATATACCATCAACTCCACCACCATGACTTAGGCAATGGTCAAAACTCTCAATCATCATCCTTGTCAGGACATGTATCAGAAAATCATCAGAAAACTCATTTTCTAATATTTCTACTACCTTAGCAGATAATTTCTTTGCAGCATCTTCTTTGACAATGTTTATTGTTGTACCAAGATTGGATGATCCCATTTTGGCTCACAATCGCCTTCATGGACATGTTTTTGGAGTCCCATGACTAAGGACTTCTATACATCCATAAGATGATCATGATGTCACAGGTATAAGGATCACTTACATAACCATGACAAGAATCAACTTCTTGATAATTATATGTACAACTGTCCAGATATTCAGATGAATCAATTCAATACAAAGAATGGCTGTTATCTTTTCTTAGATTCTTTGCACAAATGCAAACTGGATCAACCATCCTCATCACATGAGCTGGAGTAGATAGCACCATTATATCCATATATTTCAATATCCTTCTTGAATATCCTACGAATAAAAAATCTTAGGATGTGTATCAACATAAGTAACAAATATAGTGTGATCTAATCATAAATAGCATATCCTTGGACTTCATTATAAACAGTGCACATGATTTATAATGAATGTGATTTGTTTGATTGAGTTTTAGCGACATGTGTAACATTGTGTAGAAGGCCACATAAATTTATCCCAAATTACATGTATGAATACTATCTTATTCACTCTCTCTCTCTCTCTTCGCTTTCTGTTATTACCCCACAAGTTTAGCTGGATGAGCCAAAAACTCCTACATTCTTGGGTATTATCTCTTTTATATGAATGTTTGATTTCCCTGAGACATGATAGGTTATTGTGTCATAAAAAGTTAGAGTAGTTTGTAATAAAATGTTTGAAGTCATCTGGATGAATATCTGAAGCAAGGAAATGTCACATCCTCAAGTTTTTTTATTTGCATATAAAATATATTTTGTTTTATGATTTATGAAAAATGGAATAATTTTGATTGAACTGAAACTTATTTTATTTTCTTCCATGATTTTGACATCGATAAGATAAAATTATAACATTTCATTTTCAAATTTTCATATCACTTTTTTTATAGAGGAAAATAGATAATTTTATCATGGCCAAATTTAAGTAAGACTGTTGTGATGGAGCATGTTCATCTAAACCTCATTATAAATCTAAATAAAATTTAATATTAGTCTATAATAGTATTCATATATATTTATACGTATGTTTAATAATACATATATCTTTATATGTATGTTTTTTTCGTGGACTTGGTTTTACCAAGTGTAAGCTATCGTTCCTACCTCTCTATCTTAACCCTTCTAATATCTATATAGCTCACATCAATTTGTGAGACCTAAAACCTAAATATAATCCAATTTGTGAGACCTAAAATCTATTTATTGAATTTACTGCATTATAGTAGGATTATAAACCACATTTATTGATTTATATCAAGGAATTAAGTTCCCCGCGTACTAATATTAGAAACTGGTCTTTAATTATATAGACCCCTATATTTGTTTTCTGATAAATGGATATGGATATCAGGATACAATTTACATCACTTACTTCAATATCCTCTAATTTATTTACCACTTATCTTGGTAACCTATTTTATCGTAGGTGACCTAAACTTGATATTGTATTTTGGTGATACATACATTGGTAAGACATCTTGCTATATATTTTTACAACATCCTCTATGGTATGTTGTGTTCAACCATGATCAAAAATCCACCATGAAATCAATGCAACAGAATAAATATGAACAAAAAAACACATTGATGGTCAACCACCTTGTTCCGAGTTAAATCCATTACCATGGGTCCTCAAATCAATGTCTCAAGCTGCACGTGTCTGGCTTCTACATGTATCCATGTGGTCCTATGCACATTAGATCTCCTAGTAATCTTCTCACTGTCTAGTAACAATGGGTTGAGAGAGTGCTCATGGAGAGGGAGATGGGGTTCCCAGAAAGACACTCGCATGGGTGTGTCTCAAATCCATATATCTTCTCACATCTACTTTGATACTTTTGATACTTTTTTTGTACTTCTCACAACCATCAACCCATTTGATGGAGAGGGAGATGGAATTTTGATACTTTGTTACGTCATATAGTTTTTTCAATAAAACTATTTCACTCTACATATATCTTCTCACATCTAACTGAACATTATGTGTCTGGCCCTTGATAACATCAAATTAGATCAATAAAATTATGCTCTTATATTTATTTTTTACTACATGTTTTTAGATTTCCACAAGCATTATTCACCATTTAGGGATAAAATTAAAAATTCATGATTGTTTTACTAAGCTCTATTTTTTTACATTTTATCTAGTTTGAGTGATGTCGGACGTCATCTAGGATGTCATCGGTCTGCGCCGAATATGATGGTTCTGTGCCAATAAGGGATGATGGTATCGAACGTCGACGGCCTCATCGTCCGACGGATGTAACCCTAACGGGTTATGCGACTATGATGCAATAAATGAATGCCCTACGTGTCGTACGTGAAAACTCCGACTTGAGGGAGGCGCTGGGTGACGGTGACAGTGGCCTCTCGAACCTCATCAGAGCGACGTAGGCATCTACGGCTGAACGGAATCAATCTGTAGGGCTCGCACGTAACCAACGTACTCATCCATACCGATAAGACACTCAGTTTGTTGTAGTTCTCTCAATGAGTCCTCTCTCACCTACCTAGCCCCAGCGCAGTGGAGTCAAGACGAAGACATACTGCAAAAGGTAAATAACGAGTGATGGGAGAGGATGGTGTACCTCGTCGGCGGTGGCTCGTCGTGCAGTGTCGTCGACGGTCAACGACAATCGGAGCAGGTGCGGCAGAGAGTCGCTGGAGAGATCACGACGGCTCGACAAGCGACGATGCTGGAGCTCTATGTTAAGGTCGGAGGAGGAGAATCGACGGAGGACAAGCGGCGAGCCGTCAGCATGACCCGACTAATGGGACATGCCCCGAGGGTGTGACCTCGAGGTGGTTCGATACCAGCGGGGGCTGAGTCAAACAGCCAACCACAAGGCCAAAGGGTGCCATCACTGCGTGGTGCGGCACACAGGGGTTACACGCGTGGGTGTTCACAGCTCCGTTGTCTTGGTAGGGCGCATGCGACTCTATGTTCCCAACCCCTTCCCGCAGCACAAAGGGTCGTGGTACAAGGGCACGATGCGTGTAGTAGCTGATCCCACTGGCCGACTGGAACACGTCGTCGAGCAGGCGGTGGTCACCTTTGGCGGGTAACGGCTGTGGTTTGCCGAGACACGAAAAGCCAGGTCGTTGGTGAAGACGTGGCAATCGTAGTGTGCCTCGCCGTCGGGGCAAGTTGTGATCCGTTTGGCTGGCTGCTGGGGAGGGCCACGTCCGGTGAGAGACGGGCCAATGTCTTGAGTCAAATGGGGGCCGCACGATTCGTGCAATCACCACACCACCCAAGGAATTGGCGATTGACCGTGGACCCTTGGGAAGATCGCGTCGAATCCGTGGAGGAAGTCGACGTCGCGACATTCCGGTTGTGCTGATCTGACATGGTCAACCTCCCAAGTCGCAGAATGCGATGCAGGAAATTGGTCTTGCATACGACCGCAGGAAGTCGGTGGTGCACCAACCTGTTGACGGTCGTCGGGTACCGTTCGCCGTAGAAACCTCCCACAGTGCCGAAGTCTGATCTGAGAATGGAAGGACCACCTGCGAAGAGAGAGAGGACGTGCGATCACCTCTCGGACCGTCCTCTGTTTTTCCTGGTAGACTTGTTCCTCCCCTTCCCTCCTTAGTCTCTCCCTCTTCTTCCATCTACTTCCTCTCACGGTGAGACCAAGCTTGAACGAGAAACTCTCTTATGAAAATTAAACCTGGTCTGAATTTTCTTGGGCGCCCTCTCTTCCCTTATAAAGGGGGAAGAGATGGGCCCTTACATGGGCCAATAAGAGGGGAGTCCATTAGGGAAGCTCTTATAAATGGGCTCCCCCCATTACAAAAAAGAAAGAACATAAGGCAACCAGGGAGAAAATGAAGGAAACGGGGAAAAGAGAAGGGAGAGAGGGACAAGGGGAAAGGGTAAAAGGAAGGCCCCTCCCCTTGATGGTAAAACGGCGGACGGACGAACACGTCGCAAACATGACAAAACACGACGACGCGAGAGGGAAAAATGCAAAGACACGACAGAGAGAAAGACGAAAAACAGAAATGGTAACTCGAGCTGCTTCACAAGATCTTCAACATCGAGGGCGCGCGGCGCGGATGACGTCGTTGGTGAATTTTGATAGTGTGCGCCATCATTGAGACTAACCCCACTTGACCCCTTCGACTTAAGTGGATTTATCAAATATTCTTGGAATTTTATTTGAAGTACAGGACATAGGTAAATAAAATGGTAAATTTGGGGTGCAAATGGGAGGAAAGGAGAAACCTAATTCATACAATAGATAATACGAAGAGGCACGATACGAAAGAAGCCCTCTCTAGAAGCACATTTGAAGCTCCTTAAAGACTAGGTCAATTAAAGGCAAGAATTATGGAAGTAACCCAAAATTTGAATTTCAAAGGCATGTTTGCAAATTTGGGAAGGAGAGAACGTGAAGCTAGGCTGGAAACAAATAACCCTAGCCCTCCAAACTCTTGGAATTAAATCTAATGGCTAGGAACATGTGCAGTATCAAGCTACCCCCTATATTCCAAAATTTACAAAGTGTTGGTTTCTAGAGGCCTTGACATTGATAAAGAAATCAAAACATTCAGCAGCGGAGGACTTAAATAGAATGGACCAACATCGATAAAACCATTGAAACGAAGTACCTTTGCACAGATTGTATCCCCAATTTCTTAGATTCCAGAGTGAGATGAGTCGAACTGCTCAAGTGTGCAGCCTTGAGATGTATCCATGTGGTTCTTAGCACATTGTATCTCCTCCTTCTCTTGACCAGCCCATTCTACCTTCATCGTCATTAGACTGTCCTGATTGCATCGGGCATGGAGAAGAGTCATGGGGAGAAGGGAGAAGAAGGGGAAGGCCCTTGAATAATTCTGGCCTGGGTGAATTTCATTTAAGGCCTTTTCCTATTTATATTAAGTGAGTAATTTTCATAAAAACCCCCAATCCTTAAGTATATCTTCCGACGTCCAAAAGACCATTTGTATGTGACCCTCTAGGCACATATATCTGTTTAGTTAACAACTCGAGTGGCCCAATAACTTTTATTGGCATTCTAAATTAATTAACTATATCATTATATAGATTAATGAACGTCGTATTGACTTAACCCAAGCGATAGGTTGAGTCTCCATTACGTGGGGTGCAAAGACACACTCGGTGCTCTAAAATATACAAAGGAGTATGTATAGACTCACTCATGGAATCTGTTAGTCATCGGTTACCGTGTATGTATAATCCCTCATCCACTTGATACTCCGTGGAAAACTTAGGATATGGTCAACTATCAAACCATAATTGGTCATCTAAATTAGAAATCATCAGAAATCATTAGAGAACTCTTCTCCAATATTTCATAGCCTTGGCCACGGACTTCATCACATCATCTTCCTTGAGCTGTCACCTCTTATACAGAGGGTGGATGATCCCATCTTGACCACTCAATCATCTTCGTGAACTTCTTGATGTACCCGAACTGTGACCGTTTAGAATCCCAAGAATAAAAACTCGTAGGCCATAGTCAAAGTACAATTGTCCGTCCACAAGACATCTTTGGTGTCTTAGGTCTAAGAACTACTTACACAACCGTGATGTGAATCAACCTGATTTACAGTTTGGTATAATACGATTCAGGGATTTGTACGGATCAATTCAATGAACTCTTTCCACTAAAGAGCACCCACTATCTTTCCTTAGTGTGTCCACACTAATGACTATGACACCGTCACTCATTCTATGAGTGAGGCTAGATAGTGCTATTTTATGTGGATACTTTGATGTCCTTCTTGAGTATCCTTTGAATATGAATATTTAGAACACATGCTTAAAGACCGGTGATCTCCGTATTGTGATCTCATCATTATCATTTATCATGTATGTATAATTTATCATTTGCATGGCACTCCAATAATGACTTAAGGAATGGTTATCTGTCATACTCTCACTGGTCTTCCAAGCTAGCTCTTCTACATTAGGAAATATCATAAAAATTGTTTTCTAAAATTTCTACTGCCTTAGCCAATGACTTCATTGCAGCACTTTTTTGTAACAAGAGCGGATGGTTCCATCTTGGCAAAATAAATACCTTCGTACACATTTTTGCATCAAATCAAAGAATTTTTGGATTTCCATGGCTAAGGACTTGTAGATCATAGTCAAAACTTAACAATAAATCCATAAGATTTTCATGACGTCTCAGGTCAAAGGATCACATACATATTCATGAAATGAATCAACTTTCTCGAAAATTACTTATAGAAACATCCGTAGGATATATATTGCTGTATTAGTGAACCCTTTTCCTAGAGAGCATCTAATATATTTTCTTACTCTTCACACAAATAGAAACATGAGGTATCATTCTTGACGCATGAGCACTACTAGGTATTGTTATTCTATTTCACGATTTTGATATCCTTTACAAATATCATATTGATATGAATATTTTCATCGATTTAAAGATAAGATATCATCATAGTATGAACTCATTATTATTCACTTATTATTGCATATTTCCTTGGGCTTAGTTATAAACATTCAACTCGAGTAATAATGACTATGGTATGTATGAGTTAATTCTAAATAAGATTTAGAATGTATGATTGGGTTACATGCCTATAATTACTTGCCATATAATTTCTTGAACTGGAAATTATTTAACTATTTAAATATTCATGAAAGAATCATCTATTAGATGGAGTATTTTTCAGAGATACTTTATTCGGCAAATGGTCATGAAAGGGTCAAATTCTATTTTTGTCATTTCAAAAAAACATACGGCGACTTTGTGTCATGTGCTTGCCCATTCAACCCTCAAATAGTCTAAAAAAGACGGTAAACGAGATATTCATAATAACATGCTAGTTTGGATACTAATTTCATGTATTTTACATCTATTTGTGTTAAACCAATCATAAATGCATGTTATCTAGGCTTAAAACAATTTTCTGCAGTTATAGAATGAATTTCATATTTAACCTATATTTTATTGTATTTTAACAGAACTTTCTACCATTCATTTCATAAATGAAATATTAATAATTCAGAAATATATCATTGGATTTATTTAAATATTTCTAAGGCTGTATTTTTTAAAAATATATGATTATTTTACATTATAATATTTATGGAATTTTTAAAAATTAAATTCATAATTATTTAAACAATTAATGAGTCTGAATATATATGTGCATATTTATTTAAACATTTTTAGCATATAATTGTATTTTTAGAATGAAATTCATTAATGTGAATATTAATTAGTTTATATTATTTTAAGGGCACAAAATTTCTATCCTCATAGGTACCTAGAAGTTAAAGTTCAATTTCTTATTTTTCTCAAGGAGTTGATGGCTTGGGAATTCAATATTTTCCCATTTATTAGTTAGAGGATGACCGTGTTTGAAAATTACCTGATCATTATGAATAATTGTCCCCTAATACATAAAAATAATCAGAAGTAAATTGAAACCAAATGGACCTTTGGAAGAAAAAAAAAAATGCCTTGATGATTATATCACCTTGCAAGTGATTAAACGTGCTGACAGTTGGTGTAAAAAATATGTTTTGAAAACAAAATATTATTATTGAGGTATCAAAAATGTTTGAAAAATATTATTATCTAATCTAATTATAACACCTGGATTTATAGTAATTTAATAATATGCATTAAAATTATTAAAAAAACAATTTAGGGATCAGTTATATTTTCAAAATATAAAATTTAATGTTATTTGCCCATATATTCAATGATAAGCATTGCATTATAGACAGTAAAAAGGATAATAAGTTTACATTCTAAGATATAAGTTTATGTTCCATGATTTCATCAATGGGATAATCACTAGTTTTGAGAGATTAAAACTTAAAACTTATGAATCAGAAAAACAAATTATGGATCACATACTTTGCATAATATTAAAGATCTGAAGCTACATATTTTATGAAAATCCTTGATACAGTGAAATTCTTAAAAATACCCGATCAAAAAAATGTTAATTATCCATCTTTAGGTAATCTATAATAGATATTTTAAATGTAATTATTCAGTTTGATCCACTCATTCTTCAAAAAGATTATCCAGAAACAACAAAAATGATGTATCATAATAAATATTTGTGCTAAGTGACGAGATAATATAAAATAAACCATAATTTAAGCAAGTAAAATGTCAAAATTTCAAATCATAAACAAAAGATTGACGCATCAAAGGTCAGCTGCATAGTAGTTATGATATTATTTAATCCAAATAATTTTATAATTGATGATATCCCTATGATTATAAAAGCAAACAAAATCAAAATCAGAAACAACAACAATGTTGATGTATCCATGATTTTTGCATAGTCTTTGTTACCTAATTTATGGATATTACTGGGTTAGAGTAATTTTAGGTTAAAGATTACAAATCAAATCAACATGAATATTTTTTCATAATCTTCAATGTCTAGTTTTAGTTTTATCTGACCATAAAATCAAGATAATCTTCTACAAATGGTGTATCCAAACAAGAAAGCAATTTAAACAACATTAATATTTAATTAAAATAAACCTAAAGAGCACAAGGCTTTCATTCAGTTAGATTTAGTAAAACTTAAACACTCTGAGTTAAGAACAACAAAACTCGAAGCATCAAAGATATGTACAGAGTATTTAATAATTAATGTGGCTTTATAAAACCATATAATATAGAACGGTTCCTGGTTGAATGCAAGCAATTGTTAAAAAATCCAAATCAGTGACACAATAGATGTATTTTAGAAATTTACATAATCAAGAGTATTAAAATTTAAAGATATTTTTGAAAATCTAGTTTCAGAACAACCGCAGAGTTTGCATGAGTACAACATAAAAACTCCAGACTGAGAACAATTCAAATTATGCCCTTAAGTATCCTTGAATGATATTCAAAATTTAAATAAAACTCTTATGTTATAATGAAGGATAGTCTTTGGGATAGAGTGAATATTATAAGAAAATATCTAAAAGCTGAAACAAAAATAGTCATCAACTTAAATTTTTTTCCATAATCTTCAATATAGAACATTAAAAATGTCTCATCACCTTATAGTCAAGGATACTTTTTAGATGTAGTCATATTAATAATTTAAAACCAGAAACAACAGAAAAATATGAATCAGAGATAATTTGCGCAATACTCGAGATGTTTTTGAATGTTATACAAGATTATTCATCAATCATATGGTATAAATCATAAAAATCCCGGATGAAAACAATTTGAGGCTTCAAAGACCTTTGCATATTATTCAATATATTATTGTATAATCAAGGATCAAGGAAAATCCTCAAGGATTGTTGTATAATCCTCACACTCTAATTTATCCAAATTACAAAACCAATAATCAAGAATAACCCTTGGGCTATGGTTACTAAAACATAATAAAATTTGATACATCACGGGGTTTTGTATTACCTTCAAGATCTAATATATTTTATCACCTTACTATCTAATCATCTTTTAGTGTAGATATAAACTTAGCACAAAGATTAAACTCATGCACCCACATAAAAAATACACACCTGCCAATGTGATTAAGCTGTTCGAAAATAAAAATTAAAAAAACCTACTAATGTCGCTTTCATCTGAAGATTCATTGACTTCATGACCCGCACGTAAACCCGGACCCCAGGTTATGGAGTCGATTCAGAATATGTGAATGAAGAATATTCTAGCAGAAATTTGGTGTTGCGAAGAACACTTCATAACATTTGGTTGTGACAAAGGTTATCCATTCTTTCAAAAACTCCAGGTATAGTGCACGCACGTGCACGGGACGGTTATTTCGTCCATGGATGAAAAAATTGACCTGTCCTGTAAAACAGATGAATGACGAGACATAGAATTGTCAACCAGTCTCCGAATGGGACCTTTTTTCCCCCACAGGAGCCGAGGGGGAAAGCTGAGTGGGAGCCAAGGGCCCGAGACGAAAAGCTGAGTGTTCATAAGACATAGAATTGACCTGTCCTGTAAAACAATGCACATACGTGCACGGGACAGTTATTTCGTCCATGGATGAAAAAAATGACCTGTCCTGTAAAACAGACGAATGACGAGACATAGAACTGCCAATCAGTCTAAACGGGACCTTTTTTCCCCCGCAGGAGCCTTGAGGGGGAAAGCTGAGTGGGAGCCGAGAGCCCGAGATGGAAAGCTGAATGGGAGCCTCGAACCCGAGACGGAAAGCCGAGTGTTCATAAGGGTGACCTATTTTTCGACCAGATGAGAATGTCTCGGACAGAACGGTTTCGACAGGGTAGAGGAAGTAGACTAAAATATTTGTTACGGGACGGGACTAACTATGGACGGAACAGTTCAGACGAGCCTCTAAAAACTGTAATGTAGGATTATACCTCCAGGTTTTGACCAAGGTGATGCTAATCAACAATATCAGAAAGATAATTTTATGAAATAAACATTATCCATTTCTTAAGAATAAGAATTTCCCAATGTGGGACAATCATTATAAATATTGACATGATCAAACTGGAACAGTGAAGAAGAATTGTGCATCGATTTGCGGAGCTGCGCTGCCCAATCCCTCGATTTGATCGTCAAAAAGGAGTGTAATTGAAGCGAAATTCTCGATCGGGAAACTTGGAAGATTGATGGGTTCGTCGAACCAATCCGATTTAGTCAGAAAAATTCAGATCAAGCTACGCGAGGGAGCCGGCGTGCCAGAATACGATCCAGCAGACCCTGCCTTTCGATTTCGCCCTCTGCGTGTGGAAACATTCATCGGAGGGCTTGGTTTTAACGCCACGCAATTCCCCGATTTCATCTCCTTCAACACCACCGAGGCATATCGGAGGCTCTTGCGATCTTTGGATCTGAATGGCTCCGTGAGTGGGTCTCCTTTTTTTTTCTGTTTTTTTCCCTCGCTGCATTTTCCTCGGGCGCCTTCTTTGCCTTTCCTGATTATCATTTGGGGCGGAGTTCCGAAATTGAATTTTCCGTGGTGTTTGTTGGATGAATCTCAATCGAGCAGCCCGTTTTTTCAAATTTTCCGCAATTTTGGGCCAGATGATTGATGGGGAGACATATTTACTGGAATAAGAGCTTCTGTTGATCAGCACGCGTTTTTAAATCAAACTAATTTTCAGATATGTTGTACAGTTGTCATATTGTGCTCCCTCTACATTTTCATTCTCAGGCTCCGTCTTTACTTCTCCCGATTATCTTTTTGCGAAGGTTATTTTTTCTCGTGAGCTCTGTGGATGACAGACCTGTATTTTTGTTTCAGAATTGAAATTTCCGTGGTGTTTGTTGAACGAGTTTTTTTTCTTGCAAAAGTTCTCCTTGTATAATAATTGCTATTGTGAATGAACATTAGATTTTCAGAATCAAACTGACTCTCGGAATGTTGTATAGTTCTAAAAATGTTTAGAGTGATTGTATTATTAACCTCAAAGTTTAGACTGATAATAATATTATGCTCTCTCAATACTTTTTCGCGCTGCATTATTCTCAGGCGCCATTATTTGCTTGCTGATTATCGTTTTGTGGAGTTCTTTTCTCATGAGCGCAGCGAAAGGGAGACCTTTAACTTTGTTTCGGAATTGAATTTTCAGTGTTGTATGTTGTACAATTCTCAAGCAAAATTTTTTGAATAAAGTAAAATGTATAGGTCTTTTCGCTTTTTGGTGAGACAGATTCACTAGAATAAGAGCTCAGGTTGATGAAAATCTACTGTTTAAATCACAATTATGATATGGGACCTGTTTCTTTTTGGTATTTTAGAGTTTTATTAATTTTTAGACTGATTGTGATGCAACGTTTCCACAACTGTACCATCTCCGCTGAATAAATGATTGTCCTTCACTTATGGCTTCCTTGCTTGCAGGAAATTGTATCAACGAAAGCCAAACAAGAAAATTTGCGAAAAGTCGAGACAGTCGAGAATGACATGGCCTTGTCTGATTTTCTAAATATTGAATTAAAGTGCCAGACCGAAGTAGATGAAGAACCGAAAATCAAATCAGCCAATGAATCTGCCCAAAGCACTCATATTTTAAATGTCTCTGGCATTGATCTGGATGACTATTTCTCTGATACTAAAAAGGAAAACGAATCAACTGTAAAAAATGTTGACCTGGTTGAAAAGCCAAGTTCTTTAGAGAAATCTTTGTTCCCGGTTGAAAGCAAAAAAATTGACCCCTTTGACCTTATTGCTGATTCGAATGCCAGTACTGTGGATCCTTTTCAGATGGGGTTTACAGAGAATTTTCCCATTGTTACGGAGGAAGAACATATGACAACACTGGGCCAGATTCAATCTGCGAGTGACACGTGGCCTCAAGATGATCTGTGGCCCCCAACCAGTTCAATTATGCCTGTCAACGCTTCACAGTTGGAAGCCAAGGATGATTTATTTGACGACTGGCAAGATTTTTCGAGCTCAAGGAATGCCCGAGATTCTGAAATATCGTCTGCAAGAACCCCGGAGAAATCGGAAGAGGTTAATTTTGGTGGATTCTTCCAGTTTGATGAAGATCCAAGCATAGGCAATGTAATGCATCAGCCGGATTTATTTCCTGAGGGGTCAGTATAGTTATTTCATTCATTTAAGATTCCTTAATTGGCATACTGCGAGATTCTTCATTACAGGATTTATTCCCTTGTGGTCCGTACATTGAATTGATAGTGTTTAAAATGGACTTGATTTTGGATTAAGAGATTTTTTGGGATTGGAAAGAATGAACTCTGAAACATAACATTCTTTTGATTGAGAGAGATTTTGCATTAAATAACTAATCACGTGAGTTAAGAATGTTTGGATTGAAACAGTTTGGAGATGAGTTGAGATTATTTTAAGCGTGATATTGATTGAGATTGATTCATTAAGAACATCTGGTACTCTATCTATACGCATCATTTAAACTACTTTTTCTTTATGTTATTATAAGGCCATAATGTCATTGTGGTTAGAAATTTAAGCACTTAATGGTGTACAGAATAAGATATTTATCTTATAATACTGATCTCATACTGTTGTTTTATCATCATCTGATGGATGTTCTACACTCTCATAGGATGAATGGCTCGGATGAAACAAGGAAGGCGCAGCATTCAAAAGCCACGGTGGATGAGCTATTGTCTGAGATGCATGATCTGTCCTTCATGCTTGAGGATGGCCTTTCCGTCTTAGGAGAACCCCGGCCGTCCAGTCAAGCATCATAACATCCTATGAGACCCTTATTTTTCAGTTAGCAAAAATTATTTTTGTCGCATTATAGACCCGTTTCTTGTTTTTCTCATTTTTCCCATAATTGAGTTGCTCAGGAATTTGTTTTGAAAGGAAAAAGGAAGATTACCAGAGACTGGCAATCAACCCGATACTATAATTTTTTCAATTTGAAACAAAATATAAGCACCAAACTGGTCACCATCCAAGCAGTTATGCCCTTTTCAATCAACATGAAGCAAGGCCCTCTACTTTGTGAAGAACCCTGTTCATTGAAGCCGTCATCCCCTTGAAAACAAAATCATTATGCAGCTGTTAGATGACCCATAGGATGGCAAGGAGCCTTCCCCACTCTGCCTCTACTCAGGAATTCTTTTTGTCTTTTCACAATTTCAATAATCAAAACATTTTCAGCTCTGTATTTTTTCTTATTTACATAATTTCATGTCGAAAAAGGAGTCATCTTCTTCATATCTTCAAGGAAATTATTTTTTCTCTATTGCCCGAAATCAATGCAATTTTCCTTTTTTGGTTTGTCGTTTTGTTCTCTCTTCTGAACAATGTATTAGAATTTCATTAGTGATGTTTATCCTCTGAGACCATCAAAGTCCTAAATCTTTTCTGTCAACCTTGAATTCAATGAAATTTTGAGTTATTTTACATCAAAATGAGACATACTTGCATATATGGTATCTGAAGAGAATAAAGCTTTATCACGACTGTCTGCATCTCACTGGCCGTGATCAACACAAAAATTGTGCGACGGGCATCTTGAAGTCAAGGAGGGTCTATTCCAGGATGATCGAAAGGCTCTTGCAAAACTGCATCAGGGTGAGTTAACTTTCTTATAAATAGAAAAAATGTTGTGCTTTACTATTTTATACCTCCTCGTAGGGCTTTATCGCTCGTGTTGACTTATAGATCTCGATCATGCAGTGCATCGATGTCACCTCGATCACCTGCCACATAGCCCATCTGAGACAGTGTTGATTTTTCCAAGTGACGGCTCAGAACATGGTCACTCACCTCTACCGAGACCATGATGTGAGGGATGGACCTCGTAAGCTTCTCGGAGGCGTGGAGATTCACCTGCTGTCTACAGTCAGTCTCTCCCCGCATTTCTCTCTCAAGATGTCAAAATCCATCTCTCCAGATTTCCTTATCTATATTTGTAGAACTTTGTCTCACTTCAATTATTGCTGCTCACTCTTTCGAATTATATATTTTCAAATATTTTTGCGGTCAAATCCCTATCTCTCTGTGTATATTGATATGTTTTACTCTATCTCCATCACTTTATAAACCGTTGTATCAGTTCCCTAAATCTCTCTTTTGCTCTGTCATAGTGTATATTCAAACTTCTCCTTGCACATCCAGAGCTCTTTCATGAAGCTCTAAAAAGATCCAGGTCTCCCTCTCCACATGCTCTTTCATAACGCTCAAAGTTTACCTTAACCCTTCGTTTCACCTTCCTACAGCTCCAAGCCACCCCCTATCTCTCTCTCCCATATTTTCTCATCATTTACATCTCCTTACATATCTTCTTCTATGTGTTCGATCTCTCTATCCCTCAAGTTGTTATTTCTCTCACTGAAGCACGTATATATATGCATATCCTATTTTCCTCATTACATCTCTTTCCTTATTTTGATCACTTTATTCCTGAGTTCAAAGTTGTATGTTTCTCTCTAGGATCCTCAGATAAGGATGTAGTACCTTGGAGCCAATCATCCTCACAATGGAGAGGCTGGCGTCTTTGGCAGCAACATGTATCCTTTTCATAGTCTCGGTCTTGGAATACCTCGCGAAGAGCTTCGTCTTCTGGGGATTGCCCTCTGTGGTTAGATGAGAGAGAACGAGAGAGAGAGAGAGAGAGAGAGAGAGAGAGAGAGAGAGAGAGAGAGAGAGAGAGAGAGAGAGAGAGAGAGAGAGAGAGAGAGAGAGAGAGAGAAGGATGATGCAACATTGGAAAACAAAACTGGGAGAAGAAAATGAGAGCCGGAGAGAACTATTTATAGAAAGATGTATACAGGAACAGAAGGGAACTCAAAGAGAGAAAAAGATAACGGAAGCTGGAGATAGAAAGAGAGAGACCTAGACTGGCACAGGTAGAGAGCAAGAGAGGAAAACAAGTAAATGAAAGATAGGGAGAAAGACAAGTGGTATTGTCAGAGTGTGTCAGTCCGCCAAGTATGATATTCATCCCTCTCCCCTTTAGTTTTCAATTTTATTCTGTGATGCCCTCTACTCTATCTATTATCTTCTCCATAATGACATCATCCCCTCTTTATCTGGTTGTGTTTTAACCCTTCTATAAGTTGGGAATCAAGTTGGGTTTACATGAACAGAAAATGTCCGTTTTTCTTTCTTTCTTTTGAAAAAGATTGTTCCTCTTCTACTGTGTATGGCAAGGTCATTGACTAAGCTAGCCTATTTTCTCTATTAAAGTGCAATATTTTGGACAATTTTCACAATGGAATAACACTAGGTAATTGGTGCGTTTGATCTGTCTATTCTATCTTCCTTGCTGTGAGAGGGTGTCAGCCCCTAAAGTGGTATCAGAGAAAGTCTGATCCAAGGAGAGAGAAGAGAAGCAACCATGCATATGTGATATAGGGAGTCGAATGCTACGTCTGGAACGAGGATCTTGGTAGGCGGACTGGCGTTTCCAGGTCTGTTTGTCATTCTCACCAAGACAAATTGTTGTATTTGAGCAATGAGAATGGAGTGCTACCTGAAAGCATACGGCCTGTTGATGCCAGCAAGTGAGATGAGGTTCCAAAAAAGAAAGATCAATTGGCGTTATTAGTTATGATGGGGGCCGTTCTGAGAGCTTTTTGGGGTCAGTTCATAAGAAGACAGTGAAGGAGAATTGGGAGGCTCTTTGCTTATGGAACCTTGGATTCAATTGGGTTATTGAGTACAAATACTGAAATGTGATTACGAGAATCTTAATGTGGGAAAAGATGAGACGGCTGTTGATGTTGCAACCATGTTCACTGATGAGCTTTCAGAGCTAAGAAACCGATACGAGGATACTATAGAGAAGGAGGTCGTTTCAAAACTTTTGCCGGCTACGCCATCAAAGTTAGACTCCCTTATGCTAGCTATGGATCAGTATAGAGATCTGGGAAAGATTACTTTAGGTGAGATAATTGGGTCATTAAATGTCAGCAAGTAGAGGCTTCATGACCAAGACGAATATTTTATGGAGAAGGAGGCCGTTTGGAAGCTTTTGCAGGCTACACCATCAAAGTTTGATTCCCTTATGCTTGCTATGGATCAGTATAGAGATCTGGGAAAGATTACTTTGGGTGAGGTAATTGGGTCATTGAATTTAGCAAGTAGAGGCTTCATGACCTAGACAAATATATTATAGAGAAGGAGGCCGTTTGGAAGCTTTTGCAGGCTACACCATCAAAGTTTGACTCCCTTATGCTTGCTTTGGATCAGTATAGAGATCTAGGAAAGATTACTTTGGGTGAGATAATTGGCAAGTAGAGGCTTCATGACCAAGACAAATATTTTATGGAGAAGGAGGCCATATGGAAGCTTTTGCAGGCTACACCATCAAAGTTTGATTCCCTTATGCTTGCTATGGATCAGTATAGAGATCTGGGAAAATTACTTTGGGTGAGATAATTGGGTCATTGAATGTCAGCAAGTAGACGATTCATGACCGAGACAAATATTTTATAGAGAAGGAGGCCGTTTAGAAGCTTTTGCAGGCTACACCATCAAAGTTTGATTCCCTTATGCTTGCTATGGATCAGTACAGAGATCTGGGAAAATTACTTTGGGTGAGATAATTGGGTCATTGAATGTCAGCAAGTAGACGATTCATGACCGAGACAAATATTTTATAGAGAAGGAGGCCGTTTAGAAGCTTTTGCAGGCTACACCATCAAAGTTTGATTCCCTTATGCTTGCTATGGAGCAGTATAGAGATCTAGGAAAGATTACTTTGGATGAGATAATTGGCAAGTAGAGGCTTCATGACCAAGACGAATATTTTATGGAGAACGAGGCCGTTTGGAAGCTTTTGCAGGCTACACCATCAAAGTTTGATTCCCTTATGCTTGCTATGGATCAGTATAGAGATCTGGGAAAATTACTTTGGGTGAGATAATTGGGTCATTGAATGTCAGCAAATAGACGATTCATGACCGAGACAAATATTTTATAGAGAAGGAGGCCGTTTAGAAGCTTTTGCAGGCTACACCATCAAAGTTTGATTCCCTTATGCTTGCTATGGATCAGCATAGAGATCTAGGAAAGATTACTTTGGATGAGATAATTGGCAAGTAGAGGCTTCATGACCAAGACGAATATTTTATGGAGAACGAGGCCGTTTGGAAGCTTTTGCAGGCTACATCATCAAAGTTTGATTCCCTTATGCTTGCTATGGATCAGTATAGAGATCTAGGAAAGATTACTTTGGGTGAGATAATTGGGTCACTGAATGTCAACAAGTAGACGCTTCATGACCGAGACAAATATTTTATGGAGAAGGAGGCCGTTTGGAAGCTTTTGCAGGCTACACCATCAAAGTTTGATTCCCTTATGCTTGCTATGGAGCAGTATAGAGATCTAGGAAAGATTACTTTGGATGAGATAATTGGCAAGTAGAGGCTTCATGACCAAGACGAATATTTTATGGAGAAGGAGACCGTTTGGAAGCTTTTGCAGGCTACATCATCAAAGTTTGATTCCCTTATGCTTGCTATGGATCAGTATAGAGATCTAGGAAAGATTACTTTGGATGAGATAATTGGCAAGTAGAGGCTTCATGACCAAGACGAATATTTTATGGAGAACGAGGCCGTTTGGAAGCTTTTGCAGGCTACATCATCAAAGTTTGATTCCCTTATGCTTGCTATGGATCAGTATAGAGATCTAGGAAAGATTACTTTGGGTGAGATAATTGGGTCACTGAATGTCAACAAGTAGACGCTTCATGACCGAGACAAATATTTTATGGAGAAGGAGGCCGTATGGAAGCTTTTGCAGGCTACACCATCAAAGTTTGATTCCCTTATGCTTGCTATGGATCAGTATAGAGATCTGGGAAAATTACTTTGGGTGAGATAATTGGGTCATTGAATGTCAGCAAATAGACGATTCATGACCGAGACAAATATTTTATAGAGAAGGAGGCCGTTTAGAAGCTTTTGCAGGCTACACCATCAAAGTTTGATTCCCTTATGCTTGCTATGGATCAGTATAGAGATCTAGGAAAGATTACTTTGGATGAGATAATTGGCAAGTAGAGGCTTCATGACCAAGACGAATATTTTATGGAGAACGAGGCCGTTTGGAAGCTTTTGCAGGCTACATCATCAAAGTTTGATTCCCTTATGCTTGCTATGGATCAGTATAGAGATCTAGGAAAGATTACTTTGGGTGAGATAATTGGGTCACTGAATGTCAACAAGTAGACGCTTCATGACCGAGACAAATATTTTATGGAGAAGGAGGCCGTTTGGAAGCTTTTGCAGGCTACACCATCAAAGTTTGATTCCCTTATGCTTGCTATGGATCAGTATAGAGATCTAGGAAAGATTACTTTGGGTGAGGTAATTGGGTCATTGAATTTAGCAAGTAGAGGCTTCATGACCTAGACAAATATATTATAGAGAAGGAGGCCGTTTGGAAGCTTTTGCAGGGTACACCATCAAAGTTTGACTCCCTTATGCTAGCTGGGGAAGATTACTTTGGGTGAGATAATTGGGTCATTGAACATAAGCAAGAACAAGAGTCACAAGATGAAGAACAGGAACTCTTGGCTCGCGCCTTCGTGGAAGATAAAGGTTATGCATGACGAAGAATCATCATCTCGTGGCATCGTGGAGGACATGGCAGAAGTCATGGAAGAGGATCAAAGAGAGTCAACGTAGATGACGATAAAAATGGCTATTATAAACCCCGGGACAAGTCCATTATTCCTTGTTATAATTGTGATAAATTTGGACACTTTGTTTTTGAATGTCGTAGTGAAAAAAATGAGAAACATGTCAATCTGTCTATGATTAAATAGGAGGTTGTAGTCCCAAGTTTACTAATGGCTATAATGGAGGATGATAGCATTTATCTCAAGGTATTGATGAGAAAATGGAGGGCACTAATACATAGTATCTAAAAATTAAAGCCAGTAACCACATGACTGGATACAAGGAGTTATTCTATGAGATTGAAAGGAAATCTGTTTAAGTGAAGATCAGAGATGGATCAACAATGGAGATCCATGGAGATGAAGATCCAACACAAACATGGGGAATCATTGACTTTGGGTAATATTATCTACCATCCTAAAATTTTTTCTAACATCCAAAGTCTTGAACCACATAAAGAATATTGCCGCAATGGAAGATGGCGTGCTCAAGATTCACAATCAAGAATAAACACTTCTTGATTGAGTAATGAAGACATGGGATGCCATTAGAAGATGAGATTCTGCCACATAAGTAAAATTATGTTTCTGATCGATCATTATTTTTTTGAAGTACAGCATGAGAAGGAAGAGATGGCTGAGAGTGGAGGTACCAAGAGTGAAACCAAGCCAATCTGAATCACAGTGAGGATCTTCAATAAGAAAAAAAGAAAGATACATTATGAAGATTTTGAGTATAATGGCTTTCACTTCTAAAAAATTTATGATGAAGATGAGAAGAGGCTCTGGAAGGTCGCCAACTATAAAGAAGAGATCGGCAATGAAGTGGACAATCACATAAACAAGCTGGGACTTTTCGCACTTGGCCCTGAATGTGGAACTTGAGGGAGAGATTACTGGAATCAAGTTAGCCTTATATGAGCAGAAAAATGACAAACATAACTCCGATTGTTCTGTTTATTTATTTTGTAAAAGACTATTTTTTATCTGTTATGACCATTTTTTCTTCTGTAAAAGGGCAATCTCTTGGACTATTTTTAAACCGTAAGAAAGAGAGAGGGAGGGAGGGAGAGGTAAGGAAAGGGAGCGATAGAGAGAGAGAGCGAGTGAGAGAGAGGAAGAGAGAGAGAAGGGAGAGATAGATAGAGAGAAATATAGATATAGAGAGGGAGAGAGCAATATAGATATATAGAGAGAGAGGGAGAGAGGGAGAGAGAGATATAGAGAGGGAGATAGATATAGAGAGAGGGAGAGAGAGAGAGTGGCAGATAGAGAGGGAAGAGAGAGAGAGAGACAGATAGAGAGGGGAAGAGAGAGAGAGACAGATAGAGAAGGAGAGAGAGAGTGACAGATAGAGAGGGAGAGAGAGAGTGACAGATAGAGAGGGAGAGAGAGAGTGACAGATAGAGAGGGGAGAGAGAGATAGAGTGACAGATAGAGAGGGGGAGAGAGAGACAGAGAGAGAGAGATAGAGTGACAGATAGAGAGATGAAGAGATAGATAGATAGATAGATAGTGAGAGAGAGATAGAGTGACAGATAGAGAGATGGAGAGCGAGAGCGAGAGAGAGAGAGAGAGAGAGAGAGAGAGAGAGAGAGAGAGAGAGAGAGAGAGAGAGAGAGAGAGAGAGAGAGAGAGAGAGAGAGAGAGAGAGAGAGAGAGAGAGAGAGAGAGAGAGAGAGATAGAGAGAGAGAGATAGAGAGATAGAGAGAGAGAGAGAGAGAGAGAGAGAGAGAGAGAGAGAGAGAGAGAGAGAGAGAGAGAGAGAGAGAGAGAGAGAGAGAGAGAGAGAGAGAGAGAGAGAGAGAGAGAGAGAGAGAGAGAGAGAGAGAGAGAGAGAGAGAGAGAGAGAGAGGGAGAGAGAGAGAGAGAGAGAGAGATAGAGTGACAGATAGAGAGATGAAGAGATAGATAGATAGATAGATAGAGAGTGAGAGAGAGATAGAGTGACAGATAGAGAGAGGGAGAGAGAGAGCGAGAGAGCGAGAGAGAGAGAGAGAGAGAGAGAGAGAGAGAGAGAGAGAGAGAGAGAGAGAGAGAGAGAGAGAGAGAGATAGAGTGACAGATAGAGAGATAGAGTGACAGATAGAGAGATAGAGTGACAGATAGAGAGATAGAGTGACAGATAGAGAGGGGGAGAGAGAGACAGAGAGAGAGAGATAGAGTGACAGATAGAGAGATGAAGAGATAGATAGATAGATAGTGAGAGAGAGATAGAGTGACAGATAGAGAGATAGAGTGACAGAGAGAGAGGGGGAGAGAGAGACAGAGAGAGAGAGATAGAGTGACAGATAGAGAGATGAAGCGATAGATAGATAGATAGTGAGAGAGAGATAGAGTGACAGATAGAGAGATGGAGAGCGAGAGCAAGAGAGAGAAAGAGAGAGAGAGAGAGAGAGAGATAGAGTGACAGATAGAGAGGGGGAGAGAAAGACAGAGAGAGAGAGATAGAGTGACAGATAGAGAGAGGGAGAGCGAGAGAGGGAGGGAGAGGGGGAGAGAGAGAGAGAGAGAGAGAGAGAGAGAGAGAGAGAGAGAGAGAGAGAGAGAGAGAGAGAGAGAGAGAGAGAGAGAGAGAGAGAGAGAGAGAGCACCTGTTCTCCAAATAGGCCTGACAAATCGAGGTCGTTGGACATGGAAATCAGCTGAAAGGCATTGATGAAGGTTGCCTGCCTAGGGCTCTCCAGTACCATGGGTTCTCCCTGCATTTCTCTTGTCCATCAATGAACTGGGTTATCCTATAACAATGAATCATTGTCATATTCATGATAGAGATAGAACAATACCATACCATCTTCATGACCTGGAAGGTGTTCTCTGGGAGTGCCCATCCACAAACATTTTCTGCCACCGATTTATAATCCAATCTGAACCAACTGTCCTCTATAATCTCTCCCACCTTTGCTCTCTGCTCTCCTCCAAAAATGATATTTCTTAGAAAGAGAGATACATAGCTACCTAGCCTGGAAGATATGAAGATAGAAAGAAAGAAATGCTGGGAGGAATACAGAAAGGATGGATAGATAGGCTGAAAAATAGAAAGATAGATGGCAATGTAGGCTGAAAGCTAACTAGTGCAGATCATATTGTATCGCTCAAATTGTCTTTGAGCTAGCTGTACATCTTAAATAAATTGATCCAATAGGGCAATTAGATCAACATGGAATAGTATTATCATTCTAAAAATCATTTTCCTTCGCACAATATCATTGCATAGTTATGAGTATGTTATTCATTGTTTAACATAGTACACTAAACCGTTCTTGTGTATGGCAGATTTTATAAATACAAATGTGCTAAAGGTGCTTCAACAAAACTGTCACGCAGACCTATAGAGAAAGCCACTTACCCTCAGCTTCACTAGGCGAACCATGGAAGAATTATTGTGCCAACTAGCAACAAATCAAAAATTACCGACGCGCCATTTTAGCAACATTCATCTCATTAAGCCCGAGAGTATTTGAGTAAAATGTAAAACACACATCTCATTTCTACACTCCTATCTCCAATGTGGGTGCCCAAAAGGCATTTCAAACTCTGTAATTTAACTGTCATATCAATGCGGAAAATATTTTTTTCTAAAAAAAGGATGGCTATGTAGGTACATAGAGAGATATATAAATAGATAGCTAAATGCATTTTTGGAAGGATGGATGGGTTTTATCTCATGCATGGAGGCATTTCAGTAGGCCAGCAAGAGTGAGACAGATATGAAGAACTATAGAAATGAATAACTAACATAGTCTTAAGTTTTTAGGTGGGTAGACCAATAGAAACATAAATAGTGATGGGTTTAGTTTCATGCATGGAAAGAGATGGATTTTAGAGAGGGAGAGAGACTAGATACCCTTAATGGATTCGGGTCTAGTAACTTGGCCAAGAGCTTTTTCTGGGGTGCAGTGAACCATTCTGGAAGTTTACACTCTGCTCTTGCTATCTACCAACAAAAACAACCCATCAGCCAACTCTCATCTTTCTCTCTCTATCTCTCTTGCTTTTTATCTCTATTTCCATTTCTCTCTCAATCTCTATTTCTATCTCTATCTTTATCTCTCTTTCTCTATCTATATTTCTCTCTCTTTATCTTTATTTCTATCTCTATCTCTCTTTCTCTCTATCTCTATCTCTCTTTCTCGCTATCTCTATCTCTACTTCTATCTCTATATCTCTTTCCCACTATCTCTATCTCTATTTCTCTCTCTATCTCTATCTTGCTTCTCTCTCTAAGTCTCTTTGTCTCTCTCCCTCTCTCTATCTCTCTCTCTCTTTGACTCTCTCTCTATCTTTATCTTTCTCTCTCTTTATCTTTGTCTCTCTCTCTCTCTCTATCTTTATCTTTCTCTCTCTTTATCTTTGTCTCTCTCTGTATATCTATCTCTATCTCTCGATCTATCTCTCTCTCTCTCTCTCCATCTATATGTATCTGTCTATCTTTCTTTGTCTCTCTCCCTCTCTATCTCTCTCTTTCTATTTATCTCTGTCTATCTGTCTATCTATCTCTCTCCTCTTTCTCTATCTCTTTTTCTCTCTATCTCTATCTCTCTTTTTCTCTTTGCCCCTGTCTATCTGCTTATCTATCTCTCTCTTTTTCTCTATCTATTTCTCTCTCTATCTCTATCTCTCTTTTTCTCTTTGCCCCTGTCTATCTGCTTATCTATCTCTCTCTTTTTCTCTATCTATTTCTCTCTCTATCTCTATCTCTCTCTTTCTCTTTGCCTCTGTGTACCTGTCTATCTATCTCTGTCTTTCTCTTTGCCTCTGTGTACCTGTCTATCTATCTATCTCTTTCTCTTTGCCTCTGTGTACCTGTCTATCTATCTCTCTCTTCCTCTCTGTATCTCTCTTTATCTATATCTCTACTTCTCTATCTCCATCTACATATATAGCTCTCTATCTCCATCTCTCTATCACCATCTCTATATCTCAATATATATCTCTCTCTTTCTCTATCACCATCTACATATATATATATATATATCTCTATCTCCATCTCTCTATCACCATCTCTATATCACCATCTATATATCTCAATATCTATCTCTCTATTTCTCTATCGCCATTCTATATCTATCTCTCTATTTCTCTATTACCATCTCTATATCTATCTCTCTATCACCATCTCTATATCTCAATATTTATCTCTCTATCTCTCTATCACCATCTCTATATCTCAATATCTATCTCTCTGTCTCCAATTCTATATCTCAATATCTATCTCTCTATCACCATCTCTGTAACTCAATATCTATCTCTCTATCGCCATCTCTATATCTCAATATATATCTCTCTATCACCATCTCTATATCTCAATATATATCTATCTATCACCATCTCTATATCTCAATATATTTCTCTCTATCTCCATCTCTATGTCTCTCTATCACCATCTCTATATCTATCTTTATCTCTCCATCTATATATATATTTAATCCCAACATTTATTTCTCTATCTCAATATCTATCTCTCCATCTATATATATTTATATCTCTGCATATATTTCTCTATCTCTATATCTATCTCTGTATCTCAATCTCTCTATCAGTATTTCTATCTCTGCCTCTACATATATATATAGTCTATTTCTCTATCTCTATATCTATCTCTATCTCTCAATCTATATATACAAATCTACATCTATCTCTCTCTCTCAATATCTCTATCAATATCTATAACTCTCCATCTATATATATATATATATATCTACATCTATCTCTCTATCCCAATCTCTTAATCTTTCTCTCTTTCTCTATCTTTTATCTCTATCTCTCTCTCTTTAAACGAGCTGGGCAGAAAGAGAAGCCACCTTTCTGTAGAGATTCATCATATTTCGATCCTGAAAGGGGAGGAACCCGGCAAGAAGCTCAAAGAGAACGACGCCGCACGACCAAACGTCCGCCGCCGCCCCGTCGTACTTCTTTCGAACGATCACCTTACAAATCACAGCGATAATACTCCAATTTCTTATGGTTATTCATACATTCTTCAAGCTAAAACTCGAAATATTAAGGAAGAAATTTTACCTCCGGTGCGACGTAGCTGGGCGACCCGCACGCGGTCGAGAGCAAGTTTCCGGGCTGAAATTATAAATTGCGAGGAGTTACTATGGTTAGATCGAGCGAGATAGTGCAATTGCAGTTTGTGTTTTTGGCTGTTCTTTGTTCGAAGTGGCTGAAATTATGGATTCTGATGAGTTATTATGGTTAGATCGAACGAGATAGTGCAATTATAGTTTGGGTCTTTGGCTCTTCTTTGTTGGAAGTGGCAGAAATTATGGATTGTGATGAGTTATTATGGTTAGATCGAACGAGATAGTGCAATTATAGTTTGGGTTTTTGGCTGTTCTTTGTTGGAAGTGGTTGAAATTATGAATTGTGAGGATTTATTATGGTTAGATCGAGCGAGATAGTGCAATTATAATTTGGGTTTTTGGCGGTTCCTTGGAAAGTGGCTGAAATTATGGATTGTGATGAGATATTATGATGAAAACGAGCGAGATAGCGCAATTATGGTTTGTGTTTTTGGCTGTTCTTTGGAAAGTGGCTGAAATTATGGACTGTGAGGAGTTATTATGGTTAGATCGAGCGAGATATTGCAATTATAGTTTGCGTTTTGGCTGTAATTTGGAAACTGGCTTACTCTGCGCAGGGCGCTGAGGCCGAAGTCGGAGAGTTTGAGGTTTCCCCTGCTGTCGATGAGAAGATTTTCAGGCTGATCATGCAGATATGGATGGAGGGTCAAGTCATCGACGGGAGAGATAGTTCAAATGAGAGAGAGACTACGATGGGGTAGAGAAGAAGAGAGAGATAGTGCGAGAGAAAGAGAAGACGGGAAAGAGAGAGTGAGAGAGAAGGGAAAGAAAGAGAGACAGTGCGAGAGAAAGAGAAGAAGGCAAAGAGAGAGAGAGAAGGGAAAGAGAGAGAGAGACAGTGCGAGAGAAAGAGAAGAAGGGAAAGAGAGAGAGAGACAGTGCGAGAGAAAGAGAAGAAGGGAAAGAGAGAGAGAGACAGTGAGAGAGAAAGAGAAGAAGGGAAAGAGAGAGAGAGAAGGGAAAGAGAGAGAGAGACAGTGCGAGAGAAAGAGAAGAAGGGAAAGAGAGAGAGAGAAGGAAAAGAGAGAGAGAGAAGGGAAAGAGAGAGAGAGACAGTGCGAGAGAAAGAGAAGAACGGAAAGAGAGAGAGAGAAGGGAAAGAGAGAGAGACAGTGCGAGAGAAAGAGAAGAAGGGAGAGAGAGAGAGAGAAGGGAAAGAGAGAGAGACAGTGCGACAGAAAGAGAAGATGGGAAAGAGAGAGAGAGTGCGAGAGAAAGAGAAGAAGGGAAAGAGAGAGAGAGAGTGCGAGAGAAAGAGAAGACGGGAAAGAGGGAGAGAGAGAGTGCGAGAGAAAGAGAAGAAGGGAGAGAGAGAGAGAGAGAGACAGTGCGAGAGAAACAGAAGAAGGGAGAGAGCGAGAGTGCGAGAGAAAGAGAAGAAGGGAAAGAGAGAGAGAGAGAAGAAGAGAGAGAGAGCGAGAGATAGAGAAGAAGAAGGAGAGAGGCGAGAGATAGAGAAGAAGAGAGAGAGAGACGAGAGATGGAGAAGAAGAGAGATAACGAGAGAGAGACAGAGAAGAAGAGAGAGAGAGCGAGAGAGAGCGAGAGAGAGAGAAGAAGAGAGAGAAATACTTAGACAAAGAGAGAGGGAGGGGGAGAGATAGAGAGAGAGGGAGATACTGGGAAAGATAGATAAATATCTTGAGAGAGAGGAAGAAGATAGGCACTCTGAGAGAGAGTGGGAGAGAGATACGTAGAAAGATAGAGAGGGGGAGGGAGATAGAGAAAGAGAGAGGGGAGATACTTAGAGAGAGAGAGATAAATATTTTGAGAGAGAGGGAGAGAGGCAACCTGTGAGAAAGAAAGATACTAAGAATGAGAGTGAGAGAGTGAGAGAGTGAGAGAGTGAAAGAAAGCAAGAGACATAGGAAGGGAGACAACATGTGTGAGAGAGTTCAAGAGAGATACTTAGAAAGAGTGCGAGAGGGAGAGAGATAGAGTAAGAGAGAGACATCTTGAGAGAGATGGGTATAGATAGTGAATGAAGAGAGATAGAGAGAGAAAGACAGACATCTTGAGAGAGAGGGTGATAGACACCTTGAGAGAGTGTGTGTGTGAGAAAGAGTGATACTTAGAGAGAGAAAAAGGGAGAAAGAAACATCTCGAGATTGGAGGAGAGGGAGGGAAATAAAGAGAGAGAGAGAGAGAGAGAGAGAGAGAGAGAGAGAAATAAAGAGAGAGAGGGAGAGAGAGACTTTGAGGTCCCTATGGTAAACGCCCTGGCTGTGGCAGTAGTCCACGGCATCAATAAGCTGCTGGAAATACTTCCTGGCCTCGGTTTCACTCATGATGCTGTGACAGGACTGGGGATATACATCAACATAAATATAAGAAAGATTGATGCGGAGCAAAGAAAATCTGTAAGAGCACAAACCATCTTCTCAGACAGTTGCCCTCCAGACACATACTCCATGACGATATATATCTTGCTCTTACTTGCAATCACCTGCGAAAATTCATATGTTTTTGAGATCAAGACTTTCTAGAGGGAGAGAGGAGAATGCGAGGGTGAAATCGACCTCGTGTATTCGAACAATGTTGGGATGATGCAAGATCTTCATGGCGCCGATCTCTCTCTCCACCTAAGAAGCACTAATCATACCAAGAACAATCTCCATCTCTCTATTTCGGTGTATACTATATACTCACCTGATGCATCAAACTTCTCTCTAAAACCATCTTCTTATCTAAAATCTTGACAGCCACGGTCTTGCCGTTCTTCATGTCTACAGCAATCTTCACCTTCGCAAAGGTTCCTTCTCCGATGGTCTTCCCCACTTGATATCTCCCCATGAGAGCTGGAAAACCCATCTTATCTCTCTCTCTACCTCTCTATCTATCTCTTTAAAATGATGTCGAAATGGGTTGAAGGAAGCGGAGAAAGGAGCAGGAGGAGTCTGGCTTGTATTGGTCGCCTGTTCTTGTCGTGATTGGTAGTTTGGAAAGAAAGACGGTGGCAACGTGGTTTGAATGGAAGGTTACCGGCTTCCTGTTGCTTGTATTAGGTCCAAACGATGCTTGCGGTAGTACTTGGAAGAATACAATAAAGAAGGGGTGTTGGATCTGTGTAGGCCACAGTGGGCCATCTCTCTCTCTCTTCCGCTCTCTTCCTCTCTGTCTCTCTCTTTCTCTCTCTCTCTCTCACTCACTCACTCTCTCACTCTCTCACTCTCTATCTATCTCTCTATCTATCTTTCTCTCACTCTCTCACTCTCTCTCTCTCTCTCTATCTTTCTCTCACTCTCTAACTCTCTCTCTATCTATTTTTCTCTTATTCTCTCACCCTCTCTCTATCTATCTTTCTCTCACTCTCTCACTCTCTCTCTATCTATCTTTCTCTCACTCTCTCACTCTCTCTCTCTATCTATCTTTCTCTCACTCTTTCTCTCTCTCTCTATCTATTTTTCTCTCATTATCTCACTCTCTCTCCATTTATCTTTCTCTCACTCTCTCTATCTATCTTTCTCTCCCTCTCTCACTCTCTCACTCTCTCACTCTCTCACTCTCTCTCCATCTATTTTTCTCTCCTTCTCTCACTCTCTCACTTTCTCTCTATCTATCTTTCTCTCACTCTCTCACTCTCTCACTCTCTCACTCTCTATCTATCTATCTTTCTCTCACTCTCTCACTCTCTCTTTCTCTTTTTTCTTTCTCTCACTCTCTCACTCTCTCTATCTATCTTTCTCTCCCTCTCTCTCTCTCTCTCTCTCTCCATCTATTTTTCTCTCCCTCTCTCACTCTCTCACTTTCTCTCTATCTATCTTTCTCTCACTCTCTCACTCTCTCACTCTCTATCTATCTATCTTTCTCTCACTCTCTCATTCTCTTTTATCTTTCTCTCACTCTCTCACTCTCTCATTATCTTTTATCTTTCTCTCACTCTCTCACTCTCTCTATCAATATTTCTCTCGCTCTCTCACTCTCTCACTCTCTCTATCAATTTTTCTCTCGCTCTCTCACTCTCTCTATCGATCTCTCTCTCACTCTCTCACTCTCTCTCTATCTATCTTTCTCTCACTCTCACTCTCTCACTCCCTCTCTATCTATCTTTCTCTCACTCTCTCACTCTTTCACTCTCTCTCTCTCTATCTTTCTCTCACTCTTTCTCTATATATCTTTCTCTCACTCTCCTACTTTCTCACTCTCTCTCTATCTATCTTTCTCTCACTGTCTCACTCTCTCACTCTCTCTCTATCTATATTTCTCTCACTCTCTCTCTATCTATCTTTCTCTTACTCTCTCACTCTCTCTATCTATCTTTCTCTCGCTCTCTCACTCTCTCTATCTATCTTCTTTCACTTTCTCACTCTCTCTCTCTCTCCCTCTATCTTTCTCTCACTCACTCTGTTGAGAAGTTTTACTCGCCGCATCAGCATGAGACGGCCAATAGGATTTAACATCAGATTAGGCTAGCAATAAACTTACACGTACCCTATACTCGCTTAGAGATTTAATGGCTAGGATTACATATAGTAAAAACATAGACGGATAGGATTAAACATACACAGGGAACGATAGACAATCAGGATCAAATCTAGTTAGGAAAAGATAAACAGTTGAGATCCGATCTGATATAACTGTTCCAAATTGTTGTAATGGTCAGGATTGGTTGAGCAAACTAATGTATACTGTTACATACATAAAGTTAGCTATAAATACCAACACATTAATAATATCAATTATGTAATACAACGATTCTAACTACCCGTCTTCTTGTCTTCTTGCTCCATCTACTCTTCTTCTTCTCTTCTTCCCCTTGCTTCTACTCTCTCTACATCGCTTATTTATTTAGTTCGTGGAACTCAATAAACTTCAACACACTCTCTTTTTTTCTCTTTCTGTCTCGCTCTCTCTCCTGCTCACTCTCTCTCCCTTTCTCTCTTCCTCTCTCTCTTCTCTTTCATTCACACACTCTCTATTTTTCTCTATCTCTCATTTTCTTTGTCTCCTCTTCTCTTTCATTCACACTCTCTTTCTTCCTCTCTCTCACTCACACACACACTCTCTTTCTATTACTCTTACTCTCTTTTCCTTTCTCTCTTACTCTCTCTCACTCACACACACTCTCTTTCTCTTACTCTCTCTCTTTCTCTCACTCACTTTCTCTTTCTCTCTCTCTCCCTGTCTCTATCTCTCATGTACACACTCTCTCTCTTTCTCTTTCTTTCTATCTCACCCTCTCTCTCTCTCTTTCTCTTACTCTTACTCTGTCTCTTTCTCTCACTCACTCTCTTTCACTTTCATTTTTCTCTCTCTCTCTCTGTATCTCTATCTCTCAGTCACACACGCTCTCTCTCCTTCTCTTTCTCTTACTCTTACTCTCTCTCTCTCTCTTTCTCTCTCACCTCTCTCCGTGTCACTCATATACTCTCTTTATCTTTTTCTTTCTTTATCTCTCTCCCACTTTCTTTCTCTCTCTCACTCACACACCCTACTCTTTTTCTCTATCTCTCTCTCACTCACACACTCTCCTCTTTTTCTCTTTATTTCGCTCTCACCCTCTCTCTCTCTGTCTCTCTCTCTCACGCTCACACACTCTCTCTTTCTCTTTCTTTCTCTGTCACCCTCTCTCTGTCTCTCTCTCTCTCTCTTACTCTCTTTCTATGTCTCTCTGTCAATCTCTTTCTTTCTCTTCCCTTTCTCTCTCTCACACCCTCACTTTCTCTCTCTTTCTCTTTTTATCTCTATCTCTCTCTCTCCCTTTCTCTTTTATAACTATCTCACCCTCTCTCTATTATTCATTTTTCCGTCTCTCTTAGATTCATTCTCTAGAATACAGTCTCTCGACCATCTTCCACCAAGAAAAACCAGATTTCAGTTACTTAGAATAAATATTCAAGAGAGTTACTGCACAAGAGAGGAAGTTAGAAACCTAGTTTAAACAAAAAAACTCATCAAGGGATGAGTAATGAAAGACATAGCTTGTGATGACTCGAGACAGTCAACATAAGACAACACAAAATCTATTAACACCAAGCACTTACCCAGAGATCTAATAATAGAAATACCAAACTGAAGGGTGAACATTAATCTGATGCAATTAAGATTAAAAAAACTACTTTTCATTTTAACTTGTTCTCTCTTCACTACATCTTCTCTCCATCTTCTCTCTTTCCTTCTTCTTGAATTCTTCACATACGTTAAGCAGACTAAGTTGATTCAACATTACTGATATGATCAAGGGATAATAGCCGACATATTTTACATATATCTCTTTCCATTCAAGAAACAAATGGTTATGGCACTTGCTGTTGTCCCATTTCCCTCCATCCCACTTTCTCCACTGTTTATGGAATGAGATGAAAAACCTATCATACTAATAAATATTTGTCTCTAACTATTTCAGTATTGATGAAAAGATCATAGAGATAAGGACATAATTACACATGTCTCCAAATATTATATATATATTATATTCACGATTAGGCTTATATGCACCATAAGTTATGAAAACATCTCTCCTCTTCTATTATTGTATTTTTACTTCTGATTAAAACCAATAGCTATGTGCCTTAGGGGCGCCACGAGGATAGATTTATGAGCAGAAGCGATGGCACAAGAGGGAGGAAATAAATAAACGTTATACAGAAAGTCAAAGTCAAGAAATAAAGGACTCTTTACTAGTTTCATGACAGTCTAATCTAGTTTACAGTAAGCATTATAAGCATGATTCCCAAAAAATATAGAAATTTAGAATTGATGACCCTGATTATTCTAATTAAATATCTTACCTAGTGCGTCGGCATCCATAGCGATGGTTGATGGTTTTGGATGTGAGTGTAATGGAATGGATGAAAGAGATGCCACTGCTGATTGCGAAGGAGATGGTGGCAGATACACGCTGATGAGCGAAGGAAAAAGGGGCAAGTGATGATGATTTCTCATCACAAGTTGATGTGGGGGCGAGTGATGATGATTTCTCATCATTAGAGGATGTGGGAGCGGTGGCGACGGAGATGGAGGCAAATATGCACCAACAATGGCTGAGTTGGAGGTGGTGTGGTTGATGTTGGAATTATATGCTATCAACAATGATAACATTGGAAAATTATAAAGACATGAGAGTAATAAAGATGAATATCACACTAACCTCGTCTTCGTGTGCCCAATAGGACATAGTATTTTCTTCATGTTTTTTGATCTACCTGTCACTCCTACCATTCACTCTTAGATTGCAAGAATAGGCCCAAATGAGATTTTGAATGAGTAAATTACTCAACTAATCGTAAATAGGAACAAAATCTAATGGTGCCTTTTTTACAAGGAGGGGTGCTTCTTGATGGAAATATATGTAGTCTGCCAGCCAATCACACATTCCACATCTCGTTCCATGTTCATTACAAAACATTTTTATTATAGTGCATGTGTGATACTTATAATGAAGTCCATGAATACATGATCGGACTTGGTGAATTATGATGAGATTGTAATACAGAGATCATTAGTCTTTAAGCATGTATTCTAAATATTCCTATTTGAAGGATACGCGAGAAGGACATCAAAGTATCAGTATAGAATAACGCTATCTAGTCTCACTCATATGATGAATATGGCCGGTCTCGTAGTCCTTAGTGTGGAGACACTAAGGATAGATAGTGGGTGCTCTTTAGTAGAAAGAGTTCACTAAATTAATCCGTACGAATCCCTGAATGGTATTATACTGAACTGTCAATCAGATTGATTCACGTCATGGTTGTGAAAATGGTCCTTAGACCTGAGACACCAAAGACGTCTTATGGACGGACGTGTGTACTTTGACTATGACCAATGAGTCTCTAATCATGGGATTCTAAACGGTTTAAGTTCAGGAGCACCAAGAAGTTCACGAAGCCGATTGAGTGTTCAAGATGGGATCGTCCACCCTCGGTATAAGAGGTGACAACTCAAGGAAGACGATGCGATGAAGTCTTTAGCTAAGACAGTGAAATATCGAAGAAGAGTTCTCCGATGACTTTCAAATGCATCAGTACTAACTTGGATGACCGATTAGTGTTTGACAGTTAACCATACCCTAAATTCATCCAATGAGAATCAAGTGGATGAGGGATTATACATACACAGTAACCGATGACGAACAGGTTCCATGAGTGAATCGATATGCACTCCTTTGTATCTTCTAGAACACAAGGTGTAGCTTGGCACCCCACGTGCTGGAGACTCGACATATCAATTGGGTTAAATGGATGTGACATTAATTAATCTATATGATGATAGTTAATTATTTTAGAAGACCAATAAAGCTTACTGGGCCAGTAGAATCATTAACTAGACTAATACATGGGCCTAGAGAGTCACATACAAATGGTCTTTTGGACGTCGGAAGATATACTTAAGTTTTGGGGCTTTTATGAAAAATACCCACTTAGTATAAATAGGGGAAGGCCTTGAATGAAATTCACCTGGGCCATAATTGGTCAAGGGCTTTCCCCTTCTTCTCCCCTCTCCCAACACCCCTCTCCATGCTTGATGCGATCAGAACGTCGTAAGGACGATGGTGGAGGTACAACGGGGCTCGTCAATGAGAAGGAGGAGATTCAACGTGCGAGGATTACGTGGATACGTCTAGAGGCTGCACACTTGAGCAGCTCAACTCGTCTCTCTCCGGGATCCAAGAAATCACGGATGTGATCCGTGTAAAGGTGCTTCATTTCATGGTTTTAATGATGTCGTTCGATTTCGTTCAAGTCTTACCGCTGTGGAACATTTTGATTTATTCATCTATGTAAAAGCCTCTAGAACCCAACACTTCTATTTATAAATCTAAGTTGGCAGATGGATAGATGAAGGAACAATGTAACTACTCTTAGAATTTCAGCATGAATCTCCTTCTACATCGTGAGCTATCCTGTTTTCTTTCTTTTGATTAGTGTGGACTACCAAAGTGGCACAAATTTATAAGACTTGGAAAGGTCAAAATTTTATTTTAAAATAGTTAAGCAAATTGAAAATTATATTTTATGACTTATAAAACTATCTTCTTTCTGAATGGAACATACTAAGATTCCATAAAATCTAGAAAACCAAGAAATATTATATATCCATTCCATAAGTGCAATAAATAGTTAAAAATTCAAAAATATGAATATATGATCATTTCAATTAAAACAGGCATATAAAATACATGAAATTACTATTATAAATAATATGATATTTATGATTATTATAATAAATTGGATACATCTAGTTGAACAAAATATCATATTTAACCTTTTGTAAGTGAGAAATATCAAGATAATAGAAAAACACATTTTAGCACGGATTTATCAGACTAAAATGTTTGATGCTATAAATTTTCAAAATTGGCCACGATTCATGAACTTTTGCAATCTTGAGTGTGAGAGAACATATGTATCTTGGTTTTTCGTTACACCTAAACTCACAATCTGGTTTCGGTTACGTGTTTTTATAACTTGCTCCATCCGTTCCATGACCCTGTTCACTAGTTGTTGACCCCACTTGGCTTGTCATAACACACAAATGATGGCGCACGCCATCTCGAACCATCGATGACGTTGTCGGCCCCGCCTGCCATAGTGGTCGACAACTGGATGAAGTATGCTCGTTTATCATATCTTGTTTTCCATCTTCTTCGTTAGTCATATTTTGTGTTTCTCGCACTCGTCGAGTTGTTTTCATTGCTTCACGACACTTCCATCGTTTATCCGTGCTCGTGTGTCTTTTCGTCATGTGGGAGGGGGTCGTTAGTCATTTGGACTCCCCTCCCTTGTTTCCCCCATTTTCCTTTATGTTTTGTTCTTTTCCCTTCCTTTATTTTGTAATGAGGGGGGGCCATTATATAAGGGCCCCCTAATGGACCCCTAATTCCCCCCTGTTTTGTTGACCCATTAGGGGGCCCAATTGACCTCCTCTTTATAAGGGAAGAGGGGGGCACCCTAATGAATTTCATTTGTGTTTTGTCTCTTGGTCTCACCTCTCCTTTGTAGAAAAGGAAGAACTAGAGGAGAAGAGGGGGAGGCCGAGAGAAGGGACAAGGGAAGTCCAGTAGATCTGGGAGGGGCACCATTCCCCTTTCCAGATGTCTACCAGCGACCCCCTCCTTGTCAAGGTGTTAGAATTCCCGCTCAACGCCCAGCCTTAGGCGCTCTTCGTAATCTCGCCACCCTGCGCTCATCGGTTCTCCCAATCGACTCCGGAGGCTTCTCCACTTAGGAACTCCGCTCGGTCGACGCTCAGCAGCAGAGATTCACTGCCGAATTGTGCCCGCGCTCGCGATAAAATTGAGCCCCTTCCGTGTGAGAAGAATTGGAATTGGCCTAAGCCAACCCCAAATTTCTTGCTGACCGCACACGAACCCAGCGACCGTTCTACAGTGGAATTTCTCTTCTGCGTGCGGCCGTTCTCGTCCCCATGTGGGTGCAATCGACCAGTAAAATGGTCATCCTCGGTGGCGATGTACCTGGGATCTCTCCTACGTGAGCGATCGTGCTTACGGAATTGTCGCCCCTTGGAGTTCAGGACGCCGTCCTTACTCCGTTGGTGACGTGTGTTTTCGCCGTAGAGTTGCGTTTTGGTGCTAACAAAATCCCTCAGCAGTCTCGGACCACCTAGGCTGGCCGCCTGCATGGCGGGTGCCACCTAGGCGCCCTGCCAGCGTGGTGAGCGCTACCTAGGCCGGCCGCCCGCGTGGTGTCGCCACCTAGGCGAACTGCTCGGGTGGCAGGCGCCACCTGGACCGAACCCGCGCCACGAGTGCGACCCGTCCGCGTGGCAGGCGCCACCTAGACCGGGCCTGCGCCAGCTGGGCGCCAATGGGGCAAAAGTTTTTTATTTATTTTCATTTGTTGAAAAGGACTGATGCCCCCGCTAAAAATTGAACCCGGGTCTCTCCTTTGGAATGCAGAGCTCAACCACTATATGGTTATTGAGATAAAATATATTTATTTTATTAAGAAGCAGAATATACATTTTGTGCAAAATAATTAGAAATAATTCTTTTAGACATGAAATAAATTCCGAAAAATTCTGGAAAATCAGGAAAACTATATTATTGATTGATTGACACGAAAAAATTTAAATGTTAAATTTTAATGTCAAATAAATCATAAATATAAATAGGAAATATTGATTTTCCTTTATTTGACTTGAATAATTTAAAAGTCAAATTATTTAATGTCAAATAAATCATAAATATAAATAGGAAATATTGATTTTCCTTTATTTGAGTTGAATAATTTAAAAGTCAAATTATTTAATGTCAAATAAATTCCAGAAAAACCAGGAATAATATGTATTTGATTTTATTCATCAAAATAAATTAATTGAATGCATATAAATTATTTGATTTCAATAAAATTCCTTAACTTATGGAATACATATATATTTGGAATAATTGAATGCAACAGTTTATGATTTAAATTACGAAATTCAATAAAAATTCCTATAATCATTTTAAATTATTGTTCATTGACGTATTTTTCATGAATGTCACGAGCTTTAAATTTATCAATGGTTTAATGTGATTAAATATTGCTTTAATTTAATGTGATTAAATTTTGCTTTAATATTGCATTTATTAATTTGATTTTATTATTTGCAATATTATATTCTGGAATGTTGGATGGAATGAGATACTAGAAAAATTTAGATGGACCTATTGTAGGATACTGGGAGTAAATTTTTAATTATGATTGATAGTCTAGATACATTCACATCCTTGTCCCATTAATGAGACATATGTATAACTCATATGCCCTTGATGAAGACATGCGATATGAGATGTCACGTAGTGCTCCTCCTGATAGCTGAGACCAAACCTACAATCCCTCAAATTAAACTCTAAACAGTAGCGCGATAGTGAAGAACTCGAGTGTGGTCCTCCTCCATTATAGTCTTAGGATCCAAGTCCCTTTAAGTTGGGTTGGTGGAGTCAACTCTAGGCTCACTTATTCGGGAGGCGGGACTAAGTACTAGTGTATGACACAAGGTCGGGGTAGAGGAACCATGTAGTTTAGTGGGAGTATATTCCAAGATTACATGCAAATCTATTTCTGTCAAGTAATGAAGGTATTGCTTAGACCAAGCTTAATGGTTGGTGGGGGTATACTCGAGGACGCATGAGCGTTGGGGACCAAACTACGATCAGATATTGCAATTGGTTGCAAGTCCCATGAGATGGGTGCTCAATGATATGTCTTATGATTGGTGGGGGTATCCAGGTCATAGTATGTGTTTTGAGATGCCGATCCCCACTAGCAGAATGTCGCTTTCTCCTATAAACACTCGTCGTCAAGTAGCACATTAGATTGCTTGTTTGATGCAACTCATTGACAAGTCGATAATTTGTGATGTGCTCATAGACTTGATGAGAGCCTTAAAACTCTAAAAGGTTAGTTTATGTCCTTACAAAAAATGTCGATGACGGTGATGGGATAAGATTAAAAAGTTAAAGTGAAGAGTTCACTACAACATGGTTCAATGTTAACACACCTTCAATGAGATGTTAGCTATTGAGATGGCATGAAAACAAAGAACCTAAGGCCATGAAACACTATATGATAGTTATTTGGATGTGGAATCCAAGAGTCAATTCAAGGCTCACATGGTCGAGGGATCTTCTGCATATGAGGATATGCTGAAGATGATTGAAATGACAAGAAACTGATATCTACTAGGAGAGTAGTTCTCCGTTCAATTTGTTGTTGATCTCGTCATTGAATTCCTTTATGACTCGAACTTAACTTGCTTAAGAATGACAAAGGTGAACCTTTAGAAGGTAACATCCCTCGATACCTTATTTGGTATGACCAATGGGAAGGTGTTCCATGTTCTTGAGAAGGACAAAGGAACAAAGTATGTTAAGGTGTCCCTATCACACAAGGATATAATCAGCAACAAATATTTATACCACACTCTGATAGGTCACTAGAAGAGGAACTATGCGTAGTAACTCATTAAGATTTCTCAGAGTAAGTTGAAACATATGAATGTTTTAATTTCTTAACATGTGGAAGAAAGTTGAGGAAAAGGAAAAATGAAGTTGATGCTACAAAGTGTAAAGGTTACAATGATCACTATTTGGATACTGAACCTCAATTTTCACTTTGGAGATATGTTATCTTTAGAAGATAATCATGTTCCTATCATGAATAAGAATATGACATCTGTTATGAATAGATTTGGATATTCCATAACTATTGAGAACAATAGTTGTTCCATTAATTTGATTGCTTTGGCATGGATAGAAAGGGAATAATTCTAGTGGATGATTCTTACCATTATCTCAAAGTGATATTGGTTCTAACAAGAGCAAGAACTTTGTGAATAAAACTCATCTTTATGAGCATACATAGTATTGGCAAAAGGTAGAGAACTTAAGATGCATGGGATGCATAATTAGCGCATTTGATTTTGAATCATACACTAGATGCTAATCATACCTTTTGGGTAAAGTGCCCATGACTCCAAACTTACGAAGTGGAGAACATGTCAATGTCTTTTTTGTAGTTGATACATGGGGATGTATGTTTCCACATACCTGAAAGAGTATGAAAAACTTATCGATGCGATCAAAGAGAATAATACTTATGGAGTTCACATAGTTCATGCATGAAAATGTTACCTATCAGAACTTAGTCATCCACTTACTTATGAGATGAATTGTTCGTCAAAGAGGTTGATACACACTTTGTTTGACATAGTAGAATCCATGTTGTGAAACTTAAGACTTCTAGTGAACCCATGAGTAGATGCACTCATTGCAATTGTATGAATGCTGAACTTGTTAACTATTTAATCTGTGAATTCTACTCGACAAGAGTTCTGGGAAAAGAATGAAGCCCAACTTTATGAAGGGGAAGTCTATCCCATTAGATGAGGCTTTACTCAGATAAGATGGAGTTGAGGACTATGACAAATGGATTTTATGGATATCCAAATTGGAAATTTTGCATACTACTTTTTTCCATCCTAAGGAACAATAGTGTTTTGTTGGCTAAGGATTGTCTTATTGGAAGACACATATCTTCTATGAGAAGATAGTGGGAGCAAAAGCAGTCTAGAAAGGAATTCCAGATCCATAAATATCATAACCTCATCGGATGAGGATTTAGTCCTAAACTTGTTTAGAGGTATACAGAAAGAAATTCATATGTTGAGTAGAAATGACTAGACAACTCAATCATAATGTTAGAGATCATGATTTTGAGTTATGTTAAAATACTCTATCTAAGAGATGGTGATCTCTAACATATGAAGAGGCTATTCTAACTTTTGGAATGTGAGAGAACATATGGATTTTGGAATTTGGTCCACACATTTCAACTAAATTTTGAACTTGGTTGACACTCTAAAGGGTATGGTACCCATTATGAGTAAGTAATCTTTTGATAAAGATTAGGTGCTAATGGAAAGATTGAAATTGTTCAAAGGAAAAGTTCATGGAGTAAGGGTTCACACTAGCTGCCATGATACAATCCACCAGAATCATTCTCGCCATAGAAGCACACTATCATTATGCCATGATACGAACTAAAGTTATACATCCAAGTGTGCAAGCTTCCAGAATCCAATTATGGATTGAATTAGGCATTCTGCAGTTAGAATATAAGTTTTGATAGAGAGATCAAATCTCATGTCTTCATTGAGAATGAAGAACGAGCCATGGGAGTATACATGACGATCAGTGGGAGCACAAATATAATCATGATTATCATATTCTTTATGTAGAGTACATTGTACTCATTGAGAATGATGTAGGAATGTTATACTCGATGAAAGAATGACTGTCAAATATCTTCTCCATGAAGGGATTTGGGAGAATTAACATACGTACTGAGAATACTGATCTATAGAGAAAGGTCAAAATGATTATTATTATTCTCCAAATCCATAAACATAGATATCATCACCAAAGGAGTTTTGGGATGGGGAACTATGAGAAAAGTTCATTGTACCATGATAATAAGATTAATCATGTACATCATTCTATGTGTGAGGCCTAAAGTGGCCTAAGCTCTAATAGTTATGCAAACTAAAACAATATGATGTGCTCTGGATGTATTGAGAAGACAAAAGGAAATGTTGAGTTCATGGAGAAGATGCGTTGAAACTTAAGGGCTACATAAAATTGAGTTTTCAATGAGATTCAAATGATAGAAAGTCTACATTTGAAGTTATACTTTATTGTATGAAAGTATAGCCTATTGGAAAGTTTCCAAGTAGGTAAACTTAAAACTTGATGACGAGAGTGGGGTACACCACAATAGTGAAAGTATCCAAAGAGGAAAGAGTGATTGAAATGTTCATCACTAACCAAGGATTAAAATTTGATCATGAAACCCTATTCCGTTGTTCTGCGACACCAGAGGTGCTATTGCAAAAGTGAAATAGTATAGGTTTCATCTAAAGTTTGAGAACTTCTTAAGACACCTCACTTGATTTGGAAGATCAACTTTAGTTGGAGATTACATAATGGAAGTGTTCCATTGACCTACACTGTAGTAGATCCATAGACAAAGTCATTAGCTCAATGTATTTGGGTATCACTCGTACACAAAGGGTTTTTGCACTAAGAGTGATTGGCTTTTGTCCAAGTGGGAGATTGATGGAAATATATGTGGCCGGCAAGCCAATCACAAATTCCATATCTCGTTCCATGTTTATTAATAGAACATATTCATTATAGTGCACGTGTGATGCTCATAATGAAGTCCATGAATACATGATCAGACTTAGTGAACGGAGATCACTAGTCTTTAAGCATGTGTTCTAAACATTCCTATTTGAAGGATACGTGAGAAGGACATCGAAGTATCCTGATAGAATAGCATTATCTAGCCTCACTCATATGATGAGTATGGCCGTTCCCGTAGCCATTGGTGTGGGAACACTAAGGATAGATAGTCGGTACTCTTTAGTGTAAAGAGTTCACTGAATTGATCCGTACGAATTCTTGAATGGTATTATGCTGAACTATCAATCAAGTTGATTCACGTCAGGGTTGTGTAAGTAGTCCTTAGACCTGGGACACTAAAGACGTCTTGTGGATGGATGGTTGTACTTTGGGTATGGCCAACGAGTCATGAATCATGGGATTCTAAACGGTCTTAGTTCAGGTACACCAAGAAGTTCACGAAGACGATTGAGTTATCAATATGGGACTGTCCACCCTTGGTATAAGAGGTGACATCTCAAGAAAGATGATGCGATGAAGTCCTTGGCCAAGGCAGTGAAATATCGAAGAAGAGTTCTCTGATGATTTCCGAATCCATCAGTACTAACTCGATGACCGATTAGGGTTTGACAATTAACCATACCCTAAGTTATCCAATGAGCATCAAGTGGATGAGAGATTATACATACACAGTAACCAATGATGAACAGGTTCCATGAGTGAGTCGATATGCACTCCTTTGTATCTTCTAGAACACTAGGTGGAGACTTGACCTATCAATTGGGTTAAATCGATGTGACATTAATTAATCTATATGATGATATAGTTAATTAATTTGGAAGGCCAATAAAGGTTATTGGGCCACTAGAGTCCTTAACTAGACTGATACATGGGCCTAGAGGGTCACATGCAAATGGTCTTTTGGATGTTAGAAGATATATTTAAGTTTTGGGGTTTTAATAAAAAAATACCCAAATAGTATAAATAGGGGAAGGCCTTAAACGAAATGCACCTACGCTAGAATTGTTCAGGGGCTTTCCCCTTCTTCTCCCCTCTCCCAACATCCCTCTCCATGCCTGATGCAATCCGAGCGTCGTAAGGATGATGGTGGAGGTACAACGGGGCTCGTCAATGAGAAGGAGGAGACTCAACGTGTCGAGGATTGCGTGGATATGTCTAGAGGCTGCACACTTGAGCAGCTCGACTCGGCTCACTCTGGGATCCAAGAAATCACGGATGCGATCCATGGAAAGGTACTTCGTTTAATGTTTTTGTTGATGTCGTTCGATTTGTTCAAGTCATCTACTGCAAATCGTTTTGATATGTTCATCCAGATCTAGGCCTTTAGAACCCAACACTACCGCCCTTGACTCTACCGGTCGAGGCCGTTGATGCTCGACACTCATTTGATGAAGCCTCCAACATCTAGCTGGTCTCTTGACGATCGTGCCCTACCTCCTAGATCACTCATCCCTCGTGCCTAGGGACCCTGAATATGGGATCGTCCTCATCGACCCGGTTGGCCTCGCAGGGAACGCCTGCAATTTGGAATCTCTGTCATTGCGCCTCACGCTGGTGATTACCCACCAAACCGGGTGCACGCAACCACGAACCGATCCCATTCACAACGGCCCCTCTACCCGGGGTCGTGACTGCCAAGCTTGAACAGTTGCTCGAGCTCGTCACCTTTGCTTGCCTTCGCTCCTTGTCTCCTCTCCATCTGCTTCTGCGCAAGTTTGCCAGTCGAGCCGCCGTTAGGTCTCTGGTGCCTCTCTGCCTCACCCACTCGAGCCGCTGCAACTGTCGATGACCCTATGCATGATGAGCCATGCACTGATGAGGTACGCCATCCTCTTCTACCACTCATTAATTGAGAGAAAACTAAGAAGCAAGTGAGCGTCTTACCAGTACGGATGAGTCCATCGATTATGTGCGAGCCCTAGAGATTGATTATGTTCAGCCGTAGACATCTTCGTTGCTCCGACAAGGTTCGAGAGGCCATTGTCACCGTCACCTAGCGACCCCTTTAGTGCACAAAGCTCGGCACCTCCCTCGAGTCGGAGCCTATACGAACGACACGTAGGATGCATCATTCATATTGCATTGTACTTACACATATCACCCAATAAGGGTTTTATCAGCCGTCGGACGACGACACCGTCGATGTCCGACCCCTATCTAGGTACCGAGCCATCATACTCGGTGACGACTAGACAACGTCTTCGACGACATCCACCATCAACAAATTACTAGAATATTCTATGATATTTATATATTTTTTTGTGATCAAAATAATCAAATGTGTGTTATCAAGATTAAGAGGCTTAAATAGAATTTAAGATTGATATTCTAACTTTGGTGGATTTAACTGAATTTGTAAAGAGTTTTTGACTTTATATTCTGAAATAAATTAGTTTTACGAGTCAGAATATATTTTGTACAAAAATTTTGACTTATATTTAAAGAGATAGAAATTTTCCAAGTCAAACATATATTAATTATATTTTTATGACTTATAATTTATTCTTAAATAATTTATCAAACTTTTTTCAGAATCTAGAATGCGCCTCCCACGTGTTGCCATTTGATTCGTTGAATGATGACCAATCGCACATTTCTGCAATCCTTAGCTGCACCAATCATTACGAAAAGGTGAAATTATAGTATCACATATCACAATGCCATTATGCTCCGATCATTATCTGGCATACTGACATCTTTATTTCGCACAAGGGGATGTGGCCCAATGAAAAAAAGGATCCACTTTTATCGCAATAGTGCGATCAAGAATCGAGAAAATAAAAAACATTAAAAAGGAAAAAGAAAATTCAAAAGTTTCATTGGTACACGTGGCATGCACGTGTACCACCGCAAGTCATTAAAGAAGAAGAAGAAGAAGGACAAGTGCTGATGCGGCACACGGAAACACATGGCATGCCAACCACTAACAAGAGAATCTCCCCCTTTCTCTGATGTGAATGATGCACGTCAGCGCATCCTTCATTTAAAATAGAAAAAGGATAATATTCCATGACGTGGCATGGTGAGGAGATGCCACATCACGGAATATTTGATTAATAATAAAAAGTGGCGTTTCGTCCTTTTCCCTTATAGGAACACGTGGCGGCTTTGAAGGGATGCAAACGTGGAAGACGAGACAACATGGAATATGGATGATTTGACTGCTCAACCAAAATGGAAATAGAGGAAGCGTCAACATGAATAACAAGGAGAGAAAAAATAAGGACTCGGATTGCTCCATATTGAAATCACAATATCTGACAATCCAAAGGTCCGATTGAGCTGAAATATTAAGGGTTGGTTCGTCTCTGCCTCTGCTTTTTGTCCATTCTCTCCGATCTATAAATAGAAGCTGGGGTCACTATGAAAATCATCATTAAACTTGCTTCGTACTCGTGTGAGCTGAAATTTTGAGATCCATCAAATGTGTTCTTGGTACGTTGGGTGTGTCGTATGAAGCATTGGAGAAGCACTTGTCAATGGTCATGATCTTGGCAGAACGTATGGATCTATGGTAGCGTATTTGACTTACGTTGCCCTTTCTCGATATCTTTGATAGCATAGTTAGACTCAACGATCACCTTTCGCCATTACACCACCTTCATATCTTTGCATAATCTCGTTTCTCCATCATCTTATCATTCACGTACTAGATCATTATCGTATCTGATGCGTTCTCTACCGTACTCACTTCACGCCTCGCGTCATTCTACTTTCATTTCCGACTATCTTTGTTCATTTCAAGTTTGAATTAAAATTATCTAAAATCTTTGACTCAATATCACTATCCTGGCAAATATCTTCTCATCATTTCACTTCATATTAAGAATTATCTCTTCTCATCTCGATAATCACTACAGTAAGAATATTGAATCCTTAACCAGCGTTCCCGCTGGATACAATTCATACTCATCACACCTAAAATTGTTTATCAAGTACTATTTTATATATTTATTGAATAATATCAATTATTGACGACGAGTTAAAACCATAAATTGAGATTATCAGATTACTCTACACACGCTTTAAGCTCTAATATGCGGATATGGTGAACCCATATTAACTGACAAAGAATTCTAAAATATTTTTGAGCTGCATATCCATGAATAATATGTTTTTTTTGAAAGAAAATATCCATGAATAATATATATTTTTAGTTATAAAAAATTACAATAAATAAAAAATATTGTGCATGAACTATAAAATACATGATAATGTGTAATATTTCACGAATTATGATGTAAAAATTGGAAGACAATGACATACGAATGCATGACATGTATGTAGATTATAACGGGGTGCCAAAGAGAGGGTTTATGGGTCATTCTCACGTTAACCATAATGGCATTTTCTAATGAAGGGAGTTTTTGGCTAGCTCCAAATAACTATACCATTTAACATCTAATAAGCCTTGTGTGTGTGATCCCTTAGCCCATATATCAGTCAAGTTAATGACTTTATCAACTAATTAATGGATACTACGTGGTCTAAAGGCCTATTACACCTCCATTTCTCATTTATATTCACTGAAATAAATATTTAATCATATTTTTTCATGTGCGTTTATAATGAAGTACCTGATTACATGTGACAATCAAATGCATTATGATCAGATAATAACATTGTGATCAATAGTCTTTAAGGATACATTATAAGTATTGGTATCCAAAGGATTTTCAAAAAGGACATCAAAAAACATAGCACTATGTAATCCATCTCATATGATGAATATAAAAGAATATGAAGCTAGTTAGGGAGAAGACAATAAGGATAGATAATGGGTGCTCTATAAGGAAGTAGTTCACTCAACTGATCTGGATGAATCCCTAAACAGGATTACACCTAATTGTTAATCAAGATGATTTCTTTCATAATTGTGTAAGTGGCCCTTAGATCTGAGACACTAAAGACACCTTATGGATGGGCAGTTCTAATTTAACTATGAATAACGAGCCTCAAATGGATCTTTTAGATCTTTCTTTCTCAATAACTTCTCCGTGGTAAAACAGTTGATTAAAGCTCCAAGTTTTCACTTGTTTCTGAATAGATTCGTGATTTATTTCACTCAAATTCATGATACCTGAGAATTAAGTTACTGTTCCAGTCTTGGACTTCTGGTCAATGATCTTGAACTTCTCAAAATTTAAAATATGGAATTTTAGGAGTACTTTCAAGTAAGGTATTGAAATATAGTTTCTTGGAGAGATCCCAAATTGAACATAAAGCTTTCAATTCAAAATACCTTGAAGTAACGAAAAAATAAATCCAAGTGATGTTTGGTTATGTTGGACTGATCACTCCAGCGACTAGGGTTCTGTCCTCATTCTTATTAATAATTATATTCACATTATTTCCAAGATTTATCCTTCATAGGATTGAGTGGGAGGGCTATCTAGAAAATAGATGAATAATTCGTGATGGATATTATTATAGAAACATCCAAAAATGTATTTTTCTAAAAGTATATTTAAGTACTTTTATTGATTGTTGAAAAACCATCATTTTAGGATTCATATATCCGCATGTGTTAAGTCAACTTGTTAAGGTTAGAAAAATGTTCACTAAATGCCAACTTTTTTCACTATATGATCCTCTTTAGTTTAGAAAATTATTGTGTACTAACGCACATGTTCATTAAAACTGTGTATGTTCCTTAACATCCTAAACAATATTTTGAGCCTTATAAATATTTCTATGACCTTTACATAATGATGAGATTTGGGAACTATATTATCTTTACCCTGAATTATGACTATGTAAGCAGCCATGACTTCATAGGTTTGATAAATGAATGCACATTATAGAAAATCCTGACTTCAAGAAGTGGTGGAGAATGGATCAACAATTTTTGCAGTTTCTGCACCAGATAATTTCTGATTCGGTTCGACAATATATCAGAAAAGCAAAGTCGTCATGAGAAGCATGGGTATGTCTGGAAAATACATTTGTCGGTTGGAACCAGTCCAGGGTAATGGAGCTGCAGAGAAAGTTTCACAACATGAAAAAGGGTACCCTTGATGTTGCAGATTACATTAAACATTTCAAAGAAGTAGTAGACTCGTTGGAACAAATGGGCCATCCTGTAGATGAATCATCCATTGTCTACACATCTTTAAGAGGATTAGGGTCAGCATACTCCCAATTTGTGGTCAGTATCAACACCAATCTTTATCATCTCAAATTTGATGAAATTGTTGCTCATCTGAAATCACATGATGCCTTCCTTGTCAATGAGCAAGAAGAAGACAAAGGAAGGAGAGATAGAGAGGAAGAGAAGGAAGAGACACAGGCGTAAGCCAAGAAGTTTTAAGATATTTGTTATCCACTGATTTACTACATGATGCCTTCCTTGTCATTGAGCAAGAAGAAGACAGAGGAAGGAGAGATAGAGTGGAAGAGAAGGAAGAGACACAGGCGTAAGCCTAGATGTTTTAAGATATTTGTTATCCACTGATTTACTACATGATGCCTTCCTTGTCAATGAGCAAAAAGAAGACAGAGGAAGGAGAGATAGAGAGGAAGAGAAGGAAGAGACACAGGCGTAAGCCTAGAAGTTTTAAGATATTTGTTATCCACTGATTTACTACATTGGTGCGTACTATATAATGTATAGTATTACTAAAAATAGAAACATTCGAAAACAGATAGCCGTTATAACGTTATTATAATGGCTATGGCTCCAACAGTTTAGATCGTTTGATCCGTTTTAATCATAGCCGTTGTAACTAGTATAACGGCTATGTCCCGATTAAATCGTAGCCGTTAGATCCTATCATGTGTGCCCTTTCTATACTTCATCCTATCTATCTTTAACCTTATATTTTTTTATTTTTCTAATCTCTAACTAGTATAGGGTACCTGTTTCTTTACTATTCGCTAATCTTTATTAATGTCCCTATTGGCTGCTGGCGAGTTTCCGCTGTCACTCTATCTGCTTCGTCTTAACTGAGAGCAGGGCTTGAATCGTTAAATAATGGAAATTGTTGGACAGTATCGGGGACACAGCATGGACACCGTCTGTCAGGGGGGAGGTGGATGACAGCAGGCGAACATGCCGTTTCTTGACTTGAATTTTGTGGCAAGTCGCAAACCGACACCCTCGAACCCAATTGATTCTTACCAACCAAATAACCAACTAGCTTGGCCGTAGCCAGAATATCAACAAATCTGGCCAAACGAAGTCTTTAAATAGCTACAAGACTGCGATCGAGACTTACACAGTTCAATCCAACCAAAGTAATAGCGATCAGTCTACTTCAAAGAAATGACAGCTCCTCCGTCCTTCCTCTTCGTTATCTTTCTCCTATTTCTCGTCCCCCTTCGAAACTGTGTGGCTGCGGAGCCCCTGACACACTATTGCGGCCCTAACAAGCCAATATACACCCTAAATAGAGCGAAAGTCTTATCATCCCTACTCGCAAACGCTTCCTCCAGTAGGTTCTTCATCACATCCTACGGTAGCGGAATCTCGAAGGTCTACGGACTAGCCCAGTGCCGACAGGATGTAAGCGTGAATGACTGCAGAACCTGCATCCAAGGCGCGACAACTCAGCTGCCTAAACTATGCCCCAGCCAGTCGGATGCGAGAGTATGGTACGACTATTGCTTTGTGCGCTATGACTCCAGTGCTTTCATCGGCAAGCGTGATACTGGGTATGGCGTATTCTACATCAACGTTGAAAACGTGACACAGAACGTGGGAGAGCAACGTAGGTTTGATCAGGTGCTGGGTTCGTTGATGGGTCAGGTTCAGAGAAAGGCATCTGCAAAGGGAAGTCTTGGGCTGGGTAAGTTGGAGACTGCGTTCACTCCCTATGTGAAGATTTATGCGCTTGCCCAGTGCACAAGGGATCTTTCACCACTGTCTTGTGCCCAATGCGTATCTACCGCGGTCGCTAACTTTCCAGTATTCTGCCCCCATCGAAAGGGCTGTCGCGCGCTCTATAGCAGTTGCTACGTTCGGTACGAGATATATCCGTTCTTCTTTCCCCTTCCGGCCGGTACCGCTAAGACAGCTCTTCCTGCATCAACGTCCGATACACTTGTTGTCTCTCCGTAGGCATCTTCCAAACTTTCATTCGCAACGGCATACACATGTGTAAGATAATAACGAAATAAAACGTCGTTTGCTCGTAGCAGATAAATGGCATGAAACAACGATCCCCTGGACTCCTCGGTTGTGTTGTTAGCTTGGTTGTAAAATATCTCATTTTACATCCAAACGAATCATACTACGCAAATTAAAAACATCATTTTTTTTAATAAGTTGGGCGCTCAGAACTCCGATATATCACTTTGGGAATTACTTCTTTAATCAAAAACAGTCGTTTTTAATCTTCTGAAACCGGCTTTTTGCGCTGTTAAGGGAGAAACTACTCCCGTTACCTTATTTACAATAAGTCCTCTTCAGCGAGGGAGTCCTTCAGGTTTTGTGGATGGATGACGGAGCATAATCTGTTCCGTCTGAGCTCACCATTCGTCATCATCTACAACTACGGATGACTGACTCGACAGAAATAACGAGCGTATGACGGACTATGACTGGTGATGACATGGATGATAGAAGTGTTGGGAAAAATAATAAAGTTGGAATAACAACGGTTTCAGATACATAATCGATTTTAATTTTATTAAATTTAAATACGAAGTTATGTACTCTAAAAATTCGTATTTTTACGAGAAGAACAGTAACTACGACAATTCTTGATATGGACGACGACCATGACAACTGCTGTGTAGTAGGATGTGAAGAGGCGTCAGCAACTCGCTGCCGTGGAGTAGGATGTGAAGAGGAGCTAGCAAGCCGCTCAATGCCTTACAGAGCCGACGTGGGCCAAAAGAGTAGCTAGTAATAAAAGAACACGTACCCCTCCTTATACTCCTTAAGAGAATAGATAGGATTCAATATAAGTTCAAACATAGATATAGGATGAAATATAGATAGGATTTTATATAGTTAGGAATACACGTAGTAGGAATACACACAGATAGTATTCAACTATCCAGATTAATCTTGACGTTATAAGAGTTATAACAGACACGATCATAACAGAATAACTATATACGTTACAACTATAAACCTTATCGTATTAATACAAAACAATGTAAATCACATTTTGATTATGGGAATTGAACGATTTTAACGGCTACTTATTCTCTCTTATTCTTCTCTCATTCTTGACCGATATGAGTTCTTTCAGGATGATGACCATTACAAGTGTCATAGACTGGGACGACGACCATGAAAATTGTGTCAAGGGAGACAACAACCGCCACATTTGTTTTGATAGGGACAGCCACTGTTGCCGACTAGTACGATGACTGTTGTCATTGACAAGAATGACAACCATAGCAGATGGTGATGATGACTGTCTTGGACGAGGAGTACAGCCATCATAGATGGAGGTCAAGACGGGCACAATGGCTGTCATCGACAGAGAGACCATGACAGTTGTAAGGGAGACAATGAGCATGATGGTTGTCATTGACAAGGGTGACAACTGACATCAATGGGGATGATGGCCGGCATCGATGGAACTGACGGGAATAGTCTATGGAGGACAAGGGCTACAATATTTTTCTGCATGGAGTATGTAAAAGACGACTGTCATTGTTATAGACTCCAACCATTAAAAATAGGGCCATGTATTGGATCCTAGCTCTCTCACTTCAGCAACTCACACGGCGAAGGGAAAAGGAAACTCTCACACTCTTGATCTCACACAGAGAAAGAAGAAGAAAGAGCAATAAAGAACCCTTTGAGGGAGGTGGGAACCAGTTGATGGGTACAGCATGCTACAACAAAGGAATTCGCACATATTATAGGCATTCCCCATAACTGCTTATAGACTTCTTCTCCGCCTACAACTCAGCTCTTGCCTTCACATCTTCCTATAGACCAATGATCTATGCTGACTTGGTTTATTCATTGAACCATTCAAAACTAACTCCGTAAAAAGACTCAGTCAATATAAACTTTCCAACACCGTGATCATCGTCGATGCAGAAGAACAGTGTCAACAATGGATGTGATGACAACATGGATGACTGGGGCGATGATGGTCTCCGATTTGGATGACAACATTTATCACTTAAAGTAAATACAACAATAACTGGTGTTCATAAAGACAGTGATCGACAGTTTCTCGCTCTCTGCCTATCTCTCTGTCTCTTTCTCTCTCTCTATGTATATACCTCTCTATATATATATCCTGCTCACTCTTTATATCACTCTTGATCTCTCTCATTCCTTCCCTTGCTCTCTCTCTCTCTCTCTTTATATATACACCTCTCTCTATATATACCCTGCTCACTCTTTATATCACTCTTGATCTCTCCCATTCCTTCCTTTGCTCTATTTCTCTATTTGTATATTCCCTCTCTCTGTATATATATCCTGCATACTCTTTATATCACTCTTGATCCCTCTTCCCTTCCCTTGCTCTCTCACTGTATATATATCCAAACCCTTTCTCGATTGTGCACCTTCTCATTACTTAACTTATTGGAGCCTAAAATATGTATCCAACTAATCTCTAGAGTCGAGGAATAATATAGCTGGGAGTAAACAAAACCCAAAAACTGAATGGGACAACAAATGTTCACCATATAGGTTCACAAAAAACAAGTACAAAACGTGAAATGAGAACAAGTTCACCACGTGGACTGACCACCAAGAAGATATACACTTGGTGTCGCTCACAAAAGCCTCTTTGCAATGTGTTATGTTATCCCAAAATCTTCTCTAACTCCCTAATTAGCTAAGCTTGAACTCTCCATGGTTCCTCAGAGGCTGCTCTTGAGAATTCCTTCTGTAATGGCTCGAGAATTCCCTCAGAGATCTCCCCCACATGATGAGGTAGACACATCCTTTAACAGAGCTCCCTCGAAGCTTCTAAAGATCTCCCTACCTTGAAGACATCCATAACTTTCTAGAACATCATGAAAGAGCCGCACGCTTCTAGAAGGATCCATTAGTTTGTAGAATAGTCTCGTACCATAATATTCTAGAAGAATCTAGAAATCTCTAGAAGAATCTTGAAGTACTAGAAGAATCTAGAAGATTCTAGAAGAGTCTATATTATTCTAGATCATTCTGCAAGCTTCTACAATATGTGAGTTGAACAAGTTAACCGTCATATCTCAATCTTTAGATCTCTCTCTATTCTTCTCCACCCATTCCCTCTCTATCTCTATCCCAATCTCCATATCTATCTATCTCACCCCTCCTCTGGTTCATCCTGTTATCCTCGTCTTCTATCTAGTCTGATTTTTTTGTAACAAATACATGACCTTGCTGTACTACTGATTCAATTATGTTGGGTGTGATTCAAGACAAAATCAAATGACATGAACCGAATGCTAAATCGATGACCTTGAAGTCCCAACTAACCCATCAAAAAGTGTCATCAATCAAATTGGATGCCTATCATCAATATTATCCTATATTCAGTATGCCAAATGCATGTTTAATCTTTAGCTTTAGAATTAGCTGGTATTATGTTCTATAAGACCTGATGAAAATTTAATTTATTCATTACTTATCATCTATAAATACGACCACTGCACTTATGATAGATACTTGTAGATTAAATTGACTACTTACAGCCACATACACATTGATCAAAATAATTATACTTAATTATTTCTATGAGTGTAGAACATTCATAGATAAATTGTAGTTTTCCGATGGATAACTGCTGAAGTTGTCGTCACCAATAAATGTGGTAGCTAATGAAAAATATTTATAAGATTGGTTATGATCAATAATTTGTCTTTTAATATTCTGATAGTGCCTAATTTTTCAATGAACCAATGATCAATATTTCTATAATAAATGCTTTTCTTTTGAACTACTTTTACTCTCTAAATGCACCAAAGGTTAAAGGGAAATGAAGTTTTAGAAAAGACAACATCAATAATAATGTTGTATGTATGAGGGGAAGTTCATAGATTCCCATATTTTACGTAAATCATGAAGGTGTTAAACATTCATAAAATGTATTATGATATTGATGCCGGGCGTCGTCTATGACGTCGTTCGATCGGCACCGAGTATGATGGCTTCGGTATCGATAATAGGTAGTGATATTGAACGTCGACGGTGTAATCGTCCTATGGATAAAACCCTAACGGGTGATGTAACTACGATGCGAGAGATGAACGTTCTACGTGTCATACGTGCAGGCTCAGACTTGAGGGAGGTGCCGAGCTCCGAGCTTGGACGGGGTCACCGGGTGAGGGCGACGGTGGCCTCTTGAACCTCGTCAAAGCAATGAAGACGTCTACGCCCGAATTGAAACAATCAGTAGGGTTTGCACGTAACGGACGGTCTCGGCCGTATCGGTAAGACACTCAATTTGTCGTAGTTCTCTCAATGACTCCTGTCTCACCTACCTAGCCCGAGCGCGATGGAGTCAAGACAAAGCGTATTGCAAGTGGTAATTAAAAGAGTGACGGGGGAGGACGGCGTACCGTGCAGGGTCGTCGACAGTCGGCGGCGGTTGGAGCGAGTGTGGTGGAAAGGCGTCGAAGAGCTGATGGTGGCTCAACAGGCGATGCAATGCTAGAGCGGTGGTAAAGGTCGGAGGAGGAGGGCAATGGGCAGGATTCCGCTGAGCGCTGGGTCATCCCGCAGTATAGACCTCAGATGGATGAGCTCGGAGCGGTGTCCGGGTAGGAACCGCATAGGCGTGATACTGGCGCAATTGCCCCAATGCACGTGGCAGCCATGAGTCTTCTGCGGCTCGACAATATGTCGGCTGGCTTCGAAAGCAACTAGGGTGTTGACTTCATTCCCACGTAGGCAGGCGGATCGCACCCGTAGAGATAGTGGGGCAAAAGAAGATTACAGTTGTCCTGGGTGGCAGGGTTCATGGCGCTACTGAGGCTCACCGCCTGAGCTCACTACCAAGGCGTGAGCCACCGTCGCTTGTAGCAGTGGTGGTCACGAGCACGGTGTAGAAAGCAGACTACACTGGGATAAAGTCATCTGTTGTCGCTTACACGATCTGGGGTGAAGTCCCACTCTGATCAATTGATCGAGCCATGAGAGTCCCACATCCTAGTATGCTCGCATTGATTTCCATTCTGGTCAGCCACCGTGAATCCGTGAAGACGGGAATGGTCCAGTTCCCACTCTGGTCCATCGATCAGGCTGTGTAAAAAAAAATCCTCTCCCCCATTGAGCCATAGGAGAGTCAATTGGACGGGATTGGCAGTAGCAGGCCTCGAATTCAACGTCAAGAACTAGTCGCCCAAAATTGGATTGACCTATTTGAGTTCCATTTCTATGTTGACAGTCCCACATGAATTTAGTGCAGGAAAGGGGTTGCATCTTTCTTATTCATCAACATAATCCTCGTCCACATGCTCTTAGAGCACAATAACGTTGCATTATGTGTGAAAGGATTATTTGCTTTTCTCTTTGGCATATTTCCCTACATGATAAAAAAATCAATCTTGAGGTCGTAACTTATTGTCTTAACTAATAAAGTTATGAAATCTTTTATGCAATCATTGTTTCAACGTATTCTTTAAAAAATCATTCGATAAAAGAAGTCACATTTTAATTTAATCACCGGGGAAGACTGACACTGAGAGACGAATTTAATTCCATTAAAACAAAATAAATATTTTTTGATAAATCAAAAAATATTATTCAATCATTAAGAATTCACTTTCTAAGTGAATCTATTGTGGAAAAAAATTCCTTTGTGTTTGAAAAAAAAAATTCTTTACAATGTACAGTTAAATCAATAGTAAAGTTAAAGTCACTAAAACTTAAAAAATTGATTTTTAGAATTTTAAAGTGGATGGTGGTGAGTATGATCCCACCTAAAATCATACATCCAAATTGTAGGTTGTAAGGATAGAATAATCAACTGATTTAAGGTTTGCAAGGTTGGAATATGCATTTTGATAAAGCCATCACATATCAGGTTTTTATTTAGAATGAGGATGTGCTATGTATTCATACATTAGCTCTAGTGGTTGGACAACTACGATCATAATTATCATAGTTTTCTACGCGTTGACTATAATTTGTGAGTGTTACCTTCAGAAAAGAAAAGACTAAAAAATATAATCTCCACAAACTGATTTCGAAGAAATTATCTATATACTAAGATTGTAGATCTATAGATATTTTCGCAGCATGCTCCAAATCCATGAGTGCATAAATCATCACCAATTTAGGAACTATTAGAAGTACACGATTTGGTAGTGCTTCAACCTAGGGATTTCCGGGCAGTTTTCTATTCGTATATAAATAAGAAATTTTAAAGGACTTATTTTAGGTCTACTTGTATCAGGCTTATGGTAAGGATGCAAATCCCAAACCAATTATACTAGCCGATTTAGTTTACCAAATTTAAGAAAAAAACAAACCTCTTAAATCCTTATCTATACCTAATAAATCTGCGACTATGAACATATGGATCAATATCCAGATTAGTGCTCATGGTAATACTCTTGTTAGAGATATGTTGACATTTTTTTATCCATTTTATTGGGATGTATACTTTGTGAATCTAATTAACCGGATACAGAAATGAGGTATCCTGTGGCCTGTTCATTCAAGACTAAAACTAAATCTTCATACATTTTATTTCATTCATGAGTAAATACTTTAGCAAGAGACTAAAGACGAAAAAATATTTTAATTGAACATAGACTCATTTCATTTTGCTTTTCATTCTAAAATGAATAATTTTGAAACTTGTCTTCATTTCATATTAGATGATAATTGAGATAAATTTTTAGGAATAGTATAGTAGTTTATAAAATAATAGAGTAAATAGTGATATGGATAGAACTGGAGGCAGGAATTGGCGTCCAACTGAACTAAATCTACTATATTGTATTTTAATGTGCCAGAACTGAAGTGTTAAGCAGAAGCATAATCTCTCATGAGGCCATGATAGATAAATGAGGAATGGAGCAGAAGCTACATTGCTTCATGGAGTCCATGCTTGGTGGTACAAGGGTTTCTCTGAATATATCTCTTCATAGTTTTTAAACTTTTGATATATACATATTATGATGAACATATAATTTGGTACAGAAGTAAGGGTAATTCTCTAATGGGATTTTCATAAATTACTCAAACATATGGATCAAATATGCATCAGCAGTCACAACGAGATAAACATATTTTTGGGGGGTCAGTCAATAATTAATGTTTTTAATGTTACATAATTTCGTTCAGTTATACAAGTAAGGATAAAAAATATTAATGTATATTACATAATTCATTGATAAAATAAATTCACAGCACACAATTCGATACCAAACTTTCCCATTTTTTAATGCACAGGAGAAAACAAAAAATAAATAAATGAGCAAAAGTCCTATAAAAAAAATGTTGGTATCACTTACGTCTGAACTTTTGTGTATCTATAGTAGCAATACATATTTTTAATGAATAAAAATTGCTTTAGCTCTGTACTACACATGTCTTCAAAAGAATATAAAATGTAAACTGAATAATTTTACATAACGAAAAACTCCATAACAGAGACATTCAATTTTATGTTCATCATGTTAGAAATTACATCGCTTCATGTATTAGACAACATTGTTAATGTTTCATTCATCTCCCTATGTAAAAGAATATCTTCAGAATTCATAATTACTGGAATCAGTCCAGGAGATCTATATACATATTGAGATGCATTTTTTCAGCTCCAGACATGCAAAAATGTATAAATAGGTGAAATGTACGAGTGAAGCTACATTTTTGTGGCATTATATCATTATCGAATATATTGTTTCCAAATTCCAATAATAGGGCACATCTTCCTTTAATTCTTGGAGTATATGGGAGAAAAACATGACATCAAACCTATCTCTTTCCATCTTGCTTCTTGGGCATATATTTAACGCTACGATCAATCGGATTGAGAAGGTGGAAGATGATTACCATGAGATGAGGGAGCTGAAAGGACGGGCTGAGGCTGCTGATGTGGCAAAGTCTCAGGTAATATCCTCTAAATATTTCTAGTTTGCATTTGAAATTTCATCCAAAAAAAAAAGTAATAAAAAAAAACCTATCTCTTTCCAAATTGAAGAAGATTAGTTTTTGTCATTTTATTTAATGGTCAAAGGCCAAGGAAATTTGGGCAGTAACAATTTTTAGGATATTCAATGAAAATTTGAGACAACTTATACATTACCATAGCATGTGAAAGTATCACAGTAGTTCATAGAATCATATGGTCTGAATGTTACATGAAGAACATAACCTAAATGACATAATGGGGACACTAAAGATATAGGGGATCATGAAACGAGTGATTGAGGAGATTTGGAATCCTTTGGTATAGCTTTTGTTGGGTGGGAGATGAGGTGATACTCATGATAATGGGGTCAATTTTTAATGAAACTCCCCATGTTCGGAAGGCTAGAATACAGGCCCTCAATCATGAGCTGGAGTTGATGATAATGGGCGATTACAAACCTATGGCTAACTTAACTGGGAAGATGTCCTAGGTTATTACTGTTCTGACAACCATGGGATAAAATATAAAAGAAGGAAATGTCTTGGCCAACATTCACCAAGCTACACTAGAGAGATTCAATTCCATTACATCCACTATTCAGAAGCTTGGAAAAATGGAATTTATGACCGTAGAAGAGGTAGTGGGATCCCTAAGAAGTCAAAATAAAAATTTAAGGATAACAAATCAAGGAGGGATAGAAAGTTCCTTTGGCAAGAGCCATCAGAATGGACATAAAAATTGAGGAAGATGAAGGTTACCAAGGATATAGTTATGGTCGTGATAGGGGAAGATGTTGTTGCCAGAATTATGAAGGGAATGGATGGGACAAGGATGATGATTACAAGCTGCGTGATAAGCCCAACCTTTAAATGTTACAACTGGGTCAATGTTGGGTATTTTTCATAGCAAGAAGATCAAGGAAAAGGCCAATTTGGTCAACATTGATGGAAGGGCTGATGGAGCGCACGAGCCCGATCCACCAGAGACGTCTCCGAAGCCACCAATGGCATCACCAATACCCAAGCTGGTTTGCATCCAGCCCGACCGACATGCCATGGCATCAGTGAAGACACCCGGGTTCGAGTACCTCTGGTTAAGCACGTCCATAATTTTCACGTTTTTATCTTCGTCGGTTCGTGCTCTCTCAATTCAACATTTTACCGTGGTCGTGTGTTTGTTCTCGTCATGTCTAAACCTTCCCTATCATGTATCGTGTGGTTTTTGAGTCGTTTTATTTCTGTTCATATGTAAGTGTTTCCTAAGAATTGTATTTTTATTATCTTTGTTTTAAAATGGGGCCCCAAATCATGTGGGTCCCATAATGGACCCTTTGTAAGGGTCCATCAAGGCCATGATGGGCGCCAGAAGTTAGAGATCTATTTTTGTTGTGGAAGTTAGGGTTTTACAGTCCCGGTCCGGTCCGGTTTTCTGGCATGGACCTAAACCTTACCTGAAGTTCGGTCCGGTTCCGGTCCGGTCTTGTTCGGTCCGGGTCCGGTCTGATACGGGGGGTGGCGGAGGAGCACGGGGGTGGCAGAGGCGTTGTGCGTGTGGAGCAGCCACGATGAGCACTTGGGGCAGGTGATGGGACGGGCGATGGGGAGGGGGATGGGTAGTACGTGGGACAGGGTCTGGTCCGGTCCGTTTTTTTGGCATGGACCTAAACCTTACCTGAAGTTCGGTCCAGTTCCGGTCCAGTCTTGTTCGGTCCCAGTTCGGTCTGGTCCGAGCGGTCCCCGGTCTAAAATGTCAAAGCCTAGTGGAAGTTAGTTGTTTTTATTGAGATCTCTCATAGGAAGATGGAGAAACGTTTAGAAGAAGAATAATAGGAAAAAGCAGAGAAGAAGAAAAATGGAGAAAAGAAGATAAGCACATGTGGTCCAGATTGCTGCGCCTCATCTGCTTCTTTCTGATTTTACATGACGGCCGATTCCCCGGACTCACGTTATTTCACAAATAAAAGATTTGGAAAACAATACTACGACGTGATAAGATACGTGCAAGTGTTCCAAATTCAACAAAAAAATATGCTAGTAGCCGACTAGTCTGAGGCGTACTTCAGTTGACGGCACGGAGAAGTGTCACAGCCTGACCAAGCTTCCAATGACCCGTGAGATCAACTCGAAGGCCGCCGGGTGGGGCATCATTCAGCGTCCAGAGTGTCTATACTAACGACGTGCATGAGAAGATCCAACGCCGTCAAGAAGTACCCTAACACGAGATAGTGGCTAGTCCTATGTCATTTCAAGGGATCTCTCAAGGTAGAGGAACAGAGAAGACTGGCACTAAAAGACATAATAATACTATAGTTAAGAGGAGAGGAAAGAGTTGCAAACCGTGTTTAGATAGTCGAGGCTGGCCGTGACGATCCTGGGGTGGCAGTCAAAAAACTGAACACTTTGGGCGTATCCCAACCGCTGACGGTCTGAAGGATTGACCCGAAGGAATGGTCGATGGCCCGCAAAATATGTCTGAGCTCAAAGTGTGGCAGAGGTGGCCACCGAGGAAGAAGCCACGTCGAAATGAGTGATTCCAAGCAACCGGGAGATAATGCGTCTTGGATCAAGTGGCCAAGCATTGGTGAGCAGCACTCAGCAGGCGAACGACAGTCAAATCCTCTTGGTAGCAAAGAGGCGGTTCCAGAAATTTCCGGGAACAGCAAGTCCAACAGTACGGTAAATGTTCTAGAGCCACAGATGATGGTCTTTGCAGGCAAGGAATGCTGACGATCCGGGTTGGAGGCAGTGGTGATAATGTTGATTGGGTGCAGTTTTGCGCCTCCAAAAGTACGGCTACAATGGACTGCCCGCAGCTAGCCACTGCTAGTGAGGTTTATAGGCATGGGAGGACATCGGGAGTCAGCACACGTCGGGAGTCAACCAACTTCCATGAAGGTATCCCACGAAGTACGAGGAGATCGTAGTCACACGGAAATGCGAGTAAGGGTTTTGGTTGCCAAAATCTCACTATGTGGTCAACGGCGATGATTAGCTTGCAAGTCATCCTTGTGGGGAAGGAAAGTTATGCGGGCGACTCCGACCATGACCGAAGGCAGAACGACCCGTGGCCCACATTAAAGCCCTTTCCCGGATAGGGGGGACGCCACCGTTTGTCTGGCGGGCCAGAGCTCGGACAGGCTAGAGCTAGTAGAGAGAAAAGAACGGAGGGGCGAGGGAAGGGAAAAGGCTGCAGTCGAGCAACAGATTTCCTCCTCCTTGTGAAACCCTTCTCTAGTTGAGCTATTCTTGGTGTACGATTCTGACCATGTGATTGGGAGACGGTGGAAGCCCTAGGGGAAAGAGAAGGAGAAGGGGGGGGGGAAGGAAGTGGAGAACCAACGTAGACCCTAACGAACATTCATCTTCTGTGTCTTTGAAAATAACATAACAAGTCACTATTTCAACAAAAACAAGTCCAAGGAAATCTGTCGGTCTTGCACACCACCAATCCTCGGCGGCCATTAGGGTTAACACAAAGAGGAAAAACTCATTCATTCACAATGACGTCCACACATCTCTATTTGAGATGTTAACATGGGTTTTACAATATTGGGCCTCTTATGAAAGGCCATCTGGAAGGTACACATAAGGGCAAAAAGGTAAATGCAAATATAACAATAAAAGATATGGGCTTCTAACAGCCCCCCTCAAGCTAGTTCTCACACGGTCAAATCTCGAGCTAGGTTTCTTGCTTGGAATTGGCGTGTGCCGGCCTTAGTGCTTGGAGCAGAACACTGAGCAGCCTTGATCTCTTGCAGCGAAAGCTTTTGCAATTGCTTAAGATTGCATAGAAGGGGTGAGAGGAGATGGTGGTGCTAGGCACCTTAAGTGAATAGGGTCATTGCATTTATATCATAAAGAGTACATCATCATTGGGGAATAATTACATGGGGGAAGACGAGGGGTGATAAAACGAACAAGACAAGGCGCCTTGCGCCGAGGTAATGTCGCCACACCGCCTCAGAGCCGCCGCTTCGCACACGTGTGCCCGCTCTACCGCTACACAAGTGAGCCGAGCCGGGTGCCGCGCGCCCGCGGGCCTGGTGATCACACATGCCACCCCTGCCTTGACGATCACACACGCCACCGGCACCCGTGTCGACACTCTAGCGTGCAGTCTGTGCGACGCCGACGCATTTGATACCCCCGTGCTGGGCGCTGCATGCCCAGGACTACCCGCAGGAGCGCTACTCGCCCGCTATGCCATCTCAGCGCTCTCAGTGCGCCACATGCCTTAGTCTCCTGGGGGGCTGTCTCCCAGCCCCGCGTCCCGCACACGCAATGCGCGCGCTGGCTGCGTGGGCACCGCGCGGGCGCTACGCGGCACCCCGCACAACTCCGCGCACTGCAACCATGGCACGTCGCCCGGCCTTGCGTGTCCCCGCACCCACGGCATGCGCTTCCCGCTCCCGCGCGCAGCGCTCGACGCTGGCGGGTAGTGTTGGCGCCCACGCGTGGCGCTTGGCATTGGCGCACACGGCACTTGGCGCGCGCGCGCTCACACCGTTCAGCCCGCGCACCCAACATGCGCAGACCGTACCTGATCCGTCCGCCTTGGGCGCGGACGAGCACGTGCGCAGTCTGCCATGAATCACCATCGATAGTGGCAATGACCTGAAAGATCAGGTATTGGGCATCGCTACCCATTATGACTCAGCCCTTAAAAATGTCGTGAGCCAAAATACAACGGACACGCCCTCCCAATAAGCACACAGGCCTCTAGGCAAGGAATTCCGCCTAGTTAGGGGCCTAACACTGGTTGTCACACGGTCAAATCTTGAGCTAGGTTTCTTGCTCGGAATTGGCGTGTGCCGGCCTCATTGCTTGGAGCAGAACACTGAGCAGCCTTGAACTTTTGCAACGGAAGCTTATGCAATTGCTTAAGATCGCTTAGAAGGGGTTAGAGGAGATGTTGGTGCTAGGCACCGTTAGTGAATAGGGTTATTGCATTGATATCTCAAAGAGTACATTAGGATTACATGGGGGAAGATGAGGGGTGTTATAACGAACGAGACGAGGCGCCTTGCGCCGAGGTAATGTCGCCACACCGCCTCAGGGCCGCCGCTCCGCGCGCTCGCGCCCGCTCTACCGCTACACAAGTGCGCCCGGCTGGGCGCCGTGCGCTCGCGGCCCTGGCGATCACACACGCCACCGGTACCAATGTCAACACTCTAGCGCGTAGTCTGTACGACGCCACTGCATTCGGCGCCCCTGAGCTGGGCGCTGCGCACCCAGCACTACCCGTAGGAGCGCTGCGCGCCCGCTGTGCCGTCTCGGTGCTCTTTGTGCGCCACATGCCTTAGTCTCCTAACGAGGTGTCTCCCCACCGCGCGCCCCGCACACGCAATGCGCGCGTTGCCCGCGCGGCACCCTGCACAACTCTGCGTGCTGCACCCGCAACATGCCGCCCGGCCTGCGCGTCCCGCACCCGCGCGTAGCACTTCCCGCTCCCGTGCGCAGCGCTCGGCACTTGCGCACAGCGTTGGCGCCCGCGCGTGGCGCTTGGCTTTGGCGCGCGTGCGCACACGCCAATCAGCCCACGCGCCCAGCACGCGCGGACCGTACCTGATCCGTCCCGCCTTGGGCGTGGACGGGCACGTGAGCAGTCTGCTGTGAATCACCACCGACAGTGGTAATGGCCTAATAGATCAGGTATTTGGGCATCGCTACCCAATGTGACTCAGTCCTTAAAAATGTTGTGAGCCAAAATACAACGGACACGCCCTCCCAATAAGGACGCAGGCCTCTGGGCAGGGAATGCCGCCTAGGTAGGGGCCTAACACTGGTAGATAGATGCTTCTAACTCCCAGCTTGGACATATACTATTGAAAAAGAGCTCCTTGCAATCCTTTAGTGAGAAGATCGGCTACTTGTTGAGTTGTAGGCACATACAGCAATTGAATACTCATCTGATCAATCTTCTCTTGTATGTAAGTGTCTATTAATTTCAATATGCTTCGTTCGAACATGCTGCACTGGATTATGAGCTATGTCTATAGTGGACTTGCTATCACAGTATACGCTGATGGGCTGTGTTGTCAGTAACTATAGATCATTCAAGATAATTCTTAGCAAGACTCCTTCACAAATACCTTTTTTCAGTGCTCTGTATTCAGCCTCTGCACTTGATAATGCCATAACCGTCTGCTTCTTACTCTTCCAGGTAACCAAATTCCTCCGCGAAATGAGCAATATCCAGTAGTTGATCTCTGATCACTCAATGAACCACCATAATCTGAGTCTATATAAATTTCTAGATTAATCCCACCATGTCTCTTATACATTAGCCCATGTCCTGTTGTACCTTTTAAGAATGACAATACTCGAGTTGCAGCCTGCCAATGAGGCTCTCTCAGACTCTACATAAACTGACTCAGAAGTCCCACAGCAGATGCAATGTTTGGTCTCCTATGATTTAAATAGATAAGTCTTCCAATCAGTCTTTGGTACTTCTCCTTATTCACAGGAGTTGCATCTTCACACCTGCCTAATTTTAGATTTGCTTCCATTGGGGTTACACACGGTTTACAATCACTCATTCCAGTCTCTTTCAACATATCGATAATATACTTCCGCTGACAAATGAGAATGGCTTCCTTTGAGTATGCAATCTCTATACCCAAGAAATACCTCAACTGCCCCAAAGATTTGACTTCAAATTGCTCAAATAGACGTTTGCCCAATGCATCTGTATCTTGCTCATCATCACTAGTGATAATGATGTCATCCACATATACAAGGAGAACTGAGACGTGTCCTCTTGAGGACTGCTTAACAAATAGAGTGTGATCACCATTTCCCTACACATATCCATATTCTTCAATGACTAGGAGAACTTCCCAAACCATGCACGTGGGAACTGCTTTAATCCATACAAGGTTCATTTTAACCTGCAACCTTTAGGTGTAGCCAAGTGTGAGTAATAGCCAGGGGGTAACTGCATATAAATTTCTGCTTCCAGCTCCCCGCGAAGAAATGCATTCTTTACAACATATTGATGGAATTTCCACCCAAGAGATGCTGCTACTGCGATCAACACACGTACTGTATTTAATTTTGCCACTGGTGCAAAAGTCTCCTCATAATCAATTCCATAGCGTTGAGTATACCCGTTGGCCACTAACCTGGCTTTATCCCTCTTATTGTTCCATCAGCACAGTACTTTATGGTATATACCCATCGACACCCAACTAGACGTTTGCCCTGGGGCAGATTGACAATCTCCCAAGTTCCATTCTTGATCAGTGCTTCCATCTCAAGATCCATAGCCTCTCTCCATTTTTCATCAGCCAACGCCTCATTTACTGACTTAGGAATATGAGTATTATCTAATTTTGTCAAAAACGCTTGAAACTCTGACGACAAGAGTTCATATGTCACAACATTAGAGAGAGGTTACCTTGGTCGTTGAGTACATGCTCGAGTTCCTTTCTGTAGTGCTATAGGCCATCCATAATCATCACTTTGACTCGATATCTCCACCTGTGATTCTTCAGGCTGATCTGCAACTTCCTCTTCAGATTGAGCTGCATCATCTCCAACCTCTTCTGTTACTGGATCAGCTACGGCTTTTGCCTCAATTGCTTCTTCCACCTGACTTCGATTCTCTCCCACAGATTCATCGCTAACATGTATAGGTATCGCATATACCCTTCCATCTTCAAACACACTACCTCGGTCCGGTAATTGGACTCTGGTTTCGGTCTCATCTTTGAAGAACGGTTCCATTTCATGAAATGTCACATCAGGAGAGATGAACATTCTCTTTGTCTTGGGATCATAACACTTGCACCCCTTCTTCCCTTGTGAGTAGCCCACAAACACACATTTAATTGCCCCTGGACTGAATTTATCGACAGTCCTTTGCTCATGGACAAATGCTGTACATCCAACTATTCGAGGCTTCAAATGAGTCTTCAACTTATTTAGAGGAAAGACTTTAGAAATGATATCAACTGGACTCTCATAGATCAGAATTTTTGAGGGCAAACGGTTAATCAGATGTATGGCAGTAAGTACTGCTTCTTCCCATAAATACTTGGGCACATTGTAATGATAGAGAAGTGTTCTGGCTGTATTCACCACAAGTCCTATCTTTCTTTTCGCGACTCCATTTTGCTGTGGAGTATTAACACATGAGGACTCATGTACCATTCCATTCATCCGGAAGAATGAGGCCAGCCTCTCACTAAAAAAGTCTTTCGCATTATCGGAACGGAACTTTCTTGCTGAAACATCGAATTGATTTTTTACTCTGATACCGAAATCCTGTACAACACTTGTCACCTCTGATTTGTGCTTAAGTAAGTCCACCCAAGACAACCTGGTACAATCATCTATCAGAATAAGGAACCATCATGCTCCGTTTGAGAGAATTTATGGGTGCTGGTCCCCCCCCAAAGGGAATATTACTCCTTTCTCCATTCCCACTATAAGAGACTCTTTTATGTTTTGCAAATTGACACGATTCACACATTACATTTGAAATATCAAAATTCTTTGCATATGAAGGAAAAATATGTTTCATCAACCCAAAAGATGGATGTCCCAAACGAAAATGTGAAATTTTAAAGTCTTCGATTTGCTTGTCATTGTTCCTTCTTCGAGATTGAGCGTTCACCACCATTCCCGTCTTTGCTTCACCCATCACCTAAATAAGTCCATTCCTCTCCTTAAAGAATCAAATCTTCAAGTTCCTTGCCTAATCATATGCAAAACAACCAGTACAACCAATAGTTAGTGCACATTTGACATCTTGTACCAAGCCCTGAGGAGACATTAATTGTGCCTTCAAATTTGGCACATGTAAAACATTTTTAAGAACTCCCAAATTTTCAATATTTACGTCACCAATACCAATTACCGGCAGGACTTCAGCCCCAGTAGTGATCACCTTCATGCCCCCTTCCTACAGAGTATAAAAGTGGAACTTTGATCAATATGGTGTCATATGATCTGTACCTCGAGAGTCTAAAATGCAGTCGAAATAAAGATGATCACTAAAATTCACGTGCTTACCCGGTTGGCAGCTGGATTTCGCCATGGAGGTAGAACCAACTAATGCCTTCAACTTTTCTAACTCCTCTTTGAGAATGTTCATCTCATCTTTGTCTCGCTTGAACTCAACACATGTACCACTAGATCCTCCTAAGCTGGAGTCACACATCTCCTTTTCTCTCTTTTGATCTTCCTAAGCAGAGATAGAGTGTGCCTGCATTCTCGGTGGCCGACCATGTAGGTCCCAACAATTCTCCTTGGTATGACCCTTTCTCTTGCAATAATGGCATACAACATTGTTCCGATAGCCTTTTCCTTGATATGACTTCTCTTTGCGATGTGCATCATGAGTTCCCTGAATATTAGTTCAACTAGCACCACTCTGATTTTGCTATGTTGGATGCTTCTGCTCCTTAGACTTAACCATTAACCGTGCTCCATTGTCTTCCTTGGAAGTTCTTGAGACTGATTGCTGCTGACAACTCTCCTCCTCCAGCACGATATTAATTTCCTGTTCAAGATCAGGTACTCGCTCATAATTGAGAATCTATCCTTGCAACATCTCGTATTCAGCATTTAGTCCCATCAGAAATTTAAACATCCGATCACAAAGTGTATATTCCCACTCATCTGAACTTAAAATTGGCCTGTAGTAATCCAGTTCCAACCATATAGACTGTAATTCATTCACATACTCGGTTACTGACCTGTCTCCTTGTTGGACACTCCATGCCTTCATGACTAGATCATATGTCCTCCACACAGTACGCCGTTTTAGAGCTGTCTTCTGAACATAGTCCCAGATCTGTTTGGGAGTCTTCAAGAACAATAACTTTGGGAACACGTCTTTTGTCATGCTTCCCAGCAAGAAGGCATGAACGTTGGCATCATCTCGCTTCCACGCTTTGTATGTTGGGTCGCGGGATCAACCTCAGCGATTAAGCGATCATCCAGCCCCCTGCCAAGCAGTGTGAGCTCCACCATCTGCCCCCACTGAGCAAAATTACTCCCATTATAACGAAGTGGTTCGGTGACTGGTGGTATCACTAATTATACTGAGTAAGAGGTGACACCACGGTCTTCTTCTATGCCACGTGAGGAATCCACCATACTGGAATGTGTCATCTTCAACTTGGTTGAATCGATGTGCAACTGCAACACAACACAACTGCAACTTGGTTTGAATCCACCAACCAAGGGTTCCTGCTTGCACAACGCTCCACCCAATAACAACTCCTCCAAACAGCATCGACGGGTACACCAAAAGCGTCAACCGGCGCTCTATGGCTTGATCAAGCCAACAACTAATAAGCCAACAGTATTACACAACACTCCAGATAAAGTCACTCCATGCTCCATGGCCCGCTCGATCAGGCACACCGTGCTCGATCAGGTACATCCGACGCACCACATCGACCGCCGATATGCTCCATGCCGACAAGGACTTTCGTCGACCCTCCACGGTGGAGCCAGACTTCACGCTCGATCAGGTACACCATGCTTGATCGATCAACAACCAATAAGCTCCTTGCTCTGGTACCATGTTGGGTCTTGCACTCCACCGACCCTAGGCAGCCATTAGGGTTAACACAAAGAGGAAAAACTCATTTATTCACAGTGATGTCCACCCATCTCTATTTGAGATGTTAACATGGGTTTTACAATATTGGACCTCTTATGAAAGGCCATCTAGAAGGTACACATAAAGGCAAAAAGGTAAATGCAAATATAACAAGAAAAGATATTGGCGCTAACAAAATCAGTTGAGGGCTCCCCTCTCTTTTTCTAGTGAACGAGAAGGGGGGGGATTACGAGTACCCTAATGAGTGTTTGTTAGGGGGCAAGAAGCTTAATAGGCTTCCCCCCTCTAATGGGGCCTTCAAGGGGAAGGAAGTCCTGCATGGGTTCTCCCTCCCTCATAGGCATAACAAAAACAAGGTGAAAAAAAGACACAAACTCACATGGGGGAGAGGCTGTATACACGCAGGTGTGGCCTCCTCGGAAGTCTAGGATGATGAAATAAGATAAACGACAGGAAACAGACCACGTAAAATCGTGAAGGGTATCCATAAGACAATAAAACAACACAAACACGGCGCGGATGCGGTTTTCAAACCTTGTTGTGAAAGCTCGGGTTCTTCACATCGGCTCAGACTCTACGACGAGGCTGATGACAAGTTGGGGCTTGTTCAATAGGATGGTCCTCCATCACTTTCTCGCGCGGCACTGCGCTGGCTACTATACCTTGGCTCGTCACCGGGTCGTCCGATCATCCCTCAACTGGCCATGTTTACCATTTCACATGGTGAGTGTATTTTCCAAACTGCCACGTGTGGTAGAACTTAACGCTTGGGGGACCCTACCACGAGCAACTCAGCCATCTACCAAAACTCTATCCAACCACCTGGCTGACCAATCCCCGCACTGTCACATGAGTCGATCTTCCACCACAATAGGCCTATTTTGTGACCATACGCCACTACGACAATCTACCACGGGTGTTTGACTCTTACGACATGTGAGTTGGCATTGCACGCGCCCCCCTAAGTGGTACTTCTTGCTCTAGACTGCACCCGACGTGCGACAACCCAACTCTAGGTGCATTGAGTGGCTCATGAACGCCTGTGCCCACATCAATCGGTATCCGTCCGGCCAAGCTTGTGATCCCCTCCGCCTAGTGTAGTATCAACTGAGGTCGTGAATTTTGATGCCGACGCCACCCAAGCCATGATCCACCATAAATCAGTACCTCTCTACCATCTATAGCCGTGGCCATTCACTATCTAAAGCTGTCTGGGTGCCGTTGAGACAACCCCCCTCCAGTCGTATCTGCCAACCCTGAAGTATTCAGGAGTATAGGTGATGACCACCGTCCCCAACTGTTTGCGTCACTCACGCTGCCTGCAGTCCCCGCCACGTGCGACCGTGCCACATCCACGCCGCGTGTTGCGACGCCTACGCTTTATCGCATTGTTGATGCTGGGCCTCATGCTAATATAGCCAAGCTATTGTACTTCCATACTCCGATATTCCTAGCTTCCGACCTCTGTCCGTACGCCCAAGCGCCGCGCTTCTACCGCCTGTTTAGGCAAGTTTTAACTGTCAACAGCACGCCTCCTCCTACCTGCCCGCACCGGCCCGTGCATCATCAAGTACATCAGTGATGAGCATCGCCACCGACAAGGTATGTCGTTCCCTTGCTCACCATTTATATTGTGTCTTTGAGTATATTGTCGAGTGTGCTCCATCACGCTTGGGTTAGTTTTGGTGAGAGATTATATAGAGAAAACTAAGAATTGAGTAAACTTCGGTATGGGTCGAGTCCGTCTGTTACGTGTGAGCACTAACAGAATTTTTCTGTTTGATGTCATAGTCACCATAGTCGCTCCGACGAGGGTCAGAAGGTCACCGTAACTATCACCATTCATCCACCCAACACCCAGAGGTTGGCAAATTCCCACAAGTCGAGGCGTGCACATACATCTCCCTAGGGTTAACATGATCACGTAGTTACACATTCCATTAGGGAATTTCTCCGTCGGACAATGTCTTTGACAACGTACGGCATCAATGGCCGAGTCAGTATTGTTCATGACACTGAGAGAGACTTTAAATCACGCATTTGTGTTACCTCAATACCAGGGCCAGAACCCAAATATTGGCATGAAATTGTATTTGATGGGGGACCATCTCGCCGCAAGCACAGAAAGACGTCAAGGACCTCATCGAGGAGCTCGAGCCGAAGCCCGCGACACGTCGTTTAAGTACTCTGCCTGATGACACATCAGCAAGCGTTCATATTTTATCACTTTTTTTAACGTAATTTTCTTCTCTACTTGTGGACAGGCCTATTTGTGTTTTGGGCCTCGTGCTTTTGAACGGTTATATTTTCGCTGTTTGGAGAGAACCGCTCGTCATGAGACGGTTCCCTTCTGTTATGGCCAATTGGGCATGCCTTCGACTCTATGTAAAGGGCGGCGTGCCCAAGAGGACCCTTTAGAGAGACAACTGAAACTAAAAAGTTGAAGTTTAGTTCTTTCTTTGTTTTTGAGTTTTCCTAGTTTTCCCACTCTCCATCAGGAGATAGTCGTTCATCATAGATCATGGGTTCTTGGCCTTCTCTCCATGTTAAAATCTGTCGTAGATCATCGCTAGCGCCCCACCCTTCTGCCGCTCGTTCATCATCCCCGTCAAGAACAACTAAGTCCTTGATCTTTTTTTCTTATTGCTTCAAGCCTCATTATAGAAAGGATTTCTTAAATCCTTCTTGGAGCCCGTTGATTGTTCGGTGCTGCCGTCATCATCGTTAGGTTACCCCGGTCATAGCCAACACCGAGATCGATGCTCTCTACAAGGCATCACCAGCCAGCGCTATCTGCTGTTGTTCTTGGCGGTCGCCCAAGCCATTTCCTAGAGAATCTTGCATCACGAGCACCCTTCCGGTGTTCATTTTCCCGAACGCGTTCAAGTAGCGTGCACTGCCCATCGAATGTGCACCGCGCCCACACTAGAATGTGCTGCATGGCTCGGTGTTGCGACACCAGTTGAGCCATGGTCCACGCGGTGTCGAGCGCTACTCCGCGCACCCTTGCGCCATCCAGCGTACGACCCGCACGGCCACCATCCCCTAGGGCCGTGTAACCTGTGTTCCGTGCCGCCCTTCAACCCCTCTCGACACGCTGAGCTCCGCCAATCGCAATGTACCCCAACGTGATTCTGCCTCGGCATAATCAGTGTTCATCATGGTCCCTCATCTTTCCCGTGACTTTGCATTCTATACCTCACGCTCTTCGTTGCCAGTTCTGCCTAGTTGCACATGGCTCTTGTCAATCCGCTCGTTGCAGTGAAATGGTCCATCAACGGAAACTGCCTACCAGGTGCTACCGCTATCCCTACGTTCTCAGTGTCGTTATTTTATTAATTATTGATTTGTGATCCTAGCCTCTGAGAGTTAGAAAATTGTCAACACCAATTAGAATTTGGCCTTCTATTGTGAGAGATAGGATCCCTTGTGGTAAACCATTAGTTGTCCACTAAGGAGGATTGGACGCCGACGGGTAATCAAATTTACCTCTCATCTTGTAGCATCTAATTGGTTCAAAGGCACATTGAGAAGTTGATTGTGTCCCAGTCGATCTTAGTCAATTTAATTAATTGTCAACTTTAATAAACGTTTTCTTCGTACTTGTCGTTAACTTTTAAAATTCACACCATACTATTTTGCATCATTTGTGTACACCCTCTCCCTGTGTTGTAACACGTGCCATTCGATCTCGAACGATTATGTGTTACATCAGTATTTCATTAGCTATATGAAGCTCGTCTTGGTAGTGTTTACTTTAGTAATGGGGTAAAGGCAGGTTTGGCAACATGCATCTTGTTTATTCATTAATACGGTCCTTCTCTATATTTCATACATATTCTCATAATTATATTCATGTAATCACTATTCTATGATATTTTAACCCTTACCATTTTGCTGTTATTATCTTAACATAAGTTGAAGGTTAAACATATATTGTATTCATGTTTGATCCTCGTCAAGGTCAACCCGTTTGAAATTAACTATACTTCTTGAGATTAGGTCTAACAGTACATAACTGGATGAACAATGAAGGACACAAAAAGGGAAATCTTAGAAGAAGCAAATGATGGTGCACGCCATTGGAGATTGTCGACGACGTCATCCGCGTCGCCCGACACCATCGTCGAAGATCGGGTGAAATGGCTCGAATTATCGCGTATTGTTTTCTATGTTCTTTCTCGTGTTTTGTGTTTTTCTTGTCCTGTCTTTATGTCGTGGTTGCGATGCATTCTGCACGTCCCTCTTCATCGTCACGGGGAGGGGTCCTTAGCCATTTTGGGTCCCATCCCTTGTGCCCTTCTTTCCTTGTTTTCTCTTCTTTTTATGTCTTAATTCCCCTTTCTATGTGTAATGGGGGACCATTAAATCGTTGTTCATTGATTTTCGTTCTGGTCTCCCTCCCTTGCATATAGAAGAAGACAAGGGTGGGAGGAGCTGATGGAAATTGAAGAGGATAGGAGATGGGATTTACATGCGTACAGGTTGTCCCTAATTCCTAATTCATGAACATACACATCCCCATCGGATTTGCTGGAATTCCGGTTCCTGAACAAGCAACGACCGTTCTCAATCGCTGACCCGTCGATCTGCCAAGTTGTGCAAATTCCCTGCAGACGCGGTCGATCCAGCCTCTCAGATTCGTCAAGTACTCTGCCCAGACAGTTCTGTCGGAGCAGAATTGTTTCTCGGGCAAGTCGCGGCAATTTCGGCCACCGACGATCCCAATTCCGCTCGACGGACGAAATTCATCCACTCAGTTACAAAAGGACGATCCGACTTGCGGGCTTCTCGTCTGAGATTTGGGACATCCCCAGGGACTGCTCGACGTTCCTATGTAGTCTCGCCTGAAGAATCTGCCGCATTCTTGCTTCTACCGAATGCCTTGCCGTTGGTCAGCGATTCGCTCTAGAGCCCAGACCAACGCTGCTTGAGAGGATTGGGTATTTGACCTTGACTGCCTGGGTTACTGGCTGACCGGAGAGAATTCTGAGTCCATGGTTGGGAATCGTTGTGTGGAGCACTGATTTGTATGTCCCCACAATTACCCTCTCATCCGTGCTGATGTCCGGTGGGTGTAGCTGCCCCTTTGATCGGCCACCTGGTGATGAAGATCTCTCGCCAGGTTCTCTCCCTCGCACCAAGTGTTTGACACAACTCCTCCGGAACTGATACACCACCAGCCGACTCACCATTGCACCGGGGAATCACTATCTACGTGAACGTTGTTCCCCGGAGTAGTGTGGGCTCGACCGATCATGCATACCTCGATAGGCATCACACTGGCGATTGGGAATCCCTACCTCGAAGGGTGATTCTCTCTCGACCGGCTCGCCAAAGTCTCTCATCTTCGTCGACAGTGCAATACCCCCTGGGTTCGTCGATCAAGATTGGGGGTCTGTTTGAGCCATGACTGCTGCATCTCTCTTCTCCTTGGCTCCTCCCACCTTAACCTAGAGCTCCAGCATCATCTTGCTCATCAAGCCACCGTGCGCTCTCGGTACCTCTCCGCTCTACCCACTTCGACCGCAGCCGACTGTCGATGAATTCTGCATTACGTGCGAGCCCTACGGATTGACTCTGTTCGGCCGTAGACGCATTCGTCGCTTCGGCGAGGTTCGAGAGGCCACCGTCGCCGACACCCAGCAACTCCGCAGAAGCTCGTATCTCGGCGCCTCCCTCGAGTCGCCGACGTAGGACATTCATTCGTGCATTATAGTTACATCGACCCGTTAGGGTTATCCGTCGGACGACGACACCGTCGACGTTCGATACGATCATCCCTTATCGGCACCGAACCATCATATTTGGTGTCGACCGGAAAATATCCTAAAGGACGTCCGACATCAGCAAAGCTTTCCAAATTTAGTTTTTATTTCAAACACGGAATTCATTTTTTTTGTATAACTACAGATTTGAGAAGGCATGGGTTTAAAGGAGATAAAAATTTGAAACCTGTTAGTTTAGGTGGCCAAGGAACAACCTAAGGGGGGGGAGGGTGAATTAGGTTCTATATTTATATATATTTTTTTTATTTACCTATGAATTTTGTACTTAAGAAATGAGGTAGAGGAAATGGAAGACAGTTATTTTTTTATACAGCTTAGGCTAATCCTTAATGCTGTTTGGGGGTATCCGTCCCAAGGTAATGATATGCCCTAACCATGTTTGTGTGAATGCCCCCCAAGCAAATCACTTGGAAATAAGGCTGAACAAGGATACCAAGAAAAAGAAAAAGTCGATGAAGCTTTGTCGTCCTCAACCCTCAAAGGCTTCCACAGAATGACACTACTTAATCTACTTCAACTTAGCTGCCAAAGCGTTCTTCTTGAGGCCCCTAAAGCCTTGACCTGAGTGATCACAAAGATCTAGCAATAACAGTATATTTATGAATGATGTATTCTCCTCAACAACACTTAGTATTGATGGCTACTCGAAATAGTATCCAAGGCAATGATCAATGTTAAGTACTTCAACAAAAAAAATTTATATCAAAATTTATATTGAGTTAAATATTCATAAATCAAACTATGAATTCCCTTCAATAATACCTCCTTGTTTGTGGTCGTTCTTTCTTCTATCCTTTTCTCCTCCACGTTTTTCCTTGGATAAAAGTCTTAATTCGCGTTTGACCTTTGATGCTTAAAATGCCGATATCTTTTTCAATCCTACACCAAATGCAATGATTCTACCTGAATTTTTTTCGTAACACAATTTTTCACAAATATTATCTCACACAAGATATTCAACAACGAATCATAGAAATCTCCAAATATCAATCTTTCAACGTCCTTTGTTCACCGCTCAATTCCCCCCGTGTTCAACTTCAAATCCCTGTAAATCTTTTAAAACTCAACCAAATGACGTGATTAAAATTTCTTTGGTTTTGTATGGATGTTAGGAACAATTTATATGTTGATCAAAAGCTCAAAATCGGGATAAAAAATATGCTAAAAATTAAAAACATAACACAGGGTTGAAGATGTGAGAAGTTTGGATCCCAGTCTTCTTTTCTTTGAATCTTGAGAAACCCCGCACCAAAAACCACGATTCCAAGTTCTATAGAATTGGATTGATGTTAGAAACAAATGATCTCTTCAAAGAATGGTAAAAAACTGCTTGAAAATTGCTCCAGGAATTGAAACATCTCTCTAGCTTTTGGACTGCGTTTTTCAAAGGGCAAGGGGAAGGGGGGTTTGAGATTAGGGCTCAAAACTGCATATATAGATTTGGAAATTCGAAAGGGGCATAATGGTAATCTGTCAAAATTCCAACAGTCATTTTCATTGATTATGATTAAGCAATATAATATATTAATCATTTTAATTTTGATTTTATTTATATTTACAATTTTGCCTTCAATTCAAAATACCTTTCAAGAGTTAAGAGCAAAACTAGCCGTTATGCCAAGGACTTGAGATCTAAAGTAATATTAAAATTTTAGATATGTTTAAGATAATATTTAACTAAAGATATCAACATAACATTTATACATCTAAGGCTCTTATTTTAGTTTCCCATACAACCAGTCAACTGCTTGACTGAGGGCCTATTGTGCTTTGATCAAAACCCATATTGAGGCATGCATCACATTGAACATTCATCAAAACATTGTGTTAAAAATACCCTTAAAGCTTAATCTTCAAAACCAATGGAGAAATATTTGTTATAAAACTAAATATAAGAATTTTCTGAGTTATGTTATTTATTTCAGAATTTGAATAGGGCCTAAAAGGTAGAAAAGGACGTAGTACTATATGCACCAATCTGAAGATCCTTGAACCAGCCAGCACAATGACATGGACCCAGTGCACTGTCTATGTGGTCTATGTGGTATGTTATGGGCCACAGGATTCCAAGGGGATATTATTCATACTAACATTCAATAACATCATTCTATACTAGAACTATTTTGTGACGGTACACATGAAAGTATGCAGGTCACCGGATGGTGATATAAGGATAAATACTTAGACCCCATTATGGACCTCATGATGTGCAGGATGTGGCCTCTATAGTGATGCCATATAGCATCACATTGACCTTCCAACTATATTTAAAACAATGGAGCTCAGAGACCTCTCACGTTGATATGTTAGGTATTAGGTGTTATGTGTTGGAAAAAATAGAGATTTGGATATAAAATGAGCTAAATTGCAATGAAATTAGGAAAAAATAGAGATTTGGATATAATCCTTACTGTTTTTATTCAAGTTTTCTGCCAATGTACTATGATATGATGCTTTCTGCCAAGTCTGACATCAGTTGCTTGGTGAATGTTTTGACTTCCACTAGATGTCAAAACATTAAAATATTTGGAGCCTACATTAAAATATCGGGGCAGTTGGAGCCTACACATTAAAATATTTGGCAATTTTATCTCCCCTTGAATAAATTGGTTAACTAAACGATAATTATCATCGATGCCTTAAGTGAAAAAATAGTTATATTTGCATTTTTATCCTAAATTCTCCTAAATTCAATGTGTTGGTCAAATGCTATGCGTTGGACTGGCCATTGAGTTTTCTTATTGAAAACATTTAAGTAAAAAATATTTCTAGAATTCTACATTATCCCCTTATATTTTGTTTCCAAATTTCCCTCAACCTCTAACGAGTTGAATTGGTTAACGTACTTGCCCGAGGGGACTTGATCATGCATTTTGAATCAGATTTTGGATCTAATTTTGATTTGTTTATACTTCATGGATTAGATTGCTGCTTCAATTTAATTAAATAAATATTATCTTAATACTTAGTTATTTTTTAATCCAGTTTGACCTAGTTTGATTGAGTAGAGCATTGTAAAATATTAAACTATTGCTCTTTGTTGATTTGATTCATATTTCTCCTCATATTTATTTACACATTTTATTATGGAATTTTATTTCTTTTTGATTGACAAATGTGTACCCAACTTATTCCCATTAGACATACTACCCAAAGAAAGCATCATACCATAGTGTCGAAGTGGAGGAGACATCTGTCTGTCTAACATTATATGGATCCCTAAATTAGAGTCTAATTTATTGTAGATGAGGTGGCTTGATTAGCGGGTCTTCAAGTCTTTGATGGGTTGTCTCGATCGTTGAATCATCGACACACCTTATGAAGCATGGACTGTGTTGAAGCTGAATGTTGGGCATTTTAAATTATTTGGCTGCTTAGCCCATGCGAAAGTGCTACATGAGAAAGTTGGATGACCAAAAGAAGCCCATGGTCTTCACCAGTTACAAAATAGGGTTAAAAGCCTAACGTTGGTATGACTGTGTCAGTAAAGGTATGATTTTAGAGTAGATACCAAGTGGGACTGGGATGTCTCTCAAATAAAAAAGAATTAAAGTATCTCATTCTCTCGTGATTTTCTAATGTTAACTAATTGTTGTGATGTTCTGGTGCATGAGATACTGCTAGTGGAGGAAGTTCATGTGACATCCCCACGGCATAAAGTCAGCCTTATACATGGAGAGGAGATTCTATCCTCACTAATAAAGGGAAGTTACCTAAGCGGTTCCAAAATTTATGATGAGTTTATGAAGACAATATGAAAATTCACCTTGACTACGAAGAGTGCCTGGTGGCTAGGGAGACCCTAGAATGTCTCCTAAAAGATTCCAAGTAGGATATTTGAAAGTGTGCCACGAAGGAGGAGATGGACTTCGTTATGAAGAATCAGACATGGGAGTTTACGAATTCACCTTAACGCAGAAAGCTTATTGGTGAATTTGATGAGTTATCTTCACCATTGGGGAGAGTTAAAACTGTCCATGTCTGGATGATCTTAGCAGCACATGGGGGATGGGAGTTGCACCATCTTCTTTTCAAGAAAGATTTTCTCAAAAGAGAAATAAAGAAAAAAGTGTATAGAAAGCAACCAGATCAATTCATAAGAAAGGTAGTGAACATATGGTTTAAAGGCCAAAGAAGGTCTTTTATGGTCTAAGACAGGCACCGTGAGCATGGCATACCAAGGTCGATAGTTTTCTTCTTTCGCTTCGTTTTACAGGAACATCCAAAAGCTTGTAGTTTATACAAAGATTGCCGCTGATGTGCACTTACTCATCGGAATATATGTTGAGGATGTAATCGTGACAAGGCCAGAGAGCAGTCTCTTTCGATTTCAATGAACTGCAAGGCTTCCTTGGGCATGCCGTCCCTTTTTATAGAGGAGGGGGGATGCCCAAGTGAGCCAAAAATAGGGAAAGATCGTCTCGTGACGAGGTTTCCCCTGAAACATACATCACAAAAATAAAAGAAGATAACAAAGAAGAGGCCCAAACACAGCGGCCCATCCGAATCGTTCAGAAAAACAAAAATACAAAGAAAAGGTCATAGCACACAGCCATTTGCCATGTCAAGTACTTGAAGCCGGAGCAGCGGACGTCTGCTCGAGTTGCATGGCGAGGTTGTCCGTGACCCAACGCTGGATTGGTGAGACAGTTCCCCGTCTGAAATTTACGATATCAGCTATGTCCCAGCCCATTTACTACAAGAGTCTAATTGGTAGCTTAAGGTTAATCACACTAGGCCTGATTTTTAAATGATTCTTTTGGGATTTTAAGCAAGTATATGGAGAGACCGAAGGATGAATACTTGATGGTGGCGAAGGGGATATTAAGGTATATCGGGGCAGTAATTGACCTTGGGCCATGCTGCGAGAAAGTGGCTGGTTGGCTGTTGTGATAGTAACATGCTGGAGACCTTGCTGACCTTGATTCCTTGGTGGAAACATAATAAATTTGGCATCTCAGAAGTAGACGATCATATCTTTCTCTTCTATTGAAGACGGTTTTATATCTATGACTGCGGTGCCATATCAGGGAGCCTAGTTGCTCAGGTTGATTGCTGAAAAGAAGGAAAAAATCCGAAGCCCGTCAAACTATTGGAGGAAAAAATCTGATATTACCCTTGGTGAGAATCTCATCTATCACATGCTCTTGAAGCGTCAAAGCACAATATTTCATTTTATCGTGGCATATATTGAGGAAGATAAAGTTACTTTGCACCATGTCAGCTCAGAAGATTAGCTGGGTGAGATTCACAAAAGCTCTTTAAGGGCTGAAGCTCGTTCAGCTGCATATGAAGCTGAGTGATTGAAGCATTTAGGGGTAGGCGTCAAGATCCTATGGATGGGTCCCACGTATTTATTTTGTTTCTCGCTCGGGACGCTCTCATTCCGGCTTCACGTTCATTAGCTAAAAGGGACTGTGTTAAACTGTCACAACTACAAGGAGGGTTAGTTTTTTTTTTTTTTTTTCTCTCTTCCCCTTTCTTCATCTGCCCTTGTTCTCTCCCATCAGCACTCTCCCTTGCTGCTGCCGAGGAGTCGCAGCTCGGATTCTATCCGAACATAGTTGACACCGTAACGTTTGTATTTGTCTTCTCGACTTATACCCTAACAAGAAGTTCCGAATTTAACGAGTGCCGATGGAGGATTTACGCCTCGTAAATCTGTCCATGAGTTCCCTGGGTCCTTGTAATTTTGTTTTGGATTCATTTCTAACGTAAAAATAACATTTTTGTTATTGTTTGGCTCAAGATGGACGTCGTGTGAATACTTCAAAATAAAACAAAGAATTCATCGAGTCCTACAAAGATATGATAGAAGCTAATTTTCGCGGCAAATTCACTCCAATTGGGCTATCGGAACAAAGAGGATCTTATACATATTTTACGGTCAACACTCACATGAACATTGACCACCTATCACGAAACAAAAACATGTAAAAATATAACTCCTATCACTTATTTGACAGCTTAATAACCAACTTCTTGAGCTATGTACTGGCATGCTTGCGGCGATCATTTAGAGACAGATACTTAATCAAGGGTTGAAGAAGGGCTTGGTGTCGTAGCGAACGTAACAGCCGCTCGTAAGTCCCCGACATGTCTCGCGGTAAGGGCAGAACTCTCGAAACCAACCAACCGCCGTAGACACGCACTTGGAACATTCTGACGGTGGCAAGTCACGCGTGCACTGCGCCAAGCCGTAGATAGTCACGTTAGGGGCAAATCTGAAGTTACCCCTTCCAAGACCAAGGCTGCTCGTCGTTGAAGCCTGGCTTTGAACTTTACCCATTAACGACTTCAAATCCGTAGCAAACCTCTTCTGCTGGGCCGCGTTCTCTGTCAAGTTATTATCGCTGTAGTCGTAGACGCCATACCCATTATCGAAAGTCCCGGCAAAAGACTTAGTATCGTAGCGAAAGAAGCAGTGATCGAACCACATCCATACTTCCTCCTTGTTGCGGCAGAGTTTTGACGTCTGTGGCGGGCCGTCTCGCAGGCAAATTCTACAGTCTTCTGCACTTACATCTTGTCTGCACTGGGCGAGACCGTAGACTCTGTCTCTCCCTTGGAGATCGTACGCTGTAGTGTAGTACCCGTTTGCTGGAGCGTTCGCTTGTAGAGTAGCCAGCACTCGAGCGATGTTGGTCTTTACAGGAAGCGACGCTTTCCTACCTGTGTCGCAGTATTGTGTAAGGGGAGGTGCAGCGTGGCATAGCGAGTGTGCGATGAAGAGAAGAAGAACGAAAAAGGAGAGACGGGGATTTGAGATTTGTGTCATGGCTATGCTTCTCTTTGAGCCTCAGTTCGTTGACAAGTTATGGAACCTTGAAGCAAAGGATGCTATTTGTATGCAAGGAGATGCCGTCATTGTTGGCTGTGACCGCGGCGGTCTAATCCAACCGGCGAATTCCCCCAATCCAATAGCGATTAGCCGCGTTAAAAAGCTCGGTCCTTTTATCTGTGTGCGCTCAACGTATTTCATTGTCCACTCCTTATCTTTTTCCCTCCGTGTCAGTGACTCTCTTTCTACCTCTTACCCTTTTTCTCTCTCTATTTCTCTTACTCTTATGAGTCTTATCTTTCCATCTCTGTTCTCTCTTTCTCTCCTTCTGTCTCTCTCACTGTATTTACTTCTACCAATGAATCTTTATCTCTCTCTATCTCTTTAGTTGTCTCTCCGCTCGCTTTCTCTCATTCTCTCTCTATCTGTATTCCTCTTCTCCCTATCTGTCATTTATTTCTCTCTTTTCTCTCTCTTCTATCTCTTTCTCTCTCTCTCTCTTGCTCTATCTCTCTCCTATCCTCTCTAGAACATTCAGGAAATTCAACGCCGTCTCTTTAAAATAAAAGAAACTGACCGCTGGTGGGAGGAGATGCAAACTATGTGCTATAGTTATTGCTGACCATAAAATATGGTGCTGTCACAAGGAAAAAACGGACCGTCTAAATCGACAGGATAGAGTTTTATCGTAGGTTGACAATTGTTTGCCTGTATTGGCCGGTGGTTGACAGCTCTTCCTTTGACCGTTGAATAAGTGCAGCTCCTGTGTCGTTTCTGTGTATGTTGACCCCGGTTCACACTGGAAAATATAATTTGAGATGCCGTCCAGATGAGGCATCTCAAGTTTCCGACAGTTATCCGTGTCTCGCTTTGCAACCTTTATCTCTCTCTCTCCGGAAACTCGACGCGCACCCATTGGAATAAGAAGAGTGACACCTCATTAGAGGATGTGCAAACTATGCGCTAGTGATGGTTGACAATAGACTATGGTGCACTCACAATGGAAAAATGGGCCGTCGCACTCTACTAGATATACTTGTACATCAAATGACATACTTACGCCTATACTGGCTGGTGGTTGACAGCTCGTACTTTCACCGTTGAACAGTGGTGCTTCTTGTGTCGTTTCTGTGTTCACCGTTGAACATGGAATTTTCGGATGATGTCGCAATCGCATCTTAGTTTGCAACGTATATCCGTTTTCTCCTGCTTTCAATATGATAAAGCAGAAACTAGGTTAGCTAGTCAAACTAGGAGTAAACATGTCAAAGTCAGATCTTAACTGCATGATGAGTTATTTAATATTATAATTGCAATAATTATGTCACATGTTTGTCCATGGTTAGGCGCACATATAGTTTAAAAAACTTTTTTGATTTGTATACGTTTCCAAGAAAATAAATTCTTATCTAATCTTTCCCATTAGTGTAGAGAAAATATTAGCTTCGTTTTCAAATTACTATGGGGAATAGGATGGAGCATTAGTGGGTGCAGCTGATGGATACCGCCCCAGATGACATAACATCATCATATTCTGTGATCGCCGACTCCTGGCGATGGCTCTCTAGTTATGGGCACCTCTTGATGAAACTGGACTGAGGGATTTCGATTTCATGGAAAACCCAGCACATTCGAGACATCTCATCCATAGTTGTCAGTAGGGAAGGAAAACGCTCTTTCTCGATCTGAATTTTACGAAAACCTAACCCTAAATCTGAAGTTGAGTCAGACCTCAGACCAGTCAAGTCTCAGCAGAACATACTGACTGGTCCATGTCAAGTCATTTAATCGTCTTATTTCACCCGACTAGAAATAATATAAAGGTCACCTATGGTTCCCAATTTTTGTTGTTAATGAGAGGGTGAGTGAGGGAGAGAGAAAGAGAGAGGAGTATAATGTGAGAGTGAAAGAATGAGAGATGGAGAACGTGAGAGAATGAGACTAAGATACTGTGAAACATAGATTATAAGAGAGGAAGAGAGGGAGAGAGTGAGTAATAATCTCAAAATTAGGGTTTTAATTCATTTTTAGAGTGTTCAATAGTAATATAAACCTGTACATACTTAGTAATCTTAGCTAGTGATTATTACAGATCGTCTTCTCATGTATGGTGATTAAGGTTTTAATATTTTTAATATCTTGATTATTTGAAATGGGAAGAGATACCTACCAAATACGAAACTGATAAGCCAAAAATACGTGTAAATTTTATGCAATTTTAAACCCTTGTCATTGTCAATTTTAGCTTATACAATAAAATTTATAAAAACTCTACTTAAGATGTGTAGTGATAAGTACGAGTGTCGTCCAAGGGAAGCTAGTAGGGAAACCAATTGATGTTCTTCTTAAATAATTTGAACATAATTGGGGTTAATTTAATCTTCAACAGAGATTAGATCACCCTAATTAGATGAGAAATTTGGAATGGAGGGTAGAAGAGATTAGATGAATGGAAGAAATAAGGAACTCTAATTTGAATTAATTGATCCAATTGAAGGGATCAAAGAATTCAAATAGAGAGACTGAGAAGAAGATTTGGATTTGTTTTGGCTGATTCTGTAGATTTGACAATTTAGGAAAAACTACTCTACTGAATATTGAAATGGGAAATTTAATCTCCCAGAAAGTTAACCTTTTTTATGTTGTTTTTTTATAGTTTTCTTGAAATGCATTTAAATACCAAGTTAAATCTCTCAATTACTCCTCTCAATCCTAATCAGGGCTTGTAGATGCCGCTCAAGCCAAACGATTTAGAAGTTCAGACAGAAATTAAGAAGAACGATTAAGATATTTAACTTATAACATCCAAAATATACCAAAAGATTCAAATACAGCGAAGAAAAAGGTAACAAACAAGTTGATCCAGGCTGGAGCTCCTCTCTGTCTTGCAGCTGTGATAGAGAACCATCAAGAATGACCCCCTCTCAAAATTCGGCTTTTATACTTAGGTTAAATCATAAAAATTACCATTTTACCCCTAATTAGTAATTAATTTCTATCCATCAATGTAGGCATGATCTAAATGAGCCAACAACATACAGATAGAAAGAGGGGATCAAGAGGAGCAAATCCATTAAAAATCATCTTAATCGGACCGCAAGATCAAAAGTTATTAAATAAATGAATAATAAACCAATTTAAACCATTGGATTTAAATTCATTTATTTATTAATTTCTTTTCTAACACGCCATGATGTGTCGACCGTTGATTGGCTGGCGCCATTTGAATTGTAAATGTCAGTTTGATCTCTGAGGGCCATGTACCCTGTGGAAAAAATAAAAAAACAAAGAGAAAAGGTGAGAAAAATAAGCGCGGTATATTTTACCAGGCACCTAAGGTGCGTCTATTCACTGTGGTAACCACTCGCCACGTCACCACCCGTGTGTGCACTTTATATGCGCCGCACCGGCGGTAAACTTACCGCCTAGTGGCCGGTATCACTACCCCCCATCGGATTCTCATCCGACGAATGTGATGAGGCCACATCGTTGCCAACGAGGATCGATGGTTATTTTACACATAAATCCTTTTAAAACATAAAATTGCCGCCCGATGCCACCCAAAATTAATTGTGTATATGCGCCTTGCGCATTCTCTCTCCTCTGGTTTCTCCTAAAAACATTAAAAAAAATATCAAATAATTGCGATAAAACCCTGGAACAGTTTAAATGATATCTTTACGCCTGCAACCACAACTGCGAGTTGTTTTTCAGGGCATCATTGCAACTAAAATTTACAAAAAGCCCTTCAAGGTTTGAAAATAATCCTAATACCCATTTTTTCCTTATAAATATATCCTTTTATCTTAATAAAAATGCATTTCTTCCTCAAATTAATCCCAGAAAAATCCAATAACATCCTAAAAATTCTAGAAAATTCTAGAAAAATCACTGATTCATTCCCGTACTAATAAATCTCAAAATTAAATATTAAACCTGCCATTTTTGTTCAAAAATAATTATTTCAAGCTCAAATAAATCCCTTAAACTCATAAAAATTAACAGAAATTTAGGGGAAAATCAGGAATCACTTGAAAACATTAAATTTATGTGAATATATGATAAAAACCCCATTTCAAGCTCTTTAAACGCATAAAATTTTGCTAATAGCATGAAATAAAGACCTAATTTAAGGTGTTATCAGTAACCAAGAGATAAGAAATTACGAGGTGTGGTATGATGGAACTATATGTGGCCGGCAAGCGAATCACACATTCCACATCTCATTCCATGTTCATTAATAGAACATATTCATTATAGTGCACGTGTGATGCTTATAATGAAGTGCATGAATACATGATCGGACTTAGTGAATTATGATGGAATCATAATATGGAGATCACTAGTCTTTAAGCATGTTTTCTAAATTTCCTATTCGAATGATACACGAGAAGGACATTGAAGTATACGGATAGAATAGCACTATCTAGCCTCAATCATATCATGAGTGTGGCCGTTCCCATAGCCATTAGTGTGGAGACACTAAGGTTAGATAGTGGGTGCTCTTTAGTGAAAGATTTCACTGAATTGATCCGTACGAATCCCTGAATGGTATTATACCTAACTGTTAATCATTTCACGGTTGTGTAAGTGGTCCTTAGACCTGAGACACCAAAGACGTCTTGTGGATGGACGGTTGTACTTTGGCGATGGCCAACGAGTCACTAATCATGGGATTCTAAACGGTCTTAGTTCGGGTACACCAAAAAGTTCACGAAGACGATTGAGTGGTTAAGATGGGATTGTCCACCCTCGGTATAAGAGGTGACAGCTCAAGGAAGATGATGCGATGAAGTCCTTGGCCAAGGCAGTGAAATATCGAAGAAGAGCTCTCTGATGATTTCCGAATGCATCAATACTAACTCGATGACCGATTAGGGTTTGACAGTTGACCATACTCTAAGTTGTCCAAGAAGAGTCAAGTGGATGAGGGATTATACATACACGGTAACTGATGACGAACAGGTTCCATGAGTGTGTCGATACGCATTCCTCTGTATCTTCTAGGACACGAGGTGTAGCTTGGCACCCCACATGTCGGAGACTCGACCTATCGATTAGGTTAAATCGATCCAACATTAGTTAATCTATATGATGATATATTTAATTAATTTGGAACGCCAATAAAGATTATTTGCCGCTAGAGTCGTTAACTAGACTGATACATGGGCCTAGAGGGTCACACCCAAATGGTCTTTTGGATGTCAGAAGATATACCTAAGTTTTGTGGGTTTTTATGAAAAATACACACTTAGAATAAATAGGGGAAGGCCCTGAACGAAATTCACCCAGGCCAGAATTGTTCAGGGGGCCTTCCCCTTCTTCACCACTCTCCCCACACCCCTCTCCATGCCCGATGCGATAGGAATGGCGTAACGACAATGGTGGGGATAGAACGCGGCTCATCAAGGAGAAGGAGGAGATTCGACGTGCCGAGGATAACGTGCATACGTCAAGAGACTACACACGTGAGTAGATAGACTCGTCTCACTCCAGGATCCAAGAAATCATGGATGTGATCCGGGGAAAAGTACGTTGTTTCAATGATTTCATTGATGTCGTTCAATTCATTCAAGTCTTCCGCTGCAAATCATTTTGTTTTGTTCATCCATGTCAATGCCTCTAGAACCCAACAGGATAGTGATATTAATTTTTGGAAAGTAGTTAGTAGATAGTAATAATTCAAGTTTGAGAGGAGATGGCCAATACAAGAATGAAATAACAATGACATGAAGAGTGACAGGAATGGAGTAGAGGATGAGTCGAATACGATAATTGATGAGCAAGTGAATGGTATATCGATGATGTGAAGGTGGTGAGACATGACTTGAAGAACTAATGGGGGTGATGGAATGGCAAGATATGTAGTGAAAGCAACTCAAGATACTGACGGAATCGGAAGAGAACAATGTAAGGCAAAGATGTTTACCATTGATCCTTATGTTTTGCTATGAGCATGGCTAAGCTACCAGTCTTCTCCCTTGCTTCTTCCCACACACACCTTGGGCAATAAGAACACTTGACAGATCTCCAAATTTCAAAATATTTCAATCAGCATCTATGCATAAGTAGAACGTTGAAGGTGATTTTGATATTGATCCACACCCCTATTAATTGCAGCTCAATTGGACCTCTAGATCATTAGATATCGCACTTTGAATTTGGAGAAATCTTAGGTGCACATTTTCTCTCTCCTCGTCATCTATGCCGATGCTTCGTTTTTTCTGATTTTAGTTTAGTAGTCCAATATTTAGACACTTTAAAGATTGCATGATTTCCACATCTTCTCTGATTACGGGCTTCATAATCACATGTGTACATATAGGACAAAAAGATAAAAACAAACTTTAAATCTCATTTTGAATACTGTGACGTGGCAACAAGTCACAATATTTGCTTATTTATTGAATGAAAACGTAATGTGTGTCATTGGCATAAAAAACGTGAATATTATTTCTTTATTGTTTGATGTGGCACACTTTTCTGCATGTTGCTTCAGCATTCACTTCCTTTTATGATAATTTGTGGGGGTACAACTACACCCATGTCTAACCTGCAAATTTTGACATTTATCTTTCCTTTATTTGACCTTTATGTTTTCTTTTATGAGTCAGATTTTTTGTGATTTAGATCATATCTCCTTTTTTATTGGTACAGTTGCCTCCTACAAAAAAATCATTAGATGTCAGCCAATGGTTAGCGGATTATGGCATTAGGATTAGTGATGCCATACTATGCATTCTTGCAAGGATTAGCGTGCCTAGTCATTCTGGAAAATCATGATTGGACACTATTTGGCAAAATCGAATGGCGACATGTGATTGGCGCATATTCAAGGAAAGACAATAGATTAATAAATCACTAGAGAATAAATATCAAGTTATACAAATATAATAAACATGTCTTTTGACTTAAAAAATAAAATATATATCTGAATAGAAGCTCAAAAAAGATAAAAATATATTACGAGTCAGAAAAATGCATAAAAATATGACTACATCCACAAAAATCTCAATTTCAATCTACAAATAGCATTAATCATTTAGAGGTTGATAAAAAGCATATGTACAATGCATAATTAAGTGTGACTTTTCCATGATTAAACTTATAATTTATGTGTTATTAGTGAGAGGGCAAGATGAAGAGAGAGAGCATGTGAAAGATATAATATGAAGGGGGAGGGGAACAGAGAGGAAGGGGGGAACAATGGAAAAAGGGGCAACAAGAGAGGGGAAGAGTGAGAGAGAGAGTGCAAGATGAACTATGAGAGGGAAAGAGAGAGTGAGAGTGGAAAAGAGGGTGAGAGAGAGAACGACAGAGATAGAGATAGAGAGAGGAGAGGGAGAAGGGATGAGGGAGAGAATGATATGGAGGGATGGAAAGAGTGACTGAAGAATAAAAAATGGGAGGGTGAGTGAGAGGGAGAGAGGAGGAGAGTTACAATGGGACAGAGGGTGAAAATATCATAAAAGAGAGGGAGAGAGGGTGGGAGAGAAAGAGAGAACAAGACAGAAGTGGGAGAGAGGGTGAGAAAGAGCAGGTGATATAGAGAGATGGAGAGAGGGTTAGAGAGACAAGGAGCGAACAAGATGGAGACAGGGATATAGAGGGAGAGAAAATGAGAGGGAGAGAGTGGAAGCAGGAGAGAGGGCGAGAGTGAGAGCAGAACAGAAGGAGATAGAGAGTGTGAGAGAGGGAGAGAATGTGAGCGTGAGAGTGGGAGAGAGGGAAGAGTGAGAGAGACATAAAACGAGAGGAAGAGGAGTGAAAGGGAGAGAGGATAATAGGGAAAGAGGGGAAAAGAGGGCTGGAGAAAGGGGGAGGGAGAGAGTGGGAGCAAGAAAGTGGGGAGAGAACAAGTGGGCCAAAGGGAGAGGGGGCGAGAAATAGGGAGAGAGAATGAGAGGGAGAGAGAATGGTCAGGAGAAAAGAAGGGAATGCAAGAGCGATAGAGGAGAGAATGAGAGGGAAAGAGGAAGAGAGTGAGAGAATGATACACCCTAGAACCCATTTTTTAGGCCCTTTTGCTCTTTGTGGCCCAATAAGGAGATCCTTCTCGAAGGTGACAGGATTTTCAGAAAAAGGTACCTCGAGCTCCAAATAATTCTTTGTGCTGTATCCTGTGACAGATTTTTCTTGGACACAATCCTCTAACACATTTTCTCTAACAAGATCCACTAACTGATTCTTCTCTTACAGAATCCTCTAACAGATTTTTTTCTACCATAGTCTGCAAAATATCTTTGCTCCAATTTATAAGAGGCCTTGATATTTTGTTTTTTCCAATCAGGATATTCTTGAGCACACAAATATCATCTAATAGACTCTAAAGGCCCCATAATCTGTAGAATATCTCTGCTCAGGCCTATCAAGCTGCTAATCATATGTTTTATCTTATCCAAGTTGTTTTTATTAGTGTTTTGAGTTGATTTCATGGGTGCTATCATTGTGGATGACCCTGCACTTGTTGTGGCCTATAAAGGCTCCCATCTTCCATTTTAAGGATCATTATTGAAGTGTATTGTTTTATTGCAACTCTTGTTTCTTCCCTCTGACTGCTCTCTTTGCTAGAGAGTGCTTCAATACTTTCAGATTCAAGCACAACCCCTTGTGAACACAAGGGTTGGAGAAACTAGTTTTGTGGATTCATGGCTGCGCTGCTTCAAATAGATTGAAGCTTGTGGACTCAAGTCATGTTCCTATATTGTTCATGTACTAAGGCTGTGTTAAGGGGTTTTATATATGACGAGCATGGGAGATGGATAGAGTGTGAAAGATATATATATATATATATACATATATATATATATAGAGAGAGAGAGAGAGAGAAAGAGAGAGTCAGAGAGTAAGAGGAAAAGAGTGATTGAGGGTTAAAGAGAGAGGGCGAGAAAAAATAAGAAAAAAGGAACAGATTGAGAGAGGATGAAAGAGAGAGGGAAAGAGGAAGAGAGTGGAAGATGGAGAGAGATATAGGCAATAGAATAAGAGAAACACAAGAAGAGACTGAGAGAAGAAGAGAGTGAGGGTGGGATTGTTGGTTTCTTGATACCTTGATCTAAATGAACATACGGATTCCTTCAACAGAAGAGTTATAATGGAAGCGTAAAATATGAAATGAATAACCTCAATACAGGTCACTTTGTGATTCCTTTGATCCTCAAGTGAGTTATGTGGAGTTGTTCATGTGTGCAATCTCTAGAAGTGTTCACACGATCCTTTCCATGTTGAATCTCCTCCACCTTAACAACCTCGGTTCAGCCTTCATCAACCCCTAAACGGAGTGGAATTGTGGGAACAGTGGAGAAGGGAGAAGAAGGTGAAGCTTGTCGAATATTTCTAGCCATGATGAATTATACTCAACACCTTCCCCTAATTGTACTAAGTGGGTTTTTTTCATAATAACCCTCAAACTTTAAGTATTTCTTTTGATTTCTAAATGACTATTTGTGTTTAACCCTTTAAGCTAATCTATTTGTCAACTTAAAGACTATAATGCCCAATTATCTTTGTTTCCCTCAAAAATTAAGTAACTATATTATCATATATTTTATTAATATGAGAGGGATTTAACTCAATCTGTAAGTTGATTCTACAATCCCTAGTGTGCCAAGATACACCATGTGCTCTAGAAGATATAGAGGATCAAGAGTGTGTACCAACTTACTCGCGAAATCAGTTTGTCATTGATTACAATGTTCGTACAATCCATCATCAACTTGAAGCTCCTAGGATGACTTAGGCTATGGTCAAGTATCAAACCCTAATCCGTCATCTGAGTTAGTACTGACGAGTTTGAAAATCATTGAATAACTCTTCTCCAATATTTCACTCTATTGGCCGAGAACTTCATCGCATCAGCTTCCTTCAGTTGTCTCCTCTTATAACAAGGGTGGATGATCCCATCTTGACCACTCAATCATCTTTGTGAACTTCGTAATACACCCAAGCTAAAACTTTTAGAATCCCATGATTAGAGACTCATAGGTCATAGTCAAAGTACGATTGTCCTTCTATATGATCTCTTTGGACTCTCAAATGTAAGGACAACTTACACAACTATGACTTGCATGAACCTAATTGAGAGTTTGGTATAATACCATTATGAATTCGTGTGGATAAATATAGTTAACTCTTTCCACTAATGACTATGGGAACATCCATACTGATCATATGAATGAGGCTAGATAGTGTTATTTTATAAAATTACTTTGATGTCCCTCTCTTGTATCCCTTGACAATAATATTTAGAAAATATTCTTAATACATCATATTAAAATTTCCTTATTACGATCTCATCATTATTCACTAATTCATATCATGTGTTTAGGGACTTCGCTATAACCATCATGCATGCGCTCTACCGAATATAGAGGGTGAGAAAGAGAGGGTGACATAATCAGAGTGAAAGGAGAGAGTGACAGAGTGGTTGAGAGGTAGAGGGATGGTTTCTGGTCTGTTTTGACCCCGAACCAAACCCAGGCCAAAAATGTTCGTTCAGCCTTGAAAGGACTGCCCGACGGTCGGGTTGGGTTCGGTTTGGCTAAAGTTCAGTCAGATAATGGCATTCACTAGTTGTAAGTTTGGGCCATTTATCAAATTGGAACCAAAGGATGCAATAATAATCATGCCCACTACTTAAAATCATAAAATATTGAAGAATGATGGAGAAGGCATTGAGTCCATAAGTTTTATCTATTTCTCTAACCTATTATCACATAACTCAATTCAACAACCCAATAAACACAAGTCTATATGCATTCTGTCCCAAGGCTTTTTTGGCTTTGCTTCTTGAGGCATATAAGAGTTCTCAGAGTATAAAGATTCTGGTCCTTGTGATCTCAAAAAAATCCCTTGTTTCACTAATAGTAAGTACAACGGGTTGGTAATCATCACAAATCCCCAATATTAAATAAGCCTAATTGGGTTGTATGGCAATACTTGTCAGGTTTCTGACGTAGGACAGCTAGGGAAAAGGCCAACTGAGGAGATGGATAGGACAACGACGGAAGGGGGGTACTGACGGGTATGGTAAGATGGATAAAACAGACCACAGAAATCTACACAAACGAATTCAGAATTCAAAACCGATGAAATATTGGTGGTGTAGTCTCGTTCCTCGTCGAGGGCGGGAGTATTGTCTTCAACCACATCCAATACACTAATTCACGTCACGAGGAAATCTCACGAATGAGAGAACTTTAGGGAATTCCAAATCAAATCAAATCTGTCACCAGTGGAGGATTCTCGCGGAATACAAGACGAAGAACAAGTCGACACCAAAGAGTTCAAGCGTACCTCGGCACCAGAGTGCGTGAAGAGGCTGCGGGGAATTCTGGTTGTGACGAGACTGGGCGATCCGGGCATTGTATGGCCCACTCGACGAGAAGATCTGGACGTTCCGGGCATTGAGCGGCCTTGGCAAAGAGACGTTCCGCGCTTCAGTGGCCGGAGTGCTTGGGCGTGGGGCGTCGCTGGTGGGACGATTGATGTGCGCTTCGACAGGGTGTCGCGGATCCAACTGCGCGGTCAGTTAGGGGGGGGTCAAGGGGGGAGTCGCCCCCTTGCGGGGTTTGGGGCAGCACCCCGAAACCTAAATGGTATGCGCCGCGGTAAAAAGCTTCGAGGGTGTCCGAAAGCACGGGTGGCAGGCACGCGGCGTGCGCCGGCGGCCTTGGGGGGATGGCCTAGGGCGACTCTGGGCGGGCGGCTTGGGACGATCCCTCGGGCGGCCTTGGGCGGCCCTAGGCGGGCGGCCTAGGGTGACCTTGGGCGGCCCTGGGCGGGTGACCCGGGGCGGCCTTGGGGGGCCCTGGGCGGGCGGCCTGGGGTGGCCTAGGGCTGCCCTGAGAGGGCGGTCTAGGGCAGCCAAGGGCGACCCTGGGCAGGCGGCCTGGGTGGCCTTCGGCGCTCCTGGGAGGGCGGCCTAGGGTGGCCTTGGGCCGCTCCGGGGCGGCGGCCTGGGGGCAGCCTTGGGCGACCTTAGGCTGTCCTGGGTAGGCCTGAGGGCGGTCCTCGACGGCCAGCCGAGGGCTGTCCTGGGCGAGGGGCGACGGCGATATGGAGCAGAGATGGCCAGCGATGCGAGACAGCGACGGCAGTGGCGGCGGTCGAGATCGGAGAAAGCGAGCAGGCGGCTAGGGTTGGGGCAAGTACTCCAAGAAGAGAAAGATAACTCAATTCTTGAAATAAACTTTACTAATTGTTTCTTGAAACAATGGCCTATACATATAGGCCTTGGAGGAAAGAGAAAATACAAGTCACTAAAAATAAAGCCGAGGGACGTGGTTCGTGTCACATCAAGGGGCAGTTGTTGATCTGCCTTTGGCGACGTGTCATGATGCGTGAAGGGGCGTGCGTTCATGGAAACATGCATCGAGACACGTGTGGAGATGGCAGCATGTTGATAAATCCAAAATGATAGTAATATATATGTGCAATTTCAGGTAATTTATCTAATTCTTTATCTTTATCTGGATATATTATCAACATTTACGTTAAGTTGTGAAACATCATGAAAAAAAATCACCTTTTTCTAATTTGGAGTTAATTATTATCATTTGTGGGACTAACCCCACTTAACTCAATGAGTTAAGTGGAATGAATCTCACTCTCTTCTTAGTTTATGTGGAAGATGCAGGAATTAGGTGAAACTTTCATGAATAAAGGGGATAATTAAATGAAGAGGAAGCTATTTGGACCTGAGGAGCAGGCTCAGCCACAACCGTGGGCCAAGAAAGAAGGCCCAAAGCAAGACAGTTGGCTCTAGTCTAAAGGCCCACTAAGGAAGCTCCACTAAGCCCACTATGAGAGGCATGTTGGGCCAAAGAAAGGAGGGCAAGGGGAAGGTCCAGTCATGATTATTTATGAATATTTCAGGGGCTTAAATGATGATTGGAGGATAACCTTGGACGTGGATCCAAGCCAGAGAAGAAGATTCAGCCATTCAATCCACAAAACATCCAAGGGTGGAGACTTAAAGATAGCACCTTTAATGCTAATTAAGGAAAGAAGCCTTGAACGTCCAGGGGGTATTTCAAAGGTCTCAATGCTGATTGGAGGACCATAATGGACATGGATCATGACCCTGAAAAGAAGATCTGGCCATCCATTGTATTAAAAATCCAATGGCTCTCCTTTGCTCTCTCTCCCTATATAAACCCCTTCACCCTATTGTAAAATTCATCTTGTGATTCAATCCAAAGTAATGTTTGGTGGCCTAAGTGCAATTGAGTCATAGATTCATTCACCTCAGTGAGTGCCAGGCTGAGCAGGAAGCATCTAGGGCTGAAGAAGCTGGTGGAAAGGAGAAGAAGAAGTCCCTTGGACCTTAGCGGGTGTGACAAAGAGGTTACCTTCTTATTTCTCCTTTTTCATTCTATTCTGTTCGTCTTTTGTCGTTTTGTTAGTCTTGGATCAGCTAGCCAATATCCAGACGGTTCTAGTGCATCCAACCACGCTCTAAAATTCGTTCTAGAACTCATTCTAGAGTGATTTTAGTACAGTCCATTGTTTTCTCTCTCCTCCACCAAGGCACCTTCCCCATTTGGCATCCGGACTTAGCCAAATTTTTACTAAGTCCAGAGCGCCAAACTGTTTCATTTCCTATTTTGTTTTAGCTTTCAAATACTCCTAAAAAGTACCAAAAAATTATTTCTGCCTATTAATATTATTATAATATTATAATAATATTTTATTTTTCTTTGTTATATATTTTTATTTAATTAGTTATTTATCTTCATATGTAGTAAACCTACCTCTAAAATTATTAAAAAATACATAACTAAAGCACAAATTCCTAAGAAAAAAACCCTTGCTCCCTGTGGATCGACCCTTACTCTCCCTACGCTAGTAAGGTTATTATAAATTTTTGTTGTTTTAATTCGGATAAACCAACGACACTAATTAGTGAAGTTAGCTCATCACTAAATACCCCAAAATCTGAATTATCACATGTCTTCGGCGGTCGTGTTGACTTCAGATGACGGTGGTGTTATGTCCGTAGCCGAGGTGTTGACTTTGGTTGACGGTGGTGACGCATCCGGTGTCAATGTGTTGGCGTCGTCGCCACCACTTTCATTATATGGTATTTTAATAATATGATAAACCTAATTCAAAATTATATGCATTTACTCGAATTTTAAATGGACGAATCATGTATCATCTTATTAAGAAAACTATGTGAATATTTCTATATTTTATCCAATATTTTTCTTATATTATGGTCATTTTCCTAACCCATTTGATAACCATATCTAATATGCTAATTGTAGTATACTATTACATATTTACATAGAAGATGGCACCATATCCGGGCATAACCGCTTATCTAAAAGTTAGTGTACATAACTGATATGATGGGGGACCATCACGTCAACAACGACACGGGACGAGTCCAACTAGACCAAGCCGCTCGTGCCGATGCTCGCAACCCCGACTTTAAGTATTCTGCTTAAAATCGCTAAAAAGTTTTCCATATTATTTTATTGTATTTTTTTAATTTCGTTGCACAATCGGACTGGGCCATTATGTAGTGGGCCTCGTCCGTTAATCTTTCTTTCCTCGTTGTAATGCTTATCTAGGGGGGACTTCATCTCACGACGGATGGCATGCCCTAGGGTCGTCCACTTGGCTCTCATCCCTCCCTATATAAGGGGATGGCATGCGCAAGTGAGGTAGGATTTGCAAAATTGAAAATTTTGAATTTCTTTTCTTGTTGTCTTTATAGAGGGTAGATAGCAGTTAGATCTGTAGAGAGAGTGGAGAACGTGATTCTTCATCATCATCCTCGGCATCCGCATCGAGATCACTCCGTGGATCGATCTGCCGCCGCTTGATCACCTTCACGCCCAGTCTCTACCGCTGCTACCTCCGCTGTGGTTGAGAGCGTTATTGGCGAGATTACCTCCGCCGTGAATGTGGTCGTCGCCCACCGCCGTGCAGCCACCACTGAGTTTGCCTCAGTCTTTCCGCGCGTCCCAGCTCCATTGGCGCATCTGCGCCCAGCCGCACGTGGCTGTGTCCCACCAGCGCGCCCTTCCTACTGAGCGCACTTGCGCATCGCTAGCATGCCACGCTCACCTGGCACGCCCACGCTCGCTAGTGCGCCTCGCCCTGGTCACGCCCCTCTCCATCTTGCCCAGTGTCTTGCTCGCATCGGCACCCTGTTATGCAACCCTGCCGGTGCCTGCGCATCTGGATTGTCGTTCGTGCACCCGCAACCCTTGTGCGCCCGTGCTCTGTCCATGCGACTGTACCTGTGCGTGCCTTCCCTTCGCGCGTGCACCCAACCATTCCTCCGCCCACATTTCTGCACTGCATCCATTTCCTCAATCACACCGGGTTACAACAATCCTATCATTATTGAGGAATTACGACACGTGAGTTTCGCTTGCTGCCAAGTACCACCTCGTCTTCCCTTTTTCATATCAGTACTATTACTTCTTGCAGTGTCGTCTTTCCCTATCGTTTCTTTCACCGTGGTTAACTTAGATATGAATTCCGTAGGATAGCCACTTATGTCGAGGGGTTGGATTTCCATTGAGGTAGAAGATTGGATTCCCGATATAAAGGTGTGAACATTCTTGAGCCATAAAATGCTCCTTCAAGCTTAGGTATTCGCATGATTTCACGGGTCATTGGGAGTCTATCGTGATTGCCTCATTCTTTCAAAATTTTATTGGGTTGTTCACCTAATTCAATCGTGTTTCTTATATCTTGTTAACGAGTTTTCTTAAAATACTCGCATGCATGACATTCTACCAATTTAATAATTCTGATCATATAGTGTTGTGGTACGAGCCGTCGATCTCGGCATCGTCGTATTACATCATATTGGTATCACAGCCAGTCGTCTTAGCTCTTGCTTAACATGGTCCGTCGGATATTTCAGTCAGATTTTCTATTAGTATCGTGCATTTCATATTTCAAAATTCATAATCATATTGCACGTCATATCATTTCGCTATCACATCATCACATCATATAGATAGACACTTGTAGTCAATCCTAAAGTTACAAGTTGACCATAGGATGGTTCATACATGAGCCCAGCTGCGGACCACCGATGCAGGAGAACACGACAAGCATCATGTATATGATCCCAACGTAGGAGGTCTTCCACACGAAGGTCCCCTAGATATACATTTTCATTATGAACTTCTAGAGAATGCTGAGGTAACTTTACCTCCACCAACCGTTAGTGAACACGTTACTCGGGTCCCTACGCCAGTCAGTGGGACAACGATACCCACGCCAAATGCTAGATCCGAAAACCGGATCTCCACCGTCACGATGCCTGCTTCTAGACCACCGTCGAACGGGCAGTAGACTTCTTCTATGGCGAGTGAGATTCCCCAACGCCCGGGAAAGGCACCAATGCCGAGCATCCCTGCACCGGCACCGTCTCAAGGAGCTCCACGACCACCGGCACAACGTCCGCACGGCCAGCCTATGCACCAACAACGCTACTACAAGCAGCGAAGCTGGGAGAACAGTCTCCGGAGATCGCCACCACCCGAAGGGTATCGCAATCAGCGATACCACAATGATCGCTCCTATCCATCGAATAGAAATTTTCACTCTACGGAGGCTCGAATGCCTCCCCATTCTGAGCCGCAAGGCGATCCTTATGGGTTAGCTCCTGTCCAGCCGATGATTCGAATCCATCCTACTGCGCCATATGCTCAGAATTATTCGTTAGGGCCGGGTGGATTATCTTACACCGCCAATCCTCGACCCACCCTGGTCATATTTGGGCTTAATCCTGGCCAAAAACCCTATTATGGTACTACATCCATTCCCATACCAAACCCCTACGGTGCACCACCACCGCCACCGATAGTGCCCCAACCATACCATGCAGAATACCCTTCGGTACCTCAACCTATGTACCCACCAAGTACACCGACTCAACCAACACCAGCAGTCAATCATGCGCCGCCGCAACACCATGGGTACACGACCCAAACAGCAGCACAAGTATTGCACGTGCCCTACCAACATTATGGGTACCTCGAGGATAGAGCCTACTATCTACAACTGGACCTTCCAATTGCACCTATTCCAGAACACCTAGGTCAGTTAGATCCACGAGATGTTCCGCGTCCCCACCCATCCGTCACAATGATGACGAACGAGACCGAAGAAGAGAGACACATCGTGCCATGATACAGAAAAGTGTACTGATAGAGGTACCTATTTTTGAGGGATCATGGAATCTAAAAGATTATTCGGATTGGGAATCAGATTTGGAAAGCTATTTCCAATGGTACAATATGGATGACAATCTATGCATATCATATGCAGAAGCTCGTCTCGGAGGACAAGCTAAGATTTTCTGGAAGAATGAAAAGGAAACGACATGACGCCGAGGAGACCCACCCATGACATGGGATGAGATGGTCTCGTAAACTCAAGGATAAGTATATTCCAAAAATTTACATGACCCGTCTCCTGCTTAAATGGATGGACCTCAAGCAAGGGAAGCGAAAGGTGAGTGGTTATATTGAAGAATTTGAGGAATATCGAATGAGATGTAAATTTGTGGATAGTCCACAATTCAGATCGCGTTCTTTATCCACGGACTCCACTCTGACCTTGGAGTAAGAGTCTTAGAACAAAACCCTACCACCGTAGACTTAGCCTATAGTCTAGTAGAAAGCAACGAGTATACCCATGAGGATGTGGTAACGCCTACTCCCGTCGCACCCCGAACAACTATCACAACCTCGTCCATGAGTACAACTACTCAAGCCACGTCTAGATGGACCCGAGGAGTTAGTGCCACGCCTCATACTAGTGCACCAGCTCCAACACCAGTCACAACCCCGGCACCGCGTGCGTCTTCTGTGATATCTACAGCTAGAGCACCGAACAATGTACGAGAGCCCATGCAGTGCTTTAAATGCAAGGGTTTCGGACATCGCCGCACGGACTGTCCGTCGCTCTTACACATGGATGTACATGGGAACCCGGTAGAGATACCTCACGAAGACGATCTTGAGGTAGATGAGTACATGGGAGAATGCCTAGAAGGTGATGAATATGACGAACCACTAGGTTACATTCAGATCACCCTGGTTGCACCAAACCTGGTGCAACGTATTGTAGCACTCCGGATCCAGCAAGATGCCACAAACCACGAGAGTTCTAGTGCATCATGAAGACCAACACCGTCACCCACGTTATCATTCCCGTTGAACCCAGCGGCATCTATGCCCGCTGATATAACTCAGCGTACGTCTATATTCTATACATACATCAAGATCGGAGGACGTACGTATAAGGTGATGGTAGATAGAAGAAGTTGCACTAATGCAATTTCTGAAGATACAGCTACCAGACTTGGCCTTACTTAGAAACCTCATCCTACTCCGTACAATGTGTCTTGGGTAGATGCTTCCACCTTACCGGTGAAGACACAATGCCACGTACCCTTAAAAATGAGTACGTATGATGAAAGGGTACTTTGTGATGTTCTACCAATGAAAATTGGTAGCATCATTTTGGGACGACCATGGTTATTCGACCATGATGTCCAGTTAGCAGGACGAGCAAACACGTGCTCATTCATATATGGCGGTCGACGCCTAATTTGGTGTATGTCGGTACGACTACCATCACTACCCACATTGTCTGCACCGGCTCAAACTTGACCACCACAGAACCCATAATTTCTAATGGATGTATTTTCAGGCAAGAGTTAGAACAGAACCACGATACCGTGCTGGTATGTTTTGCGGTTACCTTTGCAAACTTCACTATCGAGCCGAGAGAAGATCCCAAATGCCCGAAGTGACCCAACTCATGGATGAGTTTGCTGAAGTATTTCAGCCAAGTTACCCAACGAGCTTTGGCCAATGCGGAATATTCAGCATGCTATTTACTTAGTACTGGGAGCATCACTTCCAAATCTTCTGCACTACCAGATGGATCCGGTCAAATACTATGAAGTATATAGGCAAGTGAAGGATCTACTCTCCAAAGGGCTAATCCGAGAAAGTCTCAGCCTGTGTGCTGTGCCGGCATTACTTGCGCCCAAGAAAGATGGGACTTGGCGCATGTGTTGTGACACGAGAGCCAACAACAAGATCACGGTGAAATATCATTTTCCGATTCCTAGAGTACAAGATCTATTTGATGAGATGGTTGGCGCTACTAATTTCTCAAAGATAGATGTACGGAATGGCTACCATCAAGTGAGAATTCGACCAGGAGACAAATGGAAAATGGCATTCAAAACCAAAGATGGCCTTTTTGAATGGAATGTGATGCCTTTCATGTTATCGAATGCTCCGAGCACCTTTCAGTGACTAATGAACGAAGTACTACGCCCGTTCATAGAAAAATTTGTAGTTGTCTATTTTGATGATATCTTGGTCAATAGATATTCGCGGAACGAACATCTCCAACACCTACGGGAAGTATGCGCCACTTTACGCCATGAAAAGCTTTATGCGCATCCCAATAAGTGTAGTTTTTTAACTCCCGAGGTCTCTTTCTTAGGATTTATATTGTCAGCACGAGGAGTCACTGTTGCTTTGGCCAAAGTCGAAGCAATTACTACTTGACCGAAACTAAAGGACATACACGACGTTCGTAGTTTCATAGGACTCGCAACTTTTTACCAAAGATTCATACCAGGATTTAGTGGAGTCACGGCAGCAATTACCGACCTGATCCGAAAGGACAAGTTCGAATTGACGCCATTGGCAGATAAAGCCTTCAAACTTATTAAGAAACTCATGACCGAAGCACCGGTATTAAAACTACCAGACTTCACTAAGGTTTTTGAAGTATCATACGATGCCTCTAGCGTCGGGATTGGGGGAGTCCTAAGCCAAGAAGGACAACCGATACAGTATTTCAGCAAAAAGCTGAACGACACTCAAAAGAGGTACGACAATTATGATAGAGAGTTCTACACTCTCGTACAATCGTTGCACCATTGGCGCCACTATCTCCTCCCAAAAGAGTTCGTCTTATATTCAGATCACAGTGCGCTACACCACTTACACGATCAACGAAAAGTTAGCGATCGACACACTCATTGGATAGCATACTTTCAAGACTCAAGTCTTCTAAGTATACTTACGTTTGTTATCCGCCACAAGAAAGGCAAGGATAACGCCGTGGCGGATGCACTAAGTAGTCGACCATTCGTCCTAAATGTGATGAGGACTCAAGTCCTCAAATTCGAGCAGATACAAGACAACTATTCCGACTGTCAATATTCAAATCCATCACCAATATGGCAAGCCTGAAATTATGAGACTACTACATTGTCGATTGATACTTATTCAACAGTAAACGGCTATGCATCCCTCGAACTTCACTTCGTGATTTCTGAATTTAGGGGACACATGCCGATGGGCTTAGTGGACATTTTGGGACAAATAAGACCATTCAAACCTTGGAACAGCAATTCTTTGGGCCTCTCTAAAAAGGTATGTGGGGAAGATCATCTCATGTTGTCTTACATGTTTTCGGGCCAAACTAACAAAACAAAATACCGGATTATATACTCCGCTACCCATTCCAACCAAGCCATGGGACGACCTGATAAATCCAAAATGATAGTAATATATATGTGCAATTTCAGGTAATTTATCTAATTCTTTATCTTTATCTGGATATATTATCAACATTTACGTTAAGTTGTGAAACATCATGAAAAAAAATCACCTTTTTCTAATTTGGAGTTAATTATTATCATTTGTGGGACTAACCCCACTTAACTCAATGAGTTAAGTGGAATGAATCTCACTCTCTTCTTAGTTTATGTGGAAGATGCAGGAATTAGGTGAAACTTTCATGAATAAAGGGGATAATTAAATGAAGAGGAAGCTATTTGGACCTGAGGAGCAGGCTCAGCCACAACCGTGGGCCAAGAAAGAAGGCCCAAAGCAAGACAGTTGGCTCTAGTCTAAAGGCCCACTAAGGAAGCTCCACTAAGCCCACTATGAGAGGCATGTTGGGCCAAAGAAAGGAGGGCAAGGGGAAGGTCCAGTCATGATTATTTATGAATATTTCAGGGGCTTAAATGATGATTGGAGGATAACCTTGGACGTGGATCCAAGCCAGAGAAGAAGATTCAGCCATTCAATCCACAAAACATCCAAGGGTGGAGACTTAAAGATAGCACCTTTAATGCTAATTAAGGAAAGAAGCCTTGAACGTCCAGGGGGTATTTCAAAGGTCTCAATGCTGATTGGAGGACCATAATGGACATGGATCATGACCCTGAAAAGAAGATCTGGCCATCCATTGTATTAAAAATCCAATGGCTCTCCTTTGCTCTCTCTCCCTATATAAACCCCTTCACCCTATTGTAAAATTCATCTTGTGATTCAATCCAAAGTAATGTTTGGTGGCCTAAGTGCAATTGAGTCATAGATTCATTCACCTCAGTGAGTGCCAGGCTGAGCAGGAAGCATCCAGGGCTGAAGAAGCTGGTGGAAAGGAGAAGAAGAAGTCCCTTGGACCTTAGCGGGTGTGACAAAGAGGTTACCTTCTTATTTCTCCTTTTTCATTCTATTCTGTTCGTCTTTTGTCGTTTTGTTAGTCTTGGATCAGCTAGCCAATATCCAGACGGTTCTAGTGCATCCAACCACGCTCTAAAATTCGTTCTAGAACTCATTCTAGAGTGATTTTAGTACAGTCCATTGTTTTCTCTCTCCTCCACCAAGGCACCTTCCCCATTTGGCATCCGGACTTAGCCAAATTTTTACTAAGTCCAGAGCGCCAAACTGTTTCATTTCCTATTTTGTTTTAGCTTTCAAATACTCCTAAAAAGTACCAAAAAATTATTTCTGCCTATTAATATTATTATAATATTATAATAATATTTTATTTTTCTTTGTTATATATTTTTATTTAATTAGTTATTTATCTTCATATGTAGTAAACCTACCTCTAAAATTATTAAAAAATACATAACTAAAGCACAAATTCCTAAGAAAAAAACCCTTGCTCCCTGTGGATCGACCCTTACTCTCCCTACGCTAGTAAGGTTATTATAAATTTTTGTTGTTTTAATTCGGATAAACCAACGACACTAATTAGTGAAGTTAGCTCATCACTAAATACCCCAAAATCTGAATTATCACGACCTTAGCATAGATTTCCTTTTAGGTCTTTCAAAGACCTCGCGTAATCACGACTCCATCATGGTTGTAATAGAAAGATTCTCAAAAATTGCACACTTCGTGCCTTGCTCTAGGACAGCCGAATTCATCCTGCGTTGCCAGGTATTTCTTCGATAATATAGTTAAATTACATGGAGTTCCGAAAACTATTGTCTCGGATCTTGACGTACGATTTACGAGTTACTTTTTGAAAACATTATGGGTTCTCATGGGAACCCAATTAAAATTTTCCACAGCATACCATCCTCAAATGGATGGTCAAACCGAAGTTGTCAATCGCAGCCTTGGCAACTTACTAAGATCTATTTTCGGGGAAAATATCACAAGGGATCAAGTGTTGCCACACGCGGAGTTCGCCTTCAATTACTCAGTGAATCGTACCACTAGGAAAGCGTCGTTCGAAATCGTATATGGTCAATTTCCACGCAGGCCCTTAGATCTCACACCAATAGATTCACATCATAGAATTTCTGAAGATGCATATGATTTTGCCGAAAACATTAGGGACATGCATGAACGCATTCATTCTTACTTTTCATCTCTTAATGAGCAATATAAGGCAGCTGCTGACATAGGACAAAGATCCATTTCTTTCATGGTCAGACTGAGGCCCGAGACACACTCTCGAGGGTCGCTACAAAGCTACATGCTCGTGGTGCTGGGCCTTTTTCGATAGCCCAAAAGATTAATGACAATGCCTATGTCATAAGCATGCTGCCAAATTGGGGGATTAGTTCCACTTTCAATGTCTGTGATCTAGTCTGATACCATCCTTCGCCACCAATTAAAGTGCCTCACAGCCAATCGGAACTTAATAGTCATGAAAGTGAGTGTAACCAGATCCCTCTCCCATTCCCTACCCTTGTGCGGCAAAAAAAAACATAGAAACAGTACTACAGGAGGTAATTAACGTTGCTGGGGAACGAGCAGGATGTACTTTCTTAGTACATTGGCAAGGAAGACCTTCATCGGACGACACATGGATCGCCGAGGCAGACCTTCAACGACTTTGCACAGACTTGATCCAGCCGGTTGAAGACATCATTGATCTTAACTCGCCGGAGTCGAGTTCTTCCAAGCCCGGGAGGATGCTGGGGGACCATCGCGTCAACACCAGCACGGGACAAGTCCAACCACACCGAGCCACTCGTTCTGATGCTCCCAACCCTAACTTCAAGTGTTCGGCTTAAAATCGCTTGTAAGTTTTCCATATTATTTGGTCGGATCTTTTTAATTTCCTTGGACAATCGGACTGGGCCATTATGTGTTGGGCCTCATCCATTAATCTTTGTTTCCTCGTTGTAATGCTTGTCTAGGGGGGACTTCGTCTCGGGACGGTTTCTTCCCCTAGGGTCATCCACTTGGCACTCATCCTCCCTATATAAGGGGATGGCATGCCCAAGTGAGGTAGGATTTGCAAAATTGAAAAGTTTGAATTTCTTTTCTTGTTGTCTTTAGAGAGGGTAGATAGCAGTTAGATCTTTAGAGAGACGGGAGAACATGATCCTTCACCATCGTCCTCGCCATCCGCCCCAGATCACTCCATGGATCGCTCCGCCGCGGCTTGATCACCTCCACGCCCAGTCTTTTTAAAAGCCCTTCGAGAATTGGGTTCTTGGTTTATTGTTACATCCTAGATCCACAAGAATCGATCATCTTGGTCGCATCTTGACGGATTTTGGTCGACGTCTCTACCGCCGCTGCCTCAGCGGTGGTTGAGAGTGTTATCGGCGAGATTACCTCCGCTGCCAAAGTGGTTGTCCCCCACCGCCGTGCAACCGCCGCTGAGTTTGCCTCAGTCTTGCCGCACGTCCCAGCTCCATTGGCGCATCAGCGCCCAGCCGTACGTGGCCATGTCCCACCAGCGCCCCCTTCCTGCTGAGCGCACTTGCGCATCGCTAGCATGCCACGCTCGCCTGGCACACCCACGCTCGCTAGTGCGCCTCGCCTTGGTCAAGCCCCTCTCAATCTCGCCCAGTGTCTTGCTCGCATCGGCACCCTGTTGTGCAACCCTGCTGGTGCCTGCGCATCTGGATTGTCGTTCTCGCACCCGCAACCCTTGTGGTGGAGATTGCACGATGAACGACACCACGTTTGTGGCCGTTGGAGTAGCAACCGCCGCCACCCCCTTCTCCCCCGACGCTTCTCACTTTCCTCTTTCCCTCTATGGATCTATAAGATCCCAAAACTTTCAATATTTTCGATGGCAATTTTAATTTGAAGACAAGATTACTTCGAGAAATCTCGCCCATCGATTTCTCCTCAGACGTCGTCGCTGTCGCCGCTGGAAATGGCGTCGTCGCCGCTGCTGAGGGGAGGCCCTCGTGCTGCCATCTCCATCAGTCTTTCTTTCTATTGGGACATTCTTTCTCTTTCGACGGACTGTTCTCTCTCTCGATCGCTCTCTCTTTCCCCGTTAGCTTTCTCAATCCTCTCTCTTTCTAGATCCCCCTCTCATTCACGCTCTTATTTCCCGTCGCTCTCAAAATCGTCTCTCTTCCAAGTTCTTTCTCGTTCGCCCTCTCTTTTCCCATTCTTTCTCTCAATCACTCTCTCTCTTTTCCCGTTCTCTCTCTCAATCGTCTCTCCTTCTAGTTATTTCTCAATCGCTCTCCCTTCCCCGTTATCTCTCTCAATCATCTCCCTTAATAGATCTCCCTCTCCGTCACCCTCTCTCTTCCTGTTCTCTCTCAATCCTCTCCCTTAATAGATCTCCCTCTCCTTCGCCCTCTCTCTTCCCGTTCTCTCTCAATCATCTCTCTTTCACGTTCTTTATTTCAAAGCACTCTCTCTCTCTTTCTCTCGTACTACCCCTCTCTCCACCACACTCTCTCTTAGTAACTCGTCCATCTCTCTCTCTGATGTGCTCACTCTCCCTGTATCTCTATCTATTTATGATGTGTTCTCCCTCGCCCTATCTCTGTTTTTCTCTATCTCTTCTCAGTAACGTTCTCCCTCCCTCTCGCTCGTGCTACTCTTCTCTCATTGGCACTCTCTGTTGGATTCTCTCTTTTTTCTTTATCGGCTATCTCTTTCCCTCTTTCCATCCCTCTTTCTCTCTAATGAGATAACTATATCAAACCTATACTTAAATTGTTCATCTCGAGGAGACAAATCCATCAATATAAGTAATCTATTATGAATTTTACATTTTAATCATTTTTTTCCAAAAAATAACTACCTCTTATTGCAAAGGAAAACTCGCAACCCGCAATCCAATGCGAGCTGCTAAGTTGTCTGGGTGTCAGGGTCGCCCGCCTAACGTGGCAGCCACGTCGGTAGGGCTGCCAACCCTGGCAGCCCAGCTAGCAAAGAAACCCAAGTCCACTGATGCTTTAGTGGACCCCGTTCCTTCCACGTTAGCTCTGAGATGCCTCTAGGACGTCGGATCTGATAGCCTGGAGGCATCTGACGGCTCTCCAAAAACAAAAAAAAACAAAACAAAACATTTAAAAAATCAAAGCTGTCATAAATCCCCCTTCGACAGTCATAACGACTTTCGAAGCATCCGCGTGCAAAAATATCATGACTGTCATAACGACTGTCGAAGCATCCACCTAGCACGATCTCAATGACCTAGATGATGGACCCTCAGTCCATCGCCAGATTTTCAGAAAAATGATCTTTTGGCATTAAAAGCCAGTGATGCATTAAATCCCACTTTATACCTCGGGCCCCCCAAAATGACTACGTCATATCCAATGACCCAAAACCATTCTCTTACATTGATAGATGAATTGTACGCCGTTGGATCATCCACCTCATCACATATGCAGCTTCCCTCTACCGTTCCCAACAACACATTAAAAGCGTTGTCAGGAGTTCAACATACCACCCCAGTTGCTATTTTTGACTTTCCTCTTTTATTCCCACCGTCAGATGCCAAAGACATCAACCGATCGAACGACTGTCAACGGGCCACGTCATTGCCAACCCCAGGCCAAGTTGACTTGCCTGAGTCTGGCCAAGTCAAAATGCAGGCTTCGGCCCGAGTCAATCAGGTTGACCTGACGGATTCTGGCTGGATCAACTTGATCGAATCGACCGCGTTCGACGTGGTCGACCTGGCCGATTTAGACCAGATCGACCTGGTCGAACTAGCTAGGCCCGATCCGGTCGATCTGGTCGATCCGGCCGTTTTGGACCCCCCAGTCAGGTCTGATTTGGTCAATCCAGCCAGGCCTGAACCGGTCCCCCTGAAAGGCCCGCCCTGGTCGCCCTGACCGGGCTCGACCAAATCGTTCTGGTCGACTCTACTCGGGACGACCAGGACAATCCAGCTGGGTTCGTACTGATCGACCCGCCTGATATTTGCTAGGTCATCTTGGTCATTCTAGACAGATCCAAACCGGTCGTCTCAGTCGACACTGATGCTTTTGACGGGGCCATGGAGTCACCTGTGATGGGGTTTGACCATGCAGACCAAGATGACCCAATCTGAGCTCACCAGATTCAATTGGCAGGGTCAAGCCCGATCCCCCTGGCTGACCTTGACCGGGATGACCCGGTGGACTCGGCTGGGTCACACTCGGTTGGATACTTGGTTGACACGATCGAAGTTGATCCGGCCGCCTCGGCCCAAGATGACTTAGTCTACCTAGATTGAGTTTACTCAGCTGATGGGGTTCGAGTAAACTCGCCCAAATTGGTTAGAGCCATCACGCCCGAAACAGACTATGAGGACTCGACTAACCTAGGTCGAACGGATCTAGGCCTTGGTCACCCTGGCTTGATAGGCTTAGCAGCACAGACTACACCGATGGGACCCACATGAGATGAGAAGAGAGGGCTAGAGATAGTATGGAGATCGTCGCGATTGACACTAGCGAAGGCCTAGACGGCGAGAGTGGTTGGACCTTCCCAGATGGCTGCCATCCAGCCACTCCCAAAGACCACACTCTCCCCCATTTGATGCGAGGACTCCAAAGCGAGGTTATACTAAATCCGAGGGAGTGCGGCTCGTTGCATTCTCCAAAGATGAGGTCTTGTGAATGGCATTGTCATTCTCCAAATAGGGAGATTTGCTGCTAAGCAACCCCTTATCGATGGCATCACCCAAGTATATCTAGCACTTGGGAACTTCCTTGGACCTCGCAACCAATGGACTGCATTTATCTGCTTCCAACTAGAAGCTAACTCGCAAATGGCTTGGAGTCATAGCACCTGGATGATTAGTGGATCCAGGATGCACACCGATCTCTGGACAGCAAAGCGGACGAGCTCACGTGATCATTCCCCTCACTATGTCCCCGTGTGGATAGGCTTCCCAGGGCTATGACATCATCTCTTTACGCCTACAGCCTTAGAGGCACTAGCAGGTGTTGTCGAGTCCTTTATACAACAGGACAAAGACGTCTCTTTGTTCAAGTGCCCTTGATATGCGTGGGTCTGTGTGGAGATCAATCTCCTAGCGCCTATCTACCGTATGGTACTTATTCAGAATGGGGATGAGCTAATCCATTAGCCCATTGCGTACGAGAATCTCCCGCAATTCTGTATAGGCTGCACTCTTTTGGGACACACTATCCACACATGTCGCCAAAAAGGTACAATGCAGACCATCTCGGCCCCTACAATAGAGTTCCTCCCCCATTGCCCTAGATGACTACATCGTCGAGGCGAAGACCATATGATGGGAGACCATCAAGCTGACCAAGCCTAAGCACGACAACAACCGCATCGAGAAGCCCGAGCTGACGCGAGGGACGCAAGCTTCAACTACCCAACTTGACGTCGTCCCAACCATCATTTACTTTGCTTTATATTTTGTTGAATTTTACTAGGGGACCACCGTGTTTAGGCCCATGTTTTGCCTTTTGTTTTAAGATTTGATGTTTGTTTGTTCAGCTATCTGGATCATTAGGGGAATGTTCAACTTTGGACATTCCCTTAAATGATCCATTAGGGCAACCCATTCCAAACCCTATATAAGGGATGGTGTGCCCTACTCTCTCTTTTGGACTTGTTTTAATCAATTGATTTTCTTGTTTCACTTGTCCCGTTAACACTTTCCTATTCCGGATTTCCTGGGAATGTCTGGTCAATCTTAGGTCAGAGGATTGGAAGGGGGACGCTGAACGTTGCCGCCGTCGTCGGTTCATCTCCATCATTGAAGTTGGTCACCATCCCTCGCCGGACATCTCAGGCTGCCACCACCGCCTGATTCATCCCAATCGACCCGCACTATCCATCCTGATCCACGGGCGGTGTAGCTGCCACCATTTATGTACGTCGAAGAACACAGAACCCATCCTTTTCAGCAGCCTGTGTCAGATCGAGTTTTGGTAGGGGCTGCCGCTGACCCGCCGTTCCAGAAAGGGGTGGCCACGCTCCTTTGTCGTGATGGCCGCTGGCGCCCCTGCCGTACCCATCCATGCTCGAGTCACTCCTCTTTAACAAGCACCACCGGTTCTTCGTCTTGAAGGATCGGTTGTCTCTCCTCGCCATGAACGCACCGTCGGTGCTGCACCCATGGTTGTTCATGTTCAGATCGAGTTACTGGACCCGACTACTGCCAGTTTGCCGCCCCGCAAGAACCGGCCGCCGCTCCTTACAATGATTGTGCCATAGTCAACGGGCTCCACGCCCCCCCCCCCCATGCTAGATCCTATTCTTAATCTCCTCGATCTGCCTCCATGCCTCCGCCGGTCACCTTCCCCCTTGGGGAAGACGAACAGACCAATGTCCCCACCCGGGTCAGCGTGTCAAGTGTGCAGAGTTCTCTCGATCGGCCTTCTTAGTCGTGTTGGCAGATCACTACATTGACTATCGATTCAGTCAATTCAATCAATTGACTGGGAGGATGGGTAGTTGCCCAACCACATTGCGATCAACTCAATTGGGACCACACCTGTAGTCCAAGACTTGCTCCCCTACCGTTCCACATAGATCGGGCGCCCCCCCCCCCCTCAGCACGACCTCTCCATTATCTCGATCCGGTAGGTCCCGTTGATGTAACACGGTCCGGTTGAGGATCGAACGGCTAGTGTTACACCAAATTAAGGGCAAGTGCAATCATATCATATAGCAGAGACGAGTAATGATGATGTCATACTAATGATAATACGACAATAAAATTGCTGAGAGGTATAAATCTAGCGTCGACGTTCACCAATGTCCACTAGGCTATGGCAAGCAAGACGTGGAAATGCCATTAGGCTCCTGATGATGCGAACGTCAGGTTGAAGGCTGAAGGTGCAAGCTCGGCTACTACCGCTAATACACACGCCCTCGAGAGTCCAAACCAAGAAAGTACCGATTGAAATCCTAATCCTTGTAACATGAATCCTATCTATCACTAATCTAATCCCGGCGGTGGAGAAACTGTTCGAAGGCACTGGAAGAAATAATATAACGTCGAGAGGGAGCTGATAACTGTACTAGTAGTGGTAGGCACCAGCAAGGTCTGATTCGACAATTGTCGAAGGCGTCCAGAAAGTAGGCGCGATGGGGCACAGGTAGGTGCAGCAACAGGCGCAACAATGGGTCTAGTAGTGGTTATGGCACTAGGGTACCAATGGGTGTGACTGCAGGGCGTGGATGCGTCAAGGCATGGAGGTGCGACGGGCAACACAGTCAGCCGAGGCTATATGCTGGGGACGGCCGTGGAGCAGCCGCAGAAGCGGGCGAGGGGCGACCACAGGGCAGGTGAGGGGCGGCCACAAGGCAACCGAAGGAGGAGACCGAAGGGTGGCTGCGTCGGCGGCCTAGGCGCGGCTGCGGGGGCAACCTCGAGGGCGTCCAAAGGGAGACCATTGGGCGGCCGCAGGATTGGCCGGGGCAACCGAGAGAGTGGTCGTGGGATGGCCGAGGGGCTGCGGCTTCCGATTGGCTTCGGGTCGCGGCAGCCTTTGGTCGGCCGCGGGGTGCGGCAGCCTCCTATCGGCCACGGGGCATGGCAGCCTTCAATCGGCCGCGGGGGTGGCGACCTCGGGTTGGTGGCCGTGGGCGGCCACTAGCGGCGCTGGACGGCGTTGGGCAGCCTCAGTAGCTGATGGTGCACGCCATCAGGAGTCGTCATCGACGTCATCCGAGCCACGTGCCCTTGACGTTGAAGACCGGGTGAACTGCTCTAATTATCTTTTCGTCTTTTCGTCTCCCTTGCTATCGTGTTTTGTCTCTTTTCCCGTTCTCGTTTTGTCATGTTTTGTCATGTTTTGTCGCATCCGCGATATTTTGTTCGTCCACATTTTGTCGTCAAGGAGGAGGGCCATCCTATGACCCTCCCCCCCTACTTGACAACCCCTCGTTCCCTCTCTTTTCCCCCTTAATTTCCCCCTTGATATTGTGTTTTCCTTTGTATTTTTGTAATGGGGGAGCCCATTTATAAGGGCTCCCCAAAAGCACCCCTTTGGCCCATTAGGGGCCCATCCTTCCCCCCCTTATAAGGGAAAGGGTGGGCGCCCTAAACCCTTAGACCTGTTTTTTTTCATTGTGGCATTTTGTCGAATAGAACGCAGGTCTCACTTTCCTCGTTTGAGAAGAACAGAAAGAGAAGGAAGAAGAGGAGAGGAAGAAGGAGAAGGGGAGGAAGAAGAGAGAGGAAGGGAGAAGGAGAAGGAGAAACGGTAAGAACGCCGCCGCTAGAATCACCGTCGCGCCGCTCATCTACCACGGCCGCACCGCTCCTCCGTGCCAGCTCATCCCACCGCAGCTGCCGCCGCAGGCGCTCACACGCGTCGAACCCTCGCCGCGTCGCCGCTTCGCCGTGCACCAGACCCCGCGCCTGCACGCGTTGCGCCCTCACCCGCACCGTGCGCTCCGCCGCACACTGGACCGCCGCACCGCACTGCCGCGCCGCTGCCCCACTGTTGCCACCGCCCGCAAGCGCTCGCTCGTGCAGCGCACTCACCCGCGCCACAACTACAACGTGCACCAGAACGCCGTGCCGCCCCGCTGCCACCGCCGCTCGCCCGCACCGCATGCCCTCCCGCGCAGCGCGCCCACCCTCGCTGCGCACTACCTTGCACCCCGCACCAGCCCCCTCATGCACCTCCCGTCGCAACGCCACCACCGTCCGTAACTGCGGCCCCGCCGCGCACCGTCGCGCACACTGCCGGCCGCCCTCCGACGTCACAGCTGCTGAACAGCTACTCTGCCTGTTCCCGCGACGCCACCGCGTATAAGACGCCCACCAACGTTCGTGGTCGCCGCTCGAAGATGTCCTCACCGTGCGCCCAACTTCATCATCATCGGGCCGCACGGGTGTTCCCTACATCCGAGCCCTCTACGAGCGATCTTTACGAATAGCTCCGGCACCTATCACTGTACGTTGAGCAGCCGAGTCTTCTCCGGCATCCCCCCACTCCACCCGCTCCGACATGCCATCAACAAAGACGAAGTCCTGCATTACGAGCTACGTCGATGAGGTACGCCGTCCTCTCCGTCGCTCGTTTAGTTATTCCTTGCAGTATTTCTTTCGCCCTGTCTCCTCTGCGCTCGGGCTTGGTAGTGAGAGAGGACAAACGAGAGAAAACTACGTTAGTGAGTGTCTTATCGGTATGGACGAGTACATCCATTACGTGCGAGCCCTATGGATTGAGTCTGTTCAGCCGTAGACGCCTTCGTCGCTCCGACAAGGTTCGAGAGGCCACCGTTGCCATCACACGACGACCCATCTAAGTTAGGAGCTCAGCACATCCCTTGAGTTAGAGCCTGCACATACGACACGTAGGGCATTCAGCATTCACGTAGTTACATACCCGCCAAGGTACCATCGAACGATGACACCACCGTCTCCCGATACGTTATCTTTTATTGCCCCCGAGCCATCATACTTGGTGACGATGGGACTTCGTCTTAGACGCCGGTCCTGCATCAGGAGCGATGGTTTACGACGAACTATAGGATTTCCTTTCTCTCTCCTAACTTCCTAGTGGCATTTTCATAAATATGACGAAAACTAAAAAAACACAAAAAATTAGGAAAAATCACATAAAATCACATTTTTTCATTCTTTCTTCTCCTCTCTCTTCTTATGGGTAGGGCCCACCTTATATAGGGACAAATATGGGCCTCCCCCTTAGAAATAAAGAGGGAGAAGGCCCAATTAAAAGTAATTAGGCCCCCCAATAGGAGAGAGTGGCACACGAACATGCCAACACATGTGTTAACACACACGCAAATGTGTAGGTCCGTACAACGGTCAAAACACATGCGAATAAACAAGAAACAAACACATGCGCGGCCAACATACAAAGCCGACTAAACAAAGAAAATATAAAGAAAGATAACGTCAAACCTTTGTGGCCGTTGACGAGGCCGGTACTCTGAAGGATTAGTCTCACGCATGAGCTCTCGCTCGACGAACTAGTTCGATGAGGTCTTCGAAGCTGGATGGTCCCCCATCACCCGTGCCACGCGTCCACCAGGTTTTGCTCCTGCCTCTTCTCCTTTAATTTGCAGTATTATTTTCTGTTCGAATGTCATCCTTGACGCTCGCTACGCCATAGCGACGACATAGGTTTAGCCACTCGTGATACAGAGAGTTCTATTTCCGGTAGTGGGTTGGGTCGCCTATGACGGAGGTTGAATGCCATCGGACAGTGATTGTCCTCCTCGCGCATCAGCCTTCTCGTGGTATGTCAGGTCATTGGGAGTTGGGTCAGCACCTGACCCCCTTGAGGGTGTCTCTTGTCCTGCTAATAAGTCAGTTGCTCCCTCATGATTTCTGTAATCATATTACAAGGTTTGAACCATCATTTCTCCGCCGCCGAGGTTTTTGTCTAGTGGCATAACCCAACCGTCTGTTTGATCGGTCATGTTAAATCACCCTTTCCCAAGGGCATCGCCTTATTAAGAAACCGACTCCTTTCACACGGCCCACCCCCACCCCGCAAGGTGTGTTGAGTGTGCAGCCCTCCCTACCTCAGGGCCCTGTGTTGACCAAACCTACTTCGGTCAGGCCTACATCCGCAGTTGCACTATTGCTGCAAAAGGGTGCTGATAAGCACCCCAAAACCCCACCTAGGACAAAAGCCCCATCTACTAGCCACTTATCGGGCAAAGGCAAAGAGGTTAGGACTGAGACACCAACCTCGAACGCATTGGCCCTATTAGAGATATGCGATGAATCCGACACTCGAGGCCACACAAAGGTAGGGATGAGTCCTATTAGTGCCCCACATGTTGCTCTGACTTCTCCTCCCCCTAGCACCTTTCGGCGTACATTGTCTCGACTCTCCACACCACTCCCTACTATGCCTCCATCCCCCCACTTGACCCATCCACTTCGCCCCTCCCCCACCCACCCGACACATCCACTTTCCGTGATCCCCACCCATCCCATACACCAATGGCTACGGAGGAATGCTTGACTAAATGTCAAGCCTCTCTCTCTAGCGATGACACATGTGGGGACACTAGTGGACTTGCTTCCACGGACGAGGAGGAGAACGATGCCTCCATATCCGAGGACTCAGATACGCACACCCTACCACCTCTGAGGCATCAATCAAATACACCTCACACTCGTCACATATATAACACCCGATCAAGGGTGCGCCACGTGAGTCTATAGTCTCATCTCCTGTCACTCATCAATAAGCACAAAATAAGAATATTTGGGCTTATTGAACCGATGACTACCCCGGATAGCACACACTCCATTGTGAGGAATTCAGAATGGATCACGTCTACTACCACTCCTAAAATAATATCTGGTCATTTTGGACATGAGACTATTCGTTGGAGCTCCTTGAAGACGAGACCCAATATGTCACATTCGCCATTCAGCCCTCCCTAGTGACTTACACGCTCACGGTAGTCTATGCATTGCATAGATACCTCGAGCAAGAGGCAATATGGGAAGTAACTTATCCAGCACATACACACCCATCCGCATCTTATTGATATCCCCTGGTTTATAGTGGGGATTTCAACTGCGTACGAGCAGTTAGTAAACGCTAGGGAGGTTGGCCGCGTAGGTTGAGATCCATGCAAACATTCAATGGCTTTCTTCATCAGCCTTCACTAGTAGAGCCCCCACTATAGGTGAAAGATGGATGTGGTGCAATGAGCGCCAAGTAGACACGCCTATGAATGAACGACTTGACCGTTGCTTCACAAATAGTATTACACTACTACAGTGCAATATTATTATCGATCTTTTACCGCGATATCACTCTAATGATTCAGCGATTCACCTTCTCTAGGACGTGGGTATTCATATCTGTAGGCTGCTTTTCCAATTCTAAGCTATGTGGCTGGAACATGAAGTTTTTCAAAGCTCTGTGCATCACCACAAGCATGGCGTGATCTCTGCATCACCTATGGAGAACCTCTGTTACTGAAAAGGGAACCTCAAATTCCAACTAAAATGGTGGAACAAATATGCATTTGGGGACGTGCACGCACTAGTTGAAGAGCTCAAGGCAGAGCTGACAGCTATCGAGTGACAGATACAGGATGCTTGGACAAACGAAACAGGGGAGCGTAAGCTTAGGCTTAGTGAATAGCTTGAGAATGCCATGCGACGACAGAACATTTTCTATCACCAGAAATCATGTATCCAATGGCTACGAGAAGGTGACATAAACACACTTTTCTTTAAGGCCTCGATTCATCACAGAGCTCGTCCTAATTGTAAGACCCTATTCGGCATACATAACTAGGACCCTGCCCAACTAGTGGCAGACAGTGTCGCATACTATAAGTACACTCCTTTGTTTATAGTCGACTACTACGAGTGAGGATTTACTAGATTCTATCCCCCACATGGTGACCGACCAGGAAAACACCCTACTTACGGCCCTTCCTACGCGAGCAGAGATCAAGGAGGTGGTATTCTCCTTTAGTTGGAACAAGGTCTGAGGACTGGATGGGTTTTTCGCGGAGTTCTACATAGCATATTGGGATATAGTAGGCATGGACTTGGTGCCTACTATCAAGGATATCTTTATGCGTAAAGTCCTACCTAGAAGTTGTAAATTCACTTTTTTTGCGCCTATTCCAAAAGTGGACACTCCAACTTCTTTTAGAGACTTTCGCCCTATTAGTCTTTGTAATGTATGCTATAAAGTTGTATCCAAGATAATTAGAAATCAACTCGGGACCTTCCTTGATAGACTTATCTCACCTGAACAGTACAATTTCATCAAGGGTTGATAGATCTAGGAGAGTATCATGCTCGTTCACGAGTTAGCGCAGTCACTAGACACTCATATTCTGGGCATCATCAAACTAGATATGGAGAAGGCTTTTGAGCGAGTCGAGTGGATTTTTCTTAACAAAGTGTTACATTGTTTTTGGTTCACTGATGCATTTATCACTCTTTTGGATGCCTGCATTAGAGAGAATCACTTATCTCTCTTGGTGGACAAAAACTCCACATGCTTTTTCACGGCCACGAGAGGTTTACGGCAAGGTGATCCCATCTCACAGACACTTTTTATATTGATGGAGGAGGTCTTTAGCCGATCACTCACACAAGTGATTGCTCGCGGCCTCATCCAACCATATTTTATGAAAAGGGGATGCATGATCTTCTCGCACTCTATATTTGCAGATGATGCCATCTTTTTCCTCAATGGATCTTAAAAATCAATTAAGGAACTTATGAGTGTCCTCATGGTGTACGAGCAGGCTTCTAGCCAGCTCTTCAATGCTTTGAAGAGCAGCTTTACAGTTTGTCCATCCACCACTATAAAGCTCTCTTAGATTATCCAACACTATACTAGGTACTCACGAGGATACCTCCCTTTCTATTATCTCAGATGCCTTATCTTTCTCAGACCCACTAGGGATCATTATTTTGATGCTTTACTTGATACGGTGGTCCAGTCTTGGCAGAGACAAACAGTAACGAACTCTACTAACGGATTCCTCTGGATGATTTTGTTTCTTTGTTTTCTGCTCTACATGGTCAATCATAACGGCAATGCGATGGTGGCATCTGCTCCAAGGATTCCTGGCGAGAGTTAGTTACAATCACATTTTTTTTCCTTCCCTTGCTCCATTGGACGCTCTATATAAAGGGTTGTATTGGAACTTCATTTATGATTGAATGAGTTGTGTTTTGTTTATTGTTTTTCCTTATTTTCATTACATCTGATAAGCAGTATTAGTGAGTGAGTTTCCTAGATAGTAGAGCCAACAAGTGGTATCAGAGCCACTCGATTTCAAGGGATCAATAAATGGCAAAGAAGATGGGCGAGACGTGTACCTACGGCGAGAATGGTGGATAGACGGTGATGCCGACGCCGTCTCTCAAGCTCTCAAAAATGAACTACGGCATCTTGGCTATGTCTATGGAGGTATATCTTGATTCTCACGACTTGTGGCAGGCAATCGTCAATGAGAATGTCTCCAAAAAGAAGGATCGATTAGTGCTCTCCACAGTCATCAGTGTGGTTCTAGAAGACCTACTAGTGGTTCTTAATGCTAAGAAGATGGCGAAAGCTAATTGGAAGATCGTGCGATAGCGGAATCTCGGCGTGGATCGCGTGATTCATACTCGCATCCAAGGCTTGAAGCGTGACTTCAAAATGCTCACTATGGCCAAGACTGACTCCGTCATGGATTTTGCGATGAAATTCAGGGGCATTGTGTGAGACTTTTGGACTTTGGGGAAGACAATGGAAGAGAAAGAAGTGGTGCGAAGATTCTTGCAAGCGATGCCCTCCAATTGACGCTCTCACACTATCTTTGGAGCAGTATGGCGAGCTTGACAAGGTGAGTCTCAATGAAGTCATAGGCTCACTCACTGTTCATGAGTTGCGGCTTAAGGAGCGGGAGTCTCGTGAAGAGGAGCAGGCCTTACTGGCCAAGGCACTCAGCAGAGCCAACCTGTCAACTGGGAAGGAGTCCTCATCTCGCGGAAGAGGACGTCATGGGGGCTGCGGCAGAGAAAGAGGAAGAGGTCAAGGCCGAGGACGCATTCAGCCACCTGATGAAGACAAAGAGAAGAAAGCATTTCATAAGTCAAGTATTCAATGTTATAATTGCCAAAGATATATGGTCATTTTGCATATGAATGCCATAGTGCAAAAAGGGAGAAAATAGATAGGGTCTATGTGGCTGAGTCCACTCTGGCAATGACAGCAGCAACCCCATCTACCCAGGTAGTGTCGACTTCCTCTCTTCTCATGGCCGTAGAATAAGCTCTGAGAGAAGTTCTCCTGTAAGGCTCCGAGTTTGATCATCAACATTCTGATATGTGGTACCTAGATACAGATGCTACGAATCATATGACTAGGAGTCGGAATTTCTTCACAAAGCTTGATAAATCTATAGCCAGTTTTGTGAAATTTGGGGACAACTCAAGAGTTGAAATTTGTGGGAGAGGCTGCATAACCATCCTTTGGCAAGATGAAGAGAGCATCCAACTTGGTAATGTTCTCTATGTCCCTAAGTTATGTGTTAATGTCCTTAGTCTAGGGATACTGGATGAAGGAGGCCACAAGATGATCATGCAAGGAGGTTGTTTGACAATTTATGATCAAGATGGTGCACTCCTAGCTGAAGTTCATCGCACACCGGGACAACTATATTTGCTCAAACTCAGAGTGGCAGAAGGTTGTCTAGTTGTGAAGGAAGGTGATGATTCAAGTCGACTTTGGCATTTGAGGTATGGTCACTTGAAGTATCACTCTCTAGAAGAAATGTCAATCAGAGAACTAGTAGAGGGTCTTCCACTGATCACTGTGCCTGATCACATTTGTCGGAGTTGTCTAGTTGGAAAACAAGTTTGAACTTCATTTCCCAAAATGTCAACCTACAGAGCTAATGCCACTCTTGAGCTGGTTTATGCAGATATCTGTGGTACGATCAGCCCACCTACATTAGGGGGAAGTCAGAATTTTCTCCTAATTGTGGATGATTTCTCAAGACTAATGTGGGTTGCTATGTTGAAGCAAAATTCAGAGGCACCGACTCACTTCAAGAAGTTCAAATGTCTGGTCGAGGCTGAAAAAGGGACAAAAATGAAGTGTCTCAAGAATGACAGAGGTGGGGAGTTTAATTCAAGAGATTTTAAGACATTTTGCGACTCACAGGGCATCAAGCATAAACCAAGCTCCTCTAAAGCTGAGGATGAACAAGGTCATTCTCAGGACAGAGAACCCACCTTTGCCCAATCATCAGACTCCAAGCAAAGCCCACCTAGAAAATTCATGTCACTTACTCAGCTCTATGATGAAACCAGCCAAATTGCACCAAACTTAGAAGAATGTATGGTGTCTGCTGAAGAACCAGTGACTTATGCAGAAGCATATCAGAAGGAAGAATGGAAGGATGGCTATAGTGGAAGAGATGGAAGCTATTGATCGAAACCGTACATGGGAATCGGTTTCACCTCCAGCCGATTGTAGACCAATTGAGCTTAAATGGCTCTTCAAGCTTAAGAGAAATGCTCATGGAGATGTAGTGAGACATAAGGCAATATTAGTTGTCAAGGGCTACTCTCAAAAACATGGCATTGATCACAATGATGTATTTGCTCTAGTAGTCCGTTTCGAATCAATTCGTGTCTTAATTGCTAGTGCAGCCCAAAATAGGTGGTTATTACATCATCTAGGTGTGAACTCGGCATTCTTAAATGGAGATGTAAAGGAGGAGCTCTATGTCAAGCAACCAGATGGCTTCATTATGAAGGGAAAGGAAGGCTATGCCCTGAAGTTGAAGAAGGCACTTTACAGGCTCAAGCAAGCCCCTCGTGCATGGTATTTCAAAATGCACAATCGTCTTGTCTCTCTTGGGTTCAAATTGCAAAGTGCTTCGTCTATCTAAAGTTTTCAAACAGAATTCACTTGATCATTGGGGTGTATATAGATGATCTTCTCGTCATAGGAGGAGAAGAAAGTGACATAAGTGAGTTCAAAAGACAGATGAAGCACTACTTTGAGATCTCTCTCTCTCTCTCTCTCTCTCTCTCTCTCTCTCTCTCTCTCCTCTCTCTCTCTCTCTCTCTCTCTTTCTGTCTCCCCCCTCTCTCTCTCTCTCTCTCTCTCTCTCTCTCTCTCTCTCTCTCTCTTCTTTTACTCTCTCTCTCTCTCTCTCTCTCTCTCTCTCTCTCTCTCTCTCTCTCTCTCTCTCTCTCTCTCTCTCTCTCTCTCTCTCTGCATCTTGCATCTCTCTCTCTCTCTCTCTCTCTCTCTCTCTCTCTCTCTCTCTATGGACTCTCTCTCTCTCTCTCTCTCTCTCTCTCTCTCTCTCTCTCTCTCTCTCTCTCTCTCTCTCTCTCTCTCTCTCTCTCTCTCTCTCTCTCTCTCTCTCTCTCTGCAGAATATACTCTCTCTCTCTCTCTCTCTCTCTCTCTCTCTCTCTCTCTCTCTCTCTCTCTCTCTATGAAGTTGCTCTTGACAACAAATCAGCCATTACTTTGAACTCTCTCTCTCTCTCTCTCTCTCTCTCCTCTCTCTCTCTCTCTCTCTCTCTCTCTCTCTCTCTCTCTGAAGAAACTCTCTCTCTCTCTCTCTCTCTCTCTCTCTCTCTCTCTCTCTCTCTCTCTCTAATTTGAAGAAATGAGAAAGCACTAGGGAGTCAAGGATGTTCGCATGGAGAAGCTAGACCAAGGGGAGATTAATAGGGTGTCCAGTATTGGTAGAGACCAACAGTAACAACCTTTGGTGACAGATTCCTTTGGACAATTCTATTTCTCTGTTTTCTGCTCTGCAGGGTCAATCATAACGGCAATGTGGCAGTAGCATCTGCTCGAAGTATTCCTGGCGAGAGTTAGTTATAATCACATTTTTTTCCTTCCCTTGCTCCATTGGACGCTCTAAATAAAGGGTTGTGTTGGAACTTCGTTTATGATTGAATGAGTTGTGTTTTTTCTTCATTGTTTTTCCTTCTTCTCTTTACATCTGGTTAGCAGTATTAGTGAGTAAGTTTCCCAAATAGTAGAGCCAACATTTCTGGCCAAGTTGCGAAAATAACAAGATGGATGGAAACTTCATTTTCTATCCCTTGGGGGACGCACTCAGCTTATTCGACATGTCCTCATAAACATCCTGTTATTGGGCCACGTTATTGGGTCTCTCTCTCTCTCTCTCTCTCTCTCTCTCTCTCTCTCTCTTGCTCTCTCTCTCTTATGTATCCCTCTTTCTCTCTCTCTCTCCCCGTATGGAAAATTAGTGTTCTCGGCTTTCTCTCTCTCGCCATCTCACATGGTATCAGAGCAGGGTTGAGAGAGAGATCCCCCTGCCGTTCTTCACCGCGCCCTGCCCCTGCCGCCGTCCCTCTTACCGCCGGCGAGCCCTGCCCCACCCACTGCCTCTGCCGTGCCTGCCCCTCGCTGTGTCTACCTCTGCCCTGCCTCGCCGCCGCCCTTGTCGCCGGCGAGCTCGCCTCACCCTGCCGCTGCTCATAGCCCTCGCAGTGCTCCTACCGCTGCGTTCTACCTCACCGCTGGTGCCCGTCCTTGCTGCTGCCGGCGAACTCTGCCGCCGTCCTTGCTCCTGCCGACGGTCTGCCTGTCGCCGGCTCGTCTTCCTGCCGCCGGTGAGCCCCCTGCCGCCGGTGAGCCCCTGCCGCCGGAGAGCCTTGCCGCCGACGGTCTGCTTTCGTGCCGCCATGGTAGAATCGCCGGCCATCTCATCCTCATCCGTCGCCACTCAGTCTCTGCAGGGGTCGCCGCCTCAGCCGAAAACACTCCATTGTGACCGCCTCACCAAGCCGGCGTACGTGTTCGATGGATCCAACTATGGACCTTGGAGGGGCGCCTTTCTAGAGTTCCTCAATGCTCACAGTCTTCGGCATCACCTGACCGATCCCCCTCCTAAGGACTCGGATCCAGAATTCTCGGAATGGAGCAGATTGGAGTCCGCGGTATGCTCTTGGCTCATTTCGAGTGTGGCGACTCAGATCATGGAGCCGTTGAGCATGACCCGTCCTGCCCGTGCATTGTGGCCTGGTTGGAGACGATGTACGCCAACAAGAGCAACGTGAGCAGGACAGTTCGTCTGTACGAGGAGTTGTTCGCGTGTCGCCAGGGGACCCGGACCCTGCGGAGCTACTATGGGGCATTCGAGGCCATCTTCACTAACCTCGATGTTTATCAGCCCTTGGTTCTGGACATTGATGCGTTGACCCGATACCGCAACGAACTCCGAGCTGGAGCTTTTCTGAGTGGATTACGTCCGGAGCTGGCTGATATGATCAGAGGACAGGTACTTGGAGGACCTCGTGTTCTGCCCACGGAGGAGATCTTTGCCGCCGCGCTTCGAGTGCAGTGACAGTCCGCCCTTCCCCGACAGTGGCAACCTGGTGAGGCTTCGCACTCATGGCATCAGGAGGAGCTCCTGTGGGATCCGGGAGGGGATCAACGGCCGTGAAGGCCCGCAACACTTATCCATCCTGCAAGTACTGTGGGAAGACTTCCCATCCTGCTGAGAAGTGCTGAAGGAGTTTGGGAAACCCGCTTGCTCGGCCGCTACCGGCGGCAAGGCTGCTCCCACATCGATCTCATCTAGCTCGCGGATCTTCCTCGACCACTCTATCCGCTGAGACGGTCAGCCTCGCACTCCCTCCACCGGAGCTCGCTTATCTTCAGGCCTCACGCGCCTCCTCTCTCCATCCTCCGCCTCCTGCACCCTCCGCCAGCTTTGCCGGGTTACGTGGATCTTCTCCAGTACGCCATTCATCCTCGCTCTTTACATACTTCTTGGGTGATTGACCTGTGGCCTCTCCCATATGACCGGTTCCCGCCTATCCTCACCTCCTATTGTCCCGAAACCACCATCCCTGATGTCCATATTGCTGATGGTCGATCCTGCCCTGCCCTAGGATCTGGCCGGTCCTATGCCACATCTTCCCTTCCCTTGCAGAATGTCCTGTATATCCCTGGCTTCCTACGAACTTGTTGTCCATCGCGAATCACTAAGGCGCCCACCGTGGTGTCTTCTTCTTTCCTCATCACCGCTGCCTTCCAGGATCTCACTGGCAGGAGGATTGACTAGGGCCGTGAGAATGGACGCGCATCTACGAGCTCGTGGCTGACTCTCCGCCTTCGGACTTCAAGCCCTCTTGCCCTTTCTCGCTTCATCCAACTCTCTTAATGACTCTTTGTGGCACCGCCGGTTGGGGCATCCGAGTTTTGGAAAACTTAAGGAAACCTTGCCATGGTTAACACTCTCTGATTTTCATTGCGAGTCATGTGAACTAGGGAAGCACCATCGCTCTTCATTCCCACTGCGCACGGGACCACCCTCTCATCGCTCATTTGATTTAGTCCATTGTGATGTTTGGGGCCCCGCACCACACCCTTCCTCGACTGGCGCGAAGTACTACATTGTGTTTGTGGATGATTATACACGGCAGTTGGACATACATCCTTAAGAGTCGGAAGGAGGTTCTTCCACGTGTCCAGCACTTTCTCACCGAGATCCTTACCCAAAGATGACACGGCGGTGAAAGTCCTCCGCACGGACAACGCGCTTGAATTCACTCAGAAAGCGATTGAGGACCTCTGCCTAGCCCATGGCATTGTTCATCAGACCACATGCCCCTACACCTCACAACAGAATGGAGTTGCCGAACGGAAGCATCGACATCTCCTAGACATGGTCCGCATAATCGTTACTCGCCATGAAGGTGCCCCAAAGATTTATGGTCTGATGCCGCGGCTGACTGCCACTTACTTGGTGAATAGACTTCCTTCCGCTGCCCTTTGGGGGTGTTATTCCCATTCAGCAACTGATCCCAGAGGTTGATCTCTTCTCACTACCCCACGGTGTTTGGCTGCACGGCTTTTGTTCACGATCACACATGTTCGCTGGCTACTCGACTGTAAGGGCTATCGCGGTACTTTCCTGATCGCCACCACTATATCACCTCGGCTGATGTGACCTTTCATGAGGCTGTACCTTACTTTGCCCCTACTCCGCCGGATGGAGACACCCTCGCCTCCACCGCCTCTTCCCGACCACACCCTTGTCTCTCACCCGGTTCCTCCCGATCCTCTTCTATCCGCACTCTACCCGATGCAATCTCTAATCCAGCATCACTCCTTTCCCTTATCCTCAGACCCATTACCATCCTCTCCGCTGCCTTCCTCCTCGGGCCGCTTCTCCAACCTCCCGCCGCCACCCTCACTCCTCCTCCCTGTCCGCCTCTGATCTTGATATCCCTATTGCCCTTCGCAAGGGCACTCGCAGTGTACGCAGCATCCCATTGCCAATCATGTCTCACCGCCCGCCTCTCCCCTACCAGTCCTTTGCCCTGCGGTTCTCACCGAGTCGATCCCCAAGTCGATGTTGAGGCTTTGCAGGTTCCGGCGTGGAAGGCGGCTATGGATGCGAATATGCTGCTTTCATCCAGCGAGACTTGGACGTTGGTTCCTCGCCCCACTGATGTCAATGTTGTCTCGCAAGTGGTGTACTCAAGCACAATCCGATGGCTCCATCGCCCGCTACAAGGCACGCCTCGTGGCTCGCGGTTCTCTCAGTGCCTACGGTCTTGACTATCACGAGACGCTTTTGCCTGCGTGGCCCGCCTCAGTTCTATCCGCATTATCTTCTCTTGCTCGATCAGTCCTGGTCTTCCATCAGCTCGACGCCTCCAATGCCTTTCTTTACGAGACCGACGCTGGTGTATATGGAGCAACCTCCTAGGTATGTTGCCCGGGAGTCATCTGAGGTGTGCCTCCTCAAGAAGGCAATTTATGGCTTGAAGCAAAGTCCTCGAGCATGGTTTCACACAGCGATCGAGAAACAATCCATTGTGTCGCGCTCCGGTCTGAAGCGAGTATAGAGCCATGGCGGATACCACGGCCGAGAGATGTTGTAGCTCGTTCATTTCTCCTTTGAGTTGGGTTTCGCCTGGCGAACCAATGAAGATCTATTGTGACAACATGGCTGCCACCTTCATTGCCCGGTAATGTCGGCGTTCCATATGCGGACAAAGCACATTGAGATTAACTGTCACTTTCTTGACGGTACATTATGACTGGTACTATATGTACCCCACATGTTGCCTCTCTACGCGCTCGGTTGGCGGAATATCTTCACCAAGGCCCTACGGACCGGCATATGAAACTGTGGGATCAAAGTGGGCATGTTTGATCTCACGCTCCGGCAGGGGAGTGTTATTGGGCCACGTTGTGGGTCTCTCTCTCTCTCTCTCTCTCTCTCTCTCTCTCTCTCTCTCTCTCTCTCTCTCTCTCTCTCTCTCTCTCTCTCTCTCTCTCTCTCTCTCTCTCTCTCTCTCTCTCTCTCTCTCTCTCTCTCTCTCTCTCTCTCTCTCTCTCTCTCTCTCTCTCTCTCTCTCTCTCTCTCTCTCTCTCTCTCTCTCTCTCTCTCTCTCTCTCTCTCTCTCTCTCTCTCTCTCTCTCTCTCTCTCTCTCTCTCTCTCTCTCTCTCTCTCTCTCTCTCTCTCTCTCTCTCTCTCTCTCTCTCTCTCTCTCTCTCTCTCTCTCTCTCTCTCTCTCTCTCTCTCTCTCTCTCTCTCTCTCTCTCTCTCTCTCTCTCTCTCTCTCTCTCTCTCTCTCTCTCTCTCTCTCTCTCTCTCTCTCTCTCTCTCTCTCTCTCTCTCTCTCTCTCTCTCTCTCTCTCTCTCTCTCTCTCTCTCTCTCTCTCTCTCTCTCTCTCTCTCTCTCTCTCTCTCCCCGTATGGAAAATTAGTGTTCTCGGCTTTCTCTCTCTCGCCATCTCACACATCCCATTGCATAACCTCGCGATCCACTCACTATTACTCACACTCCACTTGATGGAGCGACTGTGCGCACGTTTCTTATGGTCCAGTCACCTCAAGGGAGAGAGTCGCCACCACTGGGTTTCTTGGGAGAAAGCTTGTCAGTCAAAAGACGAAGGGATCTAGGGATCATACGCCTTCAAGACATCCAAGACATGCTTCAAAAGAAGCTCGTTTGGCGTATGCATACCACTCACTTCCCATTGGGGAGTTTCGTCCGGCAATCATCATTCTTGTCTCTTTCTTCCTCTGAAGGCTCATGCATTGTGGCCTTCCAACTGATGATCGGGTGACCTGTATAGGTCACTCCCTCAGTTTGTGTTGCCATTGTTGCCCTGCATCTCCTAGGCTGAGACAATGGAGCATCTTTTCTTCCATAGTGAGACACCCCTAGACTGTTACCGCCAATTTACACATCATTGGCACCCGCTACTATGTACCCCCTCTACTCCAACACCATTAGAGGTTTATGGCAAGATTTTTCTCTCGCCAACATGCTCTAAGTGGAGCCATTCCTTCATGTCACAATAGCTTACTTATTATGGGAGATCTGGGAAGGGTGAAATCTTCTCATTTTGTAGGGATCCCAATGCGAGCACTAGATATCATGCCACGAGTCTAGTAGTGGATAAGACACACTCACCATTTCATACTGCCCCTCGCCCGCAGCTCAGCCCTCACATGCGATCTCCTTTGCACTTTGGGCATTTTGGTGACCCTCACCCCCATCATCATTTGGCTACATCTTGTCCATTGGCACCCACCACCAATTGACATCCTCAAGTTGAATATAGATGGTGCAGCCAAAGGGAAGCCACGACCCACTTGGGGGGGGGAGGGGATGGTATCCTCCGCGACCACACAAGGAGTATTCTTTTTGCCTTTTCATCTTTTTATGGTATCCAAACTAACACAGTTGCCGAGGCTATGGTGATTCATGATGGTGAATGCCGAGGCTAAGGTTTGCTCCTCTGTGTGGCATGAAACCTTCACAATGTCATTATAGAATCGGACTCACAGGTTTTAGTAAACATGTTCCATGCAGGTAGCTGCTCCTAGTGGGGACTGCAGCAAGTATGTCAAGACATCATATGGTGTTGCCCTCGCTGACCAACATCTGTCACCAATTGCGCGAGGGCGACCAGACTCTAGATGCCCTTGCCAACCATGCGGTACGCACTCGAGCCCCTACTACTCTTTACTCCTCTTGGCAGGAACTCCCTCGGGCAGCTTGTGGTAGCCACCGCGTTGAGTTCCTTGGCTTGCCAGCTCTTTGCACGTGTCGCACCTTGTCAAAGGATTATCCCCGCGATTGGCGTATGCATGGAGCACTAGAGGCGAGAGTGCTCGCCCTCTTGCCTAACCGATGTACATGGCACACACCTCAACGTTGACACCTATGGAAGGCGGGAAAACCTGTGGACACTCCATGCACCATCACCGCTGCGAGGGACCCTACGCAACGCCGGCACGAGTAACCTTCTCCGAGCACTTCCTCAGTACACTCATGTATGTTTTCTTTTATTTCACCATGGGCGCAGACGAGTAGGATCCGAGTGTAATTGGGGTATTTATGCTCGCACCATGCCTATAAACGTTGATAAACAATTCACTTCTTATATAAAATCCCCCCTAGGTGGCATCCAGGGCATGGCTGGATCCACCTCCGGGCACAACCACAAGGTTGGACGTACCCTACACCGTGTATTTTGCCAATATTAAAAAAAAAAAAGCACAATGCATGTATCGGTGCGCAACTTCAGCCAGCCAATAAGAGGGTGCCACATCATCCCCCATGTAGTGCTGTGTATGCGTCGCTCCAGGGGTAAACTTACAACTTGGCAAGAGAATTTCCTGCACTTTTTCATAAAGGTCCCTAATTAAATGGGAGCGCGCAGAGGGGCGCCGCTCAAACAATATTTGTGTTTATGCCCCTCTTGCTTTTTTCTCCTCCATTTTTTCTGTAAATCATTAAAAAAATCCTAGTTAATTGCAATAAACATTGGAACTATCTTAATAGTATCTTTGCACTTGCACACACGACCGAGAGCTATATTAAGGGCATAAACATCAAAAAATTAAGAAAAACCCTTCCGACTTTCAAAATTGCTTGAAAACTCTATTTTTCTTATAAATATACTTTTTCCCACCTATAAAATTCATTTATTCCTCGAATAAATTCCCAAAAATCCAATAAAATCCTAGAAAATTCAATAATTCATCCCCACATTAATTAATTAAATATTAATTTTTAAACCTATCATTTTAATTTAAACAGAGTCATTCAAAGTTCCATGAATTCCATAAATTTCACAAAATTAACAGAAAATTAAGAAAAAATCAGAAATTCCTTGGAGACATTAATTTACCTGTAATATATGATAAAAACCCTACTTCAAACTCTTTAAATCCATGAAATTGTGCTAATTACTTGAATTAAATACAAAATTTAGGACGTTACGACATTTTCAATTCCTTATAAAAAGTTTATGGAAACAAGCCCTTAGATATATAAAATATGTTTATTTCATATCTCTACAAAAATAAAACTACTTTTTTAAATATTTCCAATAGTGAATGGCTTCTTACATCATTCCTAACTAACATATATATTCAGAAATCATATGACATGAAATTATGTGCCACATATTTTAATTGGTTTAAATTTGATATTTTCATGTTATATATAGCTGAATGTTACTTGGCATGGATCATTAATGTTACTGTTGTAATTCATTAAATTATCACTTGGGACACTACTTATAAAATTAGATAATGTGTTTTTTCTTTAAGAAGCATAATGTGCATTGAATAAAGTTTATCCTTAACCCTTTTTATGTTCATAGATATCAGATATTTTAGTTACATATGAGTACTTCTTGACAATATTTGCGCATGAATCAGGTGAAAAAACCCAGAGTTTCAATCTAGTATTGAAGGGATTCTTGGCATGGATAGAGACCTTAAAAGAGAAAATTGTGACGAGAACAAGTAATGCACAATGGGTTTTAAGAAGAAATAGAAATGTGTTGACTCTCCTTACTAACTACGATTGTCTCAGCTCAAGGGCAGAAAATATGAAATCATGTACCAAAGAGAAACAACTAATGAAACTTCAAAAGAAAATAGAGAAGAGTGTGAAGCTTCATAAGCACACCCTATATCATTTTTCCCTGCCAGTTCATTACCTCTAACTAGTGATGATTCTTAGTAATCCTAATTATAATTAATCATGCTGTATTCACTTTCTTTCATCGCCGGTTTCTGACCACAAGGAAAAATACTATCTAGAAACCAGATTTTCCACCTACTCAGGGAAAAAATGAAGTAGACTTTGTGCCCTGACCTCAAGTATTTGCATGACCTTTTCAAAAGGCCTTGACATTGGCATAAGACATAGATCCATTGTAATCTTATTGAAAATTTAAGTCGATTTTCTTGAGTTTTAACATCCATAAAAAATATGTTATAAAAAAATTCCTGCGTGCTTAGTTTAGCTTTTCAAGAAAACTCAAAACGTCTTTCGTCACCATTGATTTCATATATTTCCATATGTTTCTCTCTGTGTCTATTCTACAGCTTCTCTCAATTTGTAAACAAAAAAGTTTTATTTATAAATCTCATCTACCCTTTCTTATGTTTCCCAAAGAAACATTGAAAGAGGATACTCATTTGCAACATACTTATTTATTAACACAACAGTTGTGTGGGCATATTGCAGAAATCTTTAATACATAAAAGTGGGATATCCCGTTAAGTATCTCTTGTAGTAATATTCATGAAAATGTTTGGTATTCAGTTGGGTGGCACTTTCAATTCAGAAAAAAACTGAAACTAGGTGTATACCAAGACACATATATATTAAATGTCTGAAAATGTTTGTTTTTGAATAGCTTTAGATTTAAAAATAGTAAAATATTAATCACATTATATTTTAAAGAGCTACATTGGTCATTACAAAGCTTTTTATTTAAATGATGCATTAAAAATATATAATGGAAATTTCCATTATGACTAAAACTATTAACAAATCCCAAGAATATTGGATACTTATCATCTGTTTGGAACGACATCTACATAATGTTTTGTTAGATTAAGTTGTTAAAGAATAACCTAAGAGTGGGACGGGGGTGAATTAGCTTCTCTAGCTATATTATCTTTTTCAATCTCACCACACTATGTCCCGTTATTTTTAAATAGTTTAATATTGAAGTCAAGAAAAGATACGTAGAGGATGTCAAAGTAGTCTCGATATTATTCAGTAATTCACATAGCATACACATCCTAAATATATTTGTGCCATGCCTCCATTGCCATTTAGATGTTTCCTCCTCCTGGACACTAATCATTTATCTGCATGATACATCACCATGAACCCCTTCCATTTCCTTCCAAATACCATATTGGCCAACGTCCAACATATTAACTCGCCATGTTGTTGATAATTGAGATTTTGGGGTAATTAGTGATGAGTTAACTTCACTAATTAGTGTCGTTGGTTTATCCGAATTAAAAAAACAAAAATTTATAATAACCTTACTAGCGTAGGGAGAGTAAGGGTCGATCCACAGGGAGCAAGGGTTTTTTTCTTAGGAATTTGTGCTTTAGTTATGTATTTTTTAATAATTTTAGAGGTAGGTTTACTACATATGAAGATAAATAACTAATTAAATAAAAATATATAACAAAGAAAAATAAAATATTATTATAATAATTTTAATAGGCAGAAAATAATTTTTTTGTATTTTTTAGGAGTATTTGAAAGCTAAAACAAAATAGGAAATGAAACAGTTTGGCGCTCTGGACTTAGTAAAAATTTGGCTAAGTCTGGATGCCAAATGGGGAAGGTGCCTTGGTGGAGGAGAGAGAAAACAATGGACTGTACTAAAATCACTCTAGAATGAGTTCTAGGACGAATTTTAGAGCGTGGTTGGATGCACTGGAACCGTCTGGATATTGGCTAGCTGATCCAAGACTAACCAAAAGACAAAAGACGAACTGAATAGAATGAAAAAGGAGAAATAAGAAGGTAACCTCTTTGTCACACCCGCTAAGGTCCAAGGGACTTCTTCTTCTCCTTTCCACCAGCTTCTTCAGCCCTGGATGCTTCCTGCTCAGCCTGGCACTCACTGAGGTGAATGGATCTATGACTCAATTGCACTTAGGCCACCAAACATTACTTTGGATTGAATCACAAGATGAATTTTACAATAGGGTGAAGGGGTTTATATAGGGAGAGAGAGCAAAGGAGAGCCATTGGATTTTTAATACAATGGATGGCCAGATCTTCTTTTCAGGGTCATGATCCACGTCCATTATGGTCCTCCAATCAGCATTGAGACCTTTGAAATACCCCCTGGACGTTCAAGGCTTCTTTCCTTAATTAGCATTAAAGGTGCTATCTTTAAGTCTCCACCCTTGGATGTTTTGTGGATTGAATGGCTGGATCTTCTTCTCTGGCTTGGATCCATGTCCAAGGTTGTCCTCCAATCATCATTTAAGCCCCTGAAATATTCATAAATAATCATGACTGGACCTTCCCCTTGCCCTCCTTTCTTTGGCCCAACATGCCTCTCATAGTGGGCTTAGTGGAGCTTCCTTAGTGGGCCTTTAGACTAGAGCCAACTGTCTTGCTTTGGGCCTTCTTTCTTGGCCCACGGTTGTGGCTGAGCCTGCTCCTCAGGTCCAAATAGCTTCCTCTTCATTTAATTATCCCCTTTATTCATGAAAGTTTCACCTAATTCCTGCATCTTCCACATAAACTAAGAAGAGAGTGAGATTCATTCCACTTAACTCATTGAGTTAAGTGGGGTTAGTCCCACAAATGATAATAATTAACTCCAAATTAGAAAAAGGTGATTTTGTTTCATGATGTTTCACAACTTAACATAAATGTTGATAATATATCCAGATAAAGATAAAGAAGTAGATAAATTAGCTAAAATTGCACATATATATTACTATCATTTTGGATTTATCAGTTGTCACCGCATGAACCCACTTACACTCTAGTGAGCCAGATTCATTTTTTGTTTCTGCTATACACCAAATAGATCCCCAATAAAATTTACCCAAATCATAAATATCCCTATCACATTCATTTACCATCTGACTGCATGAACATCAAATTTGGTCTGTAATTTTCATTGACGTCATTTGGGCACTAATAAACTCAAAATTAGTTTAATCATGAAATTCAGTTTAATCAATAATATCCATGAAACTTGACTCATAAATTCAATTTAATCAATAATATCCATGAAACTTGACTCAGAAATTAATTTAATTAGTTAGTGATGAGAAAGGGTCATCTCCATTGGGTAAATTCGAGGGCGTGAGAATAATGTACGAGGTAGTGAATGGTTGAAGATAGTAATCATGATAGAGGTAATAGTAATGTAAGAAGATGGAATGAGTATAGTACTAATAGTGAATATCTATCAAGCGTGTAGATTAAAGGTAGACGTGAAATGGTTGCGTGAGATGAGATGGGCATGAAAGATAAGAGGTATCCAATTTAGGGTTTTTGAAGCTAGGGTGTATGCTCGGGAAGGATGTGAAGATGAAATGGAATTGTGACAGTGTAGGTGATATGTATAGTTGATGGTAGGGAATGCGCTGATGGAGGTAGTGAAAATAAGGTATAATGATTATTCAAATGGGAAAAGTAGTTATGTATGTTTTTTTTTCACGGAAGGAGAGGAGACACATTATGATACCATGATGGTGTAGGGACATGAGAAGTGGATGATAGATGAGGATAGGGGGGAATGATAATGAATGAGGATAAGTGTTTATGATGGATGGAAGTGGTGGATGTTGATGATCAATGAGCTACCTAAGTGTGTTGAAGAATAATCAACTAAGGCAAGAGGGTAACCTTAGATCCCAATGTTCCTCTGGGATCAAGGCATCTTCTCGATGCAAATCAGCGTCTTGAGTTCTTTGTTGACCCTCTCTAAGCACTAAAAAAAACTAAGAACAACCTTGATGGACCTTCAAAACTTCAATTTCTTTCAATCTATCTCTCTATGAGGAAGGGAGATTAAGGATATTTTCTACATAGGTGGGTTATATAGCATACAACATATATATTAACCTAATCTTAAGACTGTCAGCTCAATCGGTCTTCTAGATTGTCAGATATCAAGTTTTTAAGTTGGACGATTGCTAGCCATTGAAAAAATTCAAAATATTTCTCTCTCCTCCTCGTCAGCACCCTCGTGTCACCGTGTTCGGGTTTTCTCTTGTCTTGGCCTTTAATATGATAATCGGCTCAGATTCTTCCTCCTCATCCACGATCAATGGCTTTTGTAGCGCCACATGTTTTGTTGGGTTCTAGAGGCCTAGATCTGGATGAACAAATAAAAATGATGCGCAGTGGAAGTCTTTTGTGCGAATCGAACGACATCGACAAAAACATTAAACAATGTACCTTTACACGAATCTGATTCGTGATTTCTTCGATCCCAGAGCGAGACGAGTCGAGCTGCTCAAGTGTGAAGCCTCTAGACGTATCCACGCGGTCCTCCGCACGTCGGATCTCCTCCTTCTCGTTGACGAGCCCCGTTCTTTCTCCGTCGGCGTCGTTACGTCATCCTGATAACATCAGGGATGGAGAGGGGATGTGGGGAGAGTGGAGAAGAAGGGGAAAGTCCCTAAGCAATTCTGGCTTGGGTGAATTTCGTTCAGGGCCTTCCCCTATTTATACTAAGTGGGTATTTTTCATAAAAACCCCCAAAACTTAAGCATATCTTCTAACATCCAAAAGACCATTTGCGTGTGACCCTCTAGGCCCATGTATCAGTCTAGTTAACGACTCCAGCGGCCCAATAACCTTTATTGGCCTTCCAAATTAATTAACTATATCATCATATAGATTAATTAATGTCAGATCAATTTAACCCAATCGATAGGTCGAGACTCCGACACGTGGGGTGCCAAGCTACACCTCGTGTCCTAGAAGATACAAAGGAGTGTGTATCGACTCATTCATGGAACCTGTTCATCATCAGTTACCATGTATGTATAATCCCTCATCCACTTGACGCTCCTTGGACGACTTAGGGTATGGTCAACAGTCAAACCCTAATCGGTCATCCGAGTTAATACCGATGCATTTGGAAATCATTGGAGACCTCTTCTCTGATATTTCACTGCCTTGGCCAAGGACTTCGTTGCATCTTCCTTGAGCTTTCACCTCTTATACCGAGGGTGGACGATCCCATCTTGACCACTTAATCGCCTTCGTGTACTTCTTGATGCACCCGAACTAAGACCGTTTAGAATCCCATGACTAGAGACTCGTTGGCCATAGTCAAAATACAACCGTCCGTCCACAAGACATCTTTGGTGTCTCAGGTCTAAGGACCACTTACACAACCGTGACATGAATCAACCTGATTGACAGTTCGGTATAGTACCATTTAGGGATTCGTACGGATCAATTCAGTGAACTCTTTCCACTAAAGAGCACCCACTATCTATCCTTAGTGTCGTCACACTAATGGCTACGCGACCGGCCATACTCATCATATGAGTGAGGCTAGATAGTGCTATTCTATCTGGATACTTCGATGTCCTTCTCGTGTATCCTTCGAATAGGAATGTTTAGAACACATGCTTAAAGACTAGTGATCTCCGCATTACGATCTCATCATAATTCACTAAATCCGATCATGTATTCATGGACTTCATTATACGCATCACACGTGCACTATAATGAATATGTTCTATTAATGAATATGGAACGAGATGTGGAATGTGTGATTGGCTTGCCGGCCACATATATTTCCATCATGTTTACCTCGGGGAAATGATAAAATATAGGAATGACGATATATTATTTAAATATCTTATATAATAAATATATTTTGCAGTTGTGTGATATGTCAGCACTTTGCCTTTGAAATCTAATCATATGATTACACATGTGTGCCATGTGTATACGTGGCGTCATGTATCTCGTAACACGTGGGTGCAATGGCATTTGTTGACTAGTCAAAAATAAACTAAAGCCATTATTTTAAGTCCTCAAGGCTCGATCCCATTGCTGCATTCATTGCAAAAATGGTCACTTTTTAATAGGGCCACATCACCAAGCACTAGAAAAGTAAAAGGACAACCATTAAGCTTTAAAAGCCACTATAGTATTGGTAATCATCATGTTATAATGATTGGTTAGTGTCAGCCAATTATTAATCAGGCTTATAAATATTCTAAAATTTATATCAAATTCAACAAAGGCCCAAAAATATATATAATTTTGTGTTTTCACTGAAAAATATATATTTACAAATTTTATGTCTAAAAATTCTGGAAAAATCATATTCTGACTTTAAAATTGTATTATTTAAGAATTTGATGTCAGAATTACATAAAAGTGCAATAAAATCAGAATATCATTCGAAAAACAAAATGAATCATTTTAAGCTAGATAACACACAATTATAATTAACTTAAGCCAATAAATGTAAACATGATCAGATTAAGCTCCAAAAATTGTGTGGTCTCAGGCATCCATAGATTGATATAGAGGCACATCATAGTTTCATTTCATATTACAAGTATAGCCATTTTTTGTGCCTACTGAATCACCAATTATGCCAATTTAATTTGTGTTACTACTCTTGTCATGGATCTTTGTGCTCATTAATCTTGCACCCTGCTCCTTAACATCCTGTTAAAATAAAAAAATACATAGAAGAGAGTTCATGAGTTTATATTGGTTATGTGATAGCTAATTATAAGAACCACGTGAGCCAAAAGTAGTATTTCAAAGTAAACTACTTAAAAGATATTATTAACTTGAAAAGAAAAAATAAATCTAGATGCCCCACTAAACCAAAGCCATAATAACAATGATACCATTAACAAGGCTTATGCAATTTTCAATACCCGTGTGCATGAATTTGTACCTCAAAGTTGGTTTCTTTTCTTATTCAAATGATAAATTGAGATGCAGCAAATAATTCAAGTACAAAGCTAACAATATAATATATATTTTAAATACATGGAATGGTAATGCCAATTCATAAAATTTAATTTTCTCAAGCTCCACAACCCAATGGCTTCCTCTGAATACAAGTACTTAAAGAAACAATTTCTGAAATGAAATAAGTGGTCATGGCAGTAAGTAAAAAATATTTCTCCAATTTTTTTCTATTTACTCGTGCTTGAGACCCTTTCTGATGGGGGACCATCTAGAAGATCAAGCCCAGACTCATCAACAGCCGCATCATAGAGCCCGAGCCAACATGGAGAACCCAAATTTCCAATATCAGGTTTGACGACAACATTCTATGGTCGTTTATTTTGTGCACGTATCATTTTCCTTGACTATAGAGAGCCCCCCCCCTGTGTATGGGCCTCCCCACGTCCATCGTTTTATTTGTTCTTTTTATTTTTTTTATTCGGTCCTCCAGGGGAGAGTCGATGTTTGGCTTCTCCCATAAGGTGACCCATTAGGGCAACCACACACACACCCCCCCCCCCAACCCCACTATATTAGGAGGTGGTGTGGTGAACGCTCTTCCCTGGAGATTCATTGAGAAAAACTGAAAGTATCGTTTCATCCGCGGGTCTCCACCTTCCCCTTCTAAGGGGTTATCTCTTGTTATCATTTTAGGTTAGAGTCTGAGAGTTGCACCGCCAAGATCAACCTTCCCTAGGTCATCTTTGCCACCCGAACATCCTGCGCCGTTGGGACTGCCCAAAGGATCGTTGCCTCGGCAGTCCATACTACCCGCCACCATTCCCCATTGGACTACTTGATCAGGAATTGTTAACCTCGTGCCCATGAGGAGCTCTGCCGACTATATGTATCCCATCTAGCGTCGCCGCCAAGTCCTGCTTGTGACCTCGACCTGTTGGCCTGTTGGCCTGTGACCCTGGCATTTATCTCCTCTTGGCCGGAGTTGCACCATCGCACCTGACGTGGCCAACCATCACCTCCGTCAAGCCAATTTGATGGGGGACCATCTAGCTTCGAAGACCCAGTCTCAATGACTTCGTCGAGTGAAGGCTGACGCGCGAGATCCCACCTTCAAAGTACTTGGCCTCGTCAACGGGCCCGAGAGGTTTGACATTGTCTTTCACTTATCTTTCCTTTCTTATTAGGCCTTGTATGTCGTATGTGTATGTGTTTGTGTTTGTTTGTCTGCACTTGTTTGGGCTGATGTACGGACCTACATACTTGTGCATGTGTGAGCCCATGTATGAGCGTGCTAGTGGGTCTCTCACCTATTATTGGCCACTCGACCCTTTAATTGGGCCTTCTCCCCTTTAATTATAAGGGGAAGACCCATATTTACCCCGTATAAGAGGGGGGGTGCACCCATAGGAAGAGAAAGAAGAAAATTTTTGCGAAATGTGACTTTTTGGCTTATTTCCTTTGATTTTTAGGTTATTATTTAGTTTTTTAGGTTTTTCGCTTATTTATGAAAATCCCACTGCAAATTTGGGGTTTGGAAAAAATCTTTGAAACCCTAACTTTTGTCGTCCCCCCCCCCCTGCCGGAGCTCTAGCCGCCACCACTGCCGGCCGTGCTGCTCGGGATTGATGCTCCTACGGCTGGCCACACCACTACCGCGACTGACTGTGCTGCCACTATGGCTTCCTAGCTGCCATAGTGGCTGTAAGACTTCGTGACCAGTAAGACTCGTAGGAACCACTTCAAGAATTTTTAAATGTCCAAAGGGATATAGGAAATCTTGAGCTTGTCGTTCATCAAAACATTGAGCAGTGTTGTGTGTACCATTTGGAAAATTTTATGCAGGGTGAAATAATAATTTTCAGTTTTAGAGTATGAAAAGATATGAATTATTATTATTGGATATCAGTTTTATTATTATTATTATCATTATCATTATTGTGTGGCGGACGATGTGTTTTGTAGAAGTTTAACATTTAAGGTGGGTGTAGTAGAGAACATGAACTTATACAACGGGTGTAGTAGATAAATTTAACATATAAGACGGGCGTATAAAAAAATTGTCTACATCTATAATGGTCTGTTGAGAGAACTTCATTGGTGAGTGTATGACCTGAATATGCTTGGAGAATGCACAATATACTAACATGTATAACTACCTTTGTCATTAGGAAAATTAGATATCAACGCATACTACCTTTGTCATTTTTTTCTTCATTTTGAATTCATTAAAGTAGAAAACATAACAATCTACTAACATATGTAGTGTATTAAAACTACAACATGAGGATGTATGACTAAATCCATCTACCAATGCCTCTATGTTAAGACAAACATACCTTACTAATGGTAGGTATAGCTACAATATTGTTAGTATTAGTTTGAAATGAAAGAGAATAATCTTCATATTCAATTCTTTCCTTCTTAACCACATAAACAACATTATAGATCCGAATATATGATAGATAAAGATATAAGAAGATATCTCTGATGTAAAAGAAAAAACAAGAGAATGTATCTAAGAAATTCAACATGTTGGCCACACAAAAATATAAAATGTTGCTGATTTTAACTAGCACCATGAATGAATAATGGATCAAAATTGGATAATAACATGAAAGATGTCTAGATATTATACCAAATTTCTAGGACTGGCAGATCGTGATATACTTTATCATTGCTACATCTTGTCATTATCATTGTCATCCATGAATGAGAAGTGAATGATGTTGAATTTGTCATCATCATCATCAGATGTTTGTTTCACAAACCCTTCTTTTAAAAATCTCCCCTCATGTCATCCATACATATAATCATAGGCATCCATGTGCGGCTTGATGACTATGAATTCATCATCAACAAATAGATGCCTATGATGGTGATAATCATGTGCCCACTTCCAAATTAGGTTCACCAAATCCTTATTATTATATTTGTTAGCGCACAGGTTATATGTATGCATATCAGTTAAGCATAAACTTATTGGCATCCATATGTGACTGGATGACTTTGAAATCACCATCAACAAATAGATTACTATGATGATGATGAGGATGATGATGATGAGGATGATGATGATGATGATGATGATGACGATGATGATGAGGACGATGACGACGATGACGACGATGATGATGATGAGGATGATGATGATGATGATGATGATGATGATGACGATGATGATGATGATGACAATGATGATGATGATGATGATGATGATGATGATGATGACGACGATGACGACGACGACGATGACAATGATGATGATGATGTTGATGTTGTTGATGATGATGATGATGATGACAATGATCACGATGATGATGATGATGCCTTGCTTATTTCCAAATTAGGTTCAATAAATCCTTATTTACATTCTTTGTTAGCATAGAATCTATATATATGCATATCAATTAAGTGAATACATTTGGATTTCTCAGTTGAGCAGAGGGGGAACGAAATGGCAAGGCCGCTGCTCTACTGCCATGGATGATGCTCTAAGCCCTAAATCTACCTCTCTCAGAGGGTTTAAAGCCGAGATTGGGGAAGAATAGTGCTGTTCATTGCCGATTAATCGCGAGTTCGTGATCTCTCCTTCTGTTTTCGTTTGAAAATAAAGGAAAATGGGGGTCGTTAGGGTTGCGGCAAAGCTCAAGTCGGCCGTGAAGGAGCCTGGCGTTCCTGGGATGTTGAGAATGGTATGAACGGCGCCATATTGCTTGCAGGAATCGCTCAATCGTTCTGTCTGCTGTGTTTTTCTTGAACAGTGCTATTCCGAGCTAAGAAGAAGATCTGTAACTCTAAAAATCGTGTAGAATTTTTATCTTAGCATGGCGTTGTGTTCCCGTGACAGAATCGTTTTGTGATTGATGGTTTCCTACGGTAATGGCGTGACATTATCCCTTGGATGGATCGTCTCCGAATGTGTTCAAATCGAATGATTCCATAATTCAATTTAGTTTCCAGGATTACTAGTCCATTTTTATGTTGTTTTTTCTCCAGTTAAATGATGAAATTGGTTTTTTAGGTTGCAATTAGCATGACTTTCTGGTGCTGCAGACGAAAGATATTTGATTTATGATTGATTGTGTACGCCAATGTTTGGGCATTTCATTGGCCGACTGACATCCAATTTTCTGTTTGCCTTTTTCCCGCAGACGGAAGACAGGTTCACTTTTACCCCTTATGATCAGCGATCAACTATAAAATTGGACATCAATTTCCAAAAAATCAAAGGTATTCTTTTTGTAACCCATTCTTCAATACTTTATTTTTCTTCATTCATTTTGATTTTGTGCACATAGTTCACCATTAGTTAACGAGTGAAATGATATTATATCTTAGCTCTTAAGTGCAATCTTCTATAGTCATTTAGGTTGCTATCCAGAAATCATTTTGGGCGGACTAGATATTAGCTGTGAACATCTTCTCCCTGGTAATTCTTAGGGTTCACTGACAGTCGTGTTCAGTGAAATGATAATGATGACGATGAGTTCGTCCTCACTCTAAATTGTTGACGGATGACAATGGTGACGCAGAAATTTTGTCATGTTCTCTAGTTTTACTCTTTCAGATGATGAGGGGCGATGTTGATCATCATATCATCCTTTTCGTTTTGCCCGTGGATGAGATTCATTATCGTCTCCCACAGATGATGAACTCGTCATCCTTAGCAAACTCTACTCATGATATTTGAATAAGAATAAAACCTCGTCATTTTTTCTCTATATTTTGAAAGTAGAGCTAAGGCTTCATATTCTGACGTCTTCTTTCTATAATTTCAGCTCACAGGTTTACAAAAGAGGGCACAAAACAGGCTCTACTGAATCTCATTCATGATACTGAAAAGGTGACAATTTCAGTTGTTGGCTCCTTATTCCTGTCGTTTATATCCATATCTAAGTTGGATAATCATCTCCTTCTCTTTTGAAACCTGATATGTTTCATTTTTATTTTAGGGGGCGGGTTACATTTTCGAATTTGACAACTTTTCTGACCGGAATGTCTGCAGGGACTTTGTAGGTGAGTAAACGTCTGCAAAATATTTATTGATATGCGCATAATTTTGACTGTGCGTTCTTGAGTTATTGTTGGCTCTTTCATTGTGTCTAGATGTCAAATGGCACAGACAAATCGCTTTTGGGGGGAAAGATAGCAAAAAAATGTTGCTTTGCAGAATTTCTTTTCTTCGATAGAACTTCAAAAGGGTAGGCTGTTGACTATAGCGGTCTCTGACAGATTAAAATACCTTCATCATCGAGACATGGAACCAGACTATTGCAATCTAAACCCCAACCTCTGTCGTTCTATCAGTGGTTTCAGAAAAAATCGTAAAAGTGATTTTTTTTCATAAAATTGTATTGAACCTTTTCATTTTTACAGGTAAAGTACTGGGCAAGTTTCAGACTACGCCTGCACCTACTCCGCCTTCTCCTGAACCTTCCACTCTGATTCATGGTGAAAAACTCAGTCCAGCAGAGCTGGAACGGCGAATGAAACTCTTGAGAGAAGATAGGTAATTTTCTAAAGTAGAATTTGCTTGGTTCTTACACCCAGATTTTGGCTCTGGATAAAAGAACCATGAGTATTTATCTTTGCCAATTTGTTGAATGCAAACAAACTTGTCTTTTAAAAATTAATGTTTCCCTGATATGTTGCCATCTGATCTCTAATTTTTTCCGACGTTAATCAATCTGTCTTCTACAACTTTTTTTATGTTTAGCTTCTATTCAGATAGCTTTATGTAATAAATTGAAGGAAAAGATGAGATAGTGGACTGCAGAGAGAATTGAGAATGTGGAGAAGAGACAGAGAAATTGGGGCAAAATGAACTGATCTTTATTACTGAACAGATGCCCCTTTTATACAAATTTTCACAGAGAGAGAGAGAGAGAGGTTAATGCTTTTGTCCAACGGTCAAAAACTGATCGTTGGAAAAAGCTGCAGAAGAGATCCCTTTTTCAAAAAGGACTTCCAACAGCTATATTTATAGCTGTTGGAGGCTGGGCCTGATATAAATCAGGCCCAGCATATATTAGGTCCTTAATGGACCTAATATATTCCCTAAATGGGCCCCTCACTATTGGGCCCTTAATGGGTCCTTAGTGGGCCGTTAATGGGCCCTTATTGGGCCTTTATTTAAATCCATTTTAGGTTAGTTTTTCCATTAGATCCCTAGGATTAGTCTATTACACGTACATGGCCTCAGGCCCATAAGTTAGTAAAATTAGCCCTAACTGGGCCGTGATGATCTAACACTTTACCTTGTGTTTTATTTATAATGTTGGTTGTCAGCGAGCTGCAGAAACTCCACAAGCAATTCGTTATGAGCGGATTTCTAACTGAGGCAGAGTTTTGGGCAGCGCGAAAGGTAATGCCAATCGTCCTATTCCCAAAATTTCTCCCAATTTCTTCTGTTTCTTCAAATTCTATCACATATTTCCTGTAAAACTTTGAGTTCCCTTTGGACTACCAGTAAAAACCCTAGTTGCAGACAAACAAGAAAATAAACCTCAATTTAGCATTCAACAGTCAAATCCCAATATATATATATATTGAGTTACACGGTTTGGGTCAAGCCGTTGACTACCAGCCATGTTTTATATCTCTCGAGGGAACAGTCTAAGTTGTACTTGATATTTACACCATTTCAGCCGACAGCTTTTCTGCCTGGAGGTAATTTGACCATTTCCCAAGTCTCATTCTTCATAAGTGCCTTCATTTCAGCATCCATTGCAGCCTTCCCATTAGGTATTTTATGCCTTTAAAGACCCCTGACACTGAGTTGGATGTGAAATGCTTGTCCACCAAAGTGAGGGAAGCCTGATATTCCTGAGAGAATGTTGGATATTGGGTAGTGTTTCCCGTGAGTACATTGTCACTTACTCTTCCTGAGAGCTTCAGGCCAGCGTCGGCTCTCATCTTGCCCAGGCCCGCCCCGTGAACTATATTCACAGGAGTTTAATAGCTCTGCAGGAGGGTCTTTTAGGGCTTCACTGTCTTCAAGATTATACTGTCATATTCACCCTGTGGCGTCTGAGAATTTTCTGTATCTATCTCCATCCCAGTAGGATAATTTCCAGCTGGGCCTGCACTCAACTCTGTTCATCACCAAACTTCCTTGGGAGGATAATCTCTGGGCCGACAATAAGTTCACTTCTTTTGTTTTCAGGAGCATCTCCAGCTGCAGCGAGATACATCTCATTAAGAGTTACATCAGCAGCCATAAAAACGATGAACGATTTAACAACAATTTAGTCAAGAATTCAATATCTATCTTTACACCTTCCCTTGTGAGCTTGACTCAAAGCTCCTCGGCCATTTTCCTACTCTCCTGGAGTAGGAAAATTCTGGGGTTCTTTCCCTGTCATACTCTCCTGGAGCCAATCACTGATCAGTACATCTTCCTGCTCCTAAATCGTACCATGCCTCCGTGGAATCCAGTGCAACAGTCAGGGGCTTGGAGAGACCTTTCCCTGTCAAGATAGGCTAAATATCTTGGCCCCAATGCAAACTGTTCGCGCCGTCATACCTCAGTGGGTCAGGGACCCTTGGAAATGTGATGTGAAAGACCCTCTCACTTTTGTGGAGAGAAACTCTTGGGTTCTTGAGACCCTTTCTGTCGTCCTAAGACTCGCCCAGCATTTCCTTCTGTTATGAACTGAATTAAAGAGTTTGAAAAGCCAGGTCTGTAGAAATATCTTCACCCTTGTCAGACTCTACGCACCCATGATCCAGTCAGTGCAGAGAGGGGAGAAGATAGTGGAGGCTTGTACAATCTTTCTCTTGATGTTGCATGCATCCAACGCCATCGTGTGCTCTGTTCTGATATCATGAAAAGCTTCGAGCTCCCTCGGGACCACCTGTCAAACCTGAGTGAGAGAGAGTATCGGGTTATATTCAGGTCTCACATGGGTAACATTATAATTAAAGGATTACAGGGACTAAAAAGCGAACTAATAATAAAAGAAACGGATGAGAACAGAAAGGATGGGGAATATGGGCGCTAGCTGACATTTCATTTTTTTATTATATTCATGTTTGAAGAAAGTCTGGTCATTATCATCCCTTCTGAATTCCTTAAAAGTTCTTCTGCAGAGCTCGCTTGATAGTGACGTGAATCAAACATCAAAGCAGAGAGCAGGATTCAAAAGTGCGATTCTTGCTGATGTCAGGCCATTAACTGATGGGCAGGTAATCCAAATTTTGAATATGTTGTTGTAACTATTGTTTAGCTGTTTGATTAATATTCGGATGGTCTTCAATATAACATCAAGAAATCTGAAATTCCTGTTTTTGTATTCACTTTTCAGTCGAATAAGGTCACCTTCAGCCTGACCAGGGAGATTATTCATCAGGTAAGTTGGAAAAATGATCATGATTTTGATTTCAATGTTATTCGATGACTATGCTTATACTTCTATCTATCTTGCTCAAACCTTTATAATCCATATATTTGATCATTTTATACTGACTTGATGCATCCTGCTGGTGTTTGTCCTTTCAGATATTTGCAGAGAAACCAGCGGTCCGGCAGGCATTTCTAAACTTCGTCCCAAACAAAGTAATACGGCTTAGCTTTCTCTTAACATTTCTCTGTCTCGTGATAGGGTCAAACAGTTTTTCATTGTTGGAAATGCAGATGACGGAAAATGATTTCTGGAAGAAATACTTCAAAGCGGATTTCCTTTATAGGACAAGAAACGCTCTTACTGCCGCAGCAGAGGCAGCGGAGGATGAAGAACTTGCTGTTTTCCTGAAGAAAGATGAGATCGTGGCGGAGGAGTCCCGGCGGAAGGTTTTTTTTCAGCTTGATTGCTTCCAGGGTGTATTTGCTTTAACAACGTTGATCAGCCTCGTGTCCTATTTTTCTAGCAGCCCTTTTACCTCTGGATTACTAGCATTATTTCAACTCTGATTTGCGACTTTAACATCATTCTTTATGCAGATACGACGAGTTGATCCGACATTAGACATGGCTGCAGATGTGGGCGATGACTATATGCATATCAGGGTGAATCATCATTTAACTCTATTATCTTTTGGGGGGGCTTTTCCAATAAATGACATGTGCACATTATCATCTATTTTATTGTCAAAAAAAGTTGACTCCAGCATTAATATATGTTTTTTACTCAGATGAGTGATTCTTTCAAGGAAAATGTCCTTGATTGTGTCGGATGGTTCTTGAGAAATGCTCTGTGCCTAGAAGTTTTTTTCTTCAGCGTCTCATTAACTAAACTGTTACTGTTATAGTTTTTATTTGTGGACGGATGAATCTCACATTTTATTCTGTCAGGACCATGGGATTCTTCGTGATGGTGGAAAGGAAGCTTCCGACATAGATAGTGGAATGCTGCAGAGGACGCTTTTGCAAGATCTCAATAGACATGCAGCTGTCGTTCTTGATGGCATATCTACTGGTAAGAGGGGTAAATTTATGGTATAAATGGTATAAATGACATCTTTTCTTGAATTGAGCTGGCGGTAAAGGTTGACGATCAGATCTTCCAAACTCTCTCCAAATATGCTATCATGGACTAGTTCATGATATATTTTATGGAAGCTAATCCCTGTAATGACGGCGGCAGGACATAAGATTTCTCTCATGTTGCTACGCTAATCTTATTTCTTTCATTTTTTCTGGATCAAAATATTTACCTATTTTATTCCTAGAATTTACTGTAATGTCTAGGCGACCTTGTCTCCAAAAGTTTTTCCTATGCCATTGTGTGATGATCTTTTAAAGATACCATTGTCTGATGATCATTTTCCAACGCATGACAAATTTTCTGGCATCCAATACGTTAACTGACGATGTCAAAATTTTATAGATCTCTCTCTTGTTGCTAATATTCTGTTTTTTTATGGTGGTCAAAATAGATTTTCTGCTCTTTGTCGCTGCTCTTACTGCGGCAAATCTGCCTCAATTCCATTCTAATGAAAGTAAAGGCTTTAAGGAATAATTGCGTGGATAAATGATATATGAAGAAGATTCATCAATCCTGTGTCCGTCTGACGTAGAGATTCTACCAACTCGGGATTTCCGCTCATATCCCATTTCTCCCATTTAAAAATTCGGATCAACCCTTGGAGGTCATTCTTGACAGCATATATTCATATGTAATCAAGTTTCATTTGTATATATCTTCTGAGGAATACGTATTTGATGAGTCCTTTTTTTACCGTTCATGTGTCAATAATCTTGGGCTTTCTGGAAGTTAATGTTGCGCAAGGAAGAGAAAGATAAAAATTCAAAATGAACGCATTGTACATTTTCTCTTCAACGAGTCAATATCTTTACATTAAGAGTATTTCTTTTTTGAAAATAATATACATTACGAGTATTGGGCCACGTTTGAGATACATTATGGGCCGAATGCTTGAGACACGGTCAAAAATCAGATTTGTTGTATTTTAAATGTGGCGCATTAGTGGTAACGTAAAGCAAAAGACTGTCCTCCTAATTTGCTGATACATTTTATCTCGGTTCAATAACTTTGATCTTGGTTCAATGTGAGAATCTTTAATGGATTCATTTTTATCATTTTAGACCAATTTTATCATCAGATGACAACCGGCTTTCTTGTTCTCGAAAATTTCAATTTGATTCCTGGCTGGTCGGTGGCTGATGACCAATTCATCATTGCCGTTGTCATCCAGGGATGATGAGTAGACGGTGATACTGACAATGAGAAGCTTATCATTGACTCTCAGTAGACGAGGGCAAGGAATATGATGAATTTGTGAGGGTCATCGTCCTTTTATCATCATCTTTGTTGACACACAAATTCTACTGTACTCTTAAAAAACCTCCCCTGTACTATGGATAATCACAAATTCATCATCATCTTCCATGTTTGGCTTGAATTAATGACAATGGCTAGTTTGTCATTCTCTTTGTCCGCTAGTCTTTATCCTCGTCAAACACCAAACCTTTCTCCTTGTCAACGACAAATCAACCAATCTTGGTGCATGCTATTTTTTAACGTATGGTTTTTGTTAAATAGTAAGCTATAATTTGTAAGGGTAGATTAGTTGACGTCATGTTTTACACGATGCAGAAGTGGAAACAGGGGACACCCGGTCTGTAGCAGAAGCACTGGCAAGGTGTCAGCAGGGTTTGTATTCCTAATTTTTATTTTCTTTAAAATCTCATTCTTTCTTATTCTCCAATTCTTCGGCTCATCCGCGGCTTTTTTTTTCCAGTTGACTCATCTGATCAAGCTGTGGATGAGAGCGCGAGCGTGGACCGATTGCAGAAGCTGCGGCGGATGACGGAGATGGAGGATCTTGGGGGATCTCATCAACTTCCCTTGGCTTCTCTATGTATCAAGGTCTGTTCATATTATTCATCTTTTAATTTTTTTTAGCTGTCTCATTAAGCATATCCCTACCTTGCTCTGGGGATCAGCCATCACTTTGGATTGGATCAGATCGGTCCGATTGTTCATGCTGCCGTGATCGATGATTGGATTGGACTCGGTCGGATGGAAATTTGATGAAGCTAGACGATTGTTCGAGAGGACCATTCAATGGTCTATGCCAATTTGGCTGATCTGATTGGGTCATTAGTGGAATGGGTTTGTGGGTCCAATCAGGTACAACCATATTGGCAGCACAAGAATCAGTTGTCAGTTTTTATAATTTTTTGATTACCAGTTAATCGTGTTATCAATCAGATCAATCGATTGAACTGGTGAATAAAAGTCCTGCTTGATCCTGGGTCAATTGACATCCTGATTGATTGAAATAGTACATCGATCGAGATGCTCTGATCAGTGATCAATCAACCCCTTTCGATTCGCTGATCGTTAGGATAGATTGGTAGGCCAGTCTGACCGGTCCATTCGAAACGACGAGGATTGCATTGACTTCTACTTGGGCCAGGCCATTATTCAAAACCTATTATTTAGAAAATAATTCTATGAATTTTAATTATGACGAGATATTTGGTGTTCTTGGGGCTTCGCCGCTCAGGATCCTCGTGAGTACTTCGACTCGCAGCAGGCCAATGCCATAAAAGCCCTGCGTGAAACAAACGGCGGCACGAGATCTGTCAATCTAAATTTGAGCCCTCGAGAGGCTTACGAGTACATGATTGACCAGATCTCCCAAGTTAGAGATCGAATGAGTGACCCAGTTATTCAGCCTGATATAGCTGTCAAGGTATCTTCAATTTCTTCTCCTGTTGTTTCTCCAGATCTTTTCTTATCTTGTCTCTTTCGATTTTATGGTTTTAGATCCTGAGCGGATTGAACCAGCACGTGTCAAGCGCCAAGAACAGCGTCGGTAAGAGTCCCCAAGAGGCTGTTCTTGCTCGGATTCCTAAAAAAGTCAAGGATGAAATCATGGACGTGAGTCTCTCAATTTAGTTTTTTCCCAAAATTTGCAAAAAATATGCGCTGATCGTTGTGTAATTTTTTTTTCCAGAACTGGGCATCAATCCAGGAGTTATTGCGGCATTTCTGGTCGTCCTATCCACTCACCTCTCCATATCTTCACAATAAGGTAAGTTTTACTTATTAATTCTTCTCAATCTCGTTCTTATTTTATTTTATGTCGACTAAAATCTTAATATTCACTCCTCAATATGAAATTTTATTTACATGTGTCCTGTAATTAGCATGCATTATTGTAAAATTCAATCATGTTGTCATTGTGCTGTCAAATTTAAAACTGGTTGTTTATATTGCATGTGACTTAATAATTTCTTTTATGAATATACATGCATGTCTTATGTATAAGTCCTAATGGTTCAATTTAATAATTCAATTTCTTCAAAAGGATTAATTATAATAATTCTCATAAGAGATTTCTGTTGCAGGTTAGCAGGGTGAAGGACGCCTTAACCTTGATCTATCGGAGGTTAGAGGTGAGAAAATTTCAATATTTTTCGTGTATAATTGGATTAAGCTAAGTTAGACCATCACATTAATCATAAATATATCGTCGTTTGCTGTGTTTAATCAAGAACTTGTTGCATGAAAATCTCAGGAAATGAAGGAAACGGCGCAATCGGACTTGAGGCACCAAGTTTCCCTTCTCATTAAACCCATGATTCAGGTGACATTAAACCCATGAGAACGATTTATTTAATCGTTCTCATCAAATTGATCAAATAAACGGAGAAATTCATGCTGATTTGATGACATGTATAATGTTGAATGTAGGCCCTCGACGGCGCATTTGCGCACTACGGAGAACAGCAGAAGAGAAGCGCCAAGTCTGATAACAGACACAATGGATTATCCTCCTAATACTTGTCAGTAACTTTAAAAAAAATCACGCCGAAAAAATTATGATATTTTAGTTTTGTTGAATATTACAATTGTTACGCCGTCTTAGCTCAGCCGGTAGAGCGCATGGCTTTTAACCATGTGGTCGTGGGTTCGATTCCCACAGACGGCGCCTGAAGATTATATGAATCATATTTATATCTTAACGTCACTTCAATTAAGTTAGGTAATGTTAAACAATATTTTTATAAAAAAATTGGATTTTTTGATCGAGCTAGTTCCGTTCTTCCCTTATCGTCTTCCGTCATCCGTCCCATCACCGGAAGCCGTATTGTGATTTATCTTTAAAATTTCGGAAAATTATAGTCATCATTCAGAAATTATAATTTAGAATTTCTGACTGGATCTTCGTCCGAGCAGGTACCGTCCGTCATCCGTCCCAGAAGCCTGATTTATAATTTAAACTTAACAATACTAATTTATATTTAGAATTTAGAAGTATAAAGAGTCCGGCTTATTGCGTCATCCGTCATCCGTGCAGTAACCAGAAGGTTCTTAATCTTGGTAAATTACAGAGGAAACTGCGCGGAGTCGCGGAAAGCAACTGGTTCTTCTTCGTCTTCTTGATTTCTTCGCCGGGAAGGAAGAGATGAATTCGAGCGATGGGAGATCGCAGAGCAGTTGTCGTTGTTGTTGGTTTGATCTTGTTCATCTTCTTGCGATCGACGGGGGATGATTCGACATGGAAGAGCTTTGGAGTCTTCGCTGCTGCGACGGCGGCGGAGGACATCTTCAGAGTTGGCGTGATCCTCGATTTGGGGATGACGATTGGGAAGATCAGCCGGAGCTGCATCGCCATGGCTGTGGAGGATTTCTACGCCGCCAACCCCCGTTATCGGACCAGGATCGAGCTGATTTTCAGAGACGCCGGAAGTGATCCCGTGACAGCGGCCTCTGCCGGTTGGTCGATTTCTGATTCCGGAGTTATTGAGAATTTGAGTTATTCGGTACTTAATTGTGAATTCGTCGGTTTAGTTGATTTTTTTTCGGATTGATCTAAATTCAGTCGATTTTGGTGTCGGCTTGAGTGAAAATTTGACGAATTTGATCGCTAATCGTGATTAATAAGTAAATTAACATCGAGAAAAGTAGTTTATACCAGTACTGAGAATTTTTATTGTTAGGATTTTTGGTTCCCACAAAGTCCTCCTGTAATTCGATCTCTACTCGAGAACTCCACCTGTTATTTCCGGTTCTGGATTTTGTCGATCTAGAATTCCTCCTGAAATTTCTGCTTCTGGAATTATTGAAAATCTGAAGAAATCCGGATTTACTGAAAATTTTAATACTTGTCTTTAATTGTGAATTCGGCCGCGTAGCTGATTTTTTTGGTTCGATCGAAATTCAATCTCCAGGATAGAATTTCTTTGCTTGCAATTTTTGTTTCGGCTTGAGTGAGAATCCGACGAATTCGATCTCTAATCAGGAATTCCTCCAGATGTCGACTAATCAGTAAATTAACATCTAGAAAATTAGTTTAGACTGACTGGCATTAACAGTTTAGAAATGTTATGATTTTTTTTCCCACTGAATTCCTCCACCTGTAATTTGGTCTCTACTCGAGATTTCCTTCACCTGTAATAAGATCTCTACTCGATGATTCCTCCACCTGTAATTTCCGGTTTTGGAGTTTTTGAAATATGAAGAGTTCAATCTCTGATCCAGAATTCCACCTGAAATTTCTGTTTCTGGATTTATTCAAAATATGAAACATTACTCTCCAATCTAGAATTCCTCGTCCTGGAAATTTTTTCCTGGTTCGGTAAGAAATCTGACGAATTTAACCTCGGTTCTAGAATTTCCTTGCACGCAGTTTTTTGGAAATACTGACGAATTCTAAAGCTAATTGAGATTCCCTCTTGAAATTTCTCATCCCGGATTGATAGAAAATCTGAGGAATTTAAATCTCCGGTTGTGAATACTTCTGACTCCAATTTCTGATTCCGAATCTATAAGAATCTGATGAATTTTCTCTCTTATGTAGAATTCCTCTGCCTGCGAATTGGATCTTTCATGGAGTTTTTCTCCACCTCAAGTTTCTGATGGCGGATCAATATATCATCTGACAACCGCATGTCTCCAATTGAAAATTCCTCCTCCCGCAATTTTCGTCTCTGGATCGATCCAAACTCTGACAAGTAGGGCCTTCTAGTCGAGAATATTTTTTCCTGCGAACTGTTTTCTCTGGGTAGATAAAAATCTGACGAACTGACATCTCTAACCGATAATCCCGCAGCCCGTAATTCCCGATTCCATATCGATATAAAAACAGATGAATTCAATCTCTAATCCTCCGATTTTCTTCCGTCTGCAGCGCTAGAGCTGGTGAAGGAGAAGGAGGTTCACGTGATCTTGGGCCCTCAGAGATCGATCCAGGCGAAATTCCTCATCGATCTTGGGAACAGGACGCATGTCCCGATCGTGGCCTTCTCTGCCAAGAGACCCACGCTCTCGCCCAGTATCTCCCCATATTTTCTGAGAGCTGCCATGGATGACTCTACCCAAGCTCAGGCCATTGCCGACATTGTCGAACACTTCCGGTGGCGTGAGGTCATCCCAATCATAGAGGACAGTGATTATGGCAATGGCATGACTCCGTTCCTCGTCGACGAGCTCCAATCCAGGGGTGCCGCTGTGCCATATCAGATCCTGATTCATCTTAACTCATCAGCCTCTGCCATTGCTGCCGAGCTTCGCCACCTTCGGTCAAACCGGACCAGAGTATTCATCGTCCATGCCTCTCACGAGCTCGGTACCATGATTTTGTCTCAGGCCAAGGCGGAAGGGATGATGGGGGACGGCTTCGTCTGGATCGTCTCGTACGGCCTGATTCTCTCTCCGGGGATCGGCCATGGTGTCATCGGCCTGAAACCTTTCTTCCCACAATCATTGAGGAGGAAGGACTTTGTCAAGAGGTGGGCCCGGAGGTTCGAGGAGTTTGGCCCGGGTCCGGCTTTGATGGACCCCACTGCGTTTGGGCTCTGGGCCTATGATGCCACGTGGGCTGTTGCTATTGGAGCGGAGAAAGTGAAGTCCAGAAATCTCAACTTCCTCCCGGGGGATGGGGACTTTGGCGGCCTGGGCCGGTCCGCTGTGGGGCCTGAGCTGCTACAGGCCATATCTGACGTTGACTTTGAGGGGTTGACCGGGAGGTTTCACCTGGCGGAGCGGCAGCGGGAGTCATCGATCTTGGAGATAGTCAATGTGGTTGGTGATGGTTTGACCCGGGTGGGGTACTGGACCCGGGCCAGAGGAGTCAACATGGATTTGAGGAGGCCTGTGGTCTGGCCCGGGGGGGGCTGGGCTACGCCCAAGGGCTGGGAGTGGCCCACCGAAGGACGGACGCTCAAGCTTGGTGTACCAGTGAAGCCGGGGTTCGAACAGTTTGTCAACGTGACGTGGAATCCGATGACCGGCAGTCACGAGTTTAGCGGTTTCTGCATACAAGCCTTTCTAGAGGTGATCAAATCCCTGCCCTACCCAGTCCTCTATGAATTCAAGGCCTTCGATGATGGCCATGGGAACAACAACGGCAGCTACGATGACCTCGTCTACCAGGTCTTCCTTCAGGTGGGTTGCATGTCTGGTCAATCTCGACGTAGTCAACTCCTTCCAATCCATTTACTAACGAGTCTTCTTTTGTAGGAGTTTGACGGGGTAGTGGGGGACGTGACGATCGTGGCCAACCGGTCTCAGTATGTGGACTTTACGCTGCCTTTTACGGATTCCGGGGTGACCATGGTGGTGCCTGTAAGAGAGGGACAAAGCCGCAGCTGGTGGGTTTTTACACAGCCGCTGAGCTGGGATCTCTGGCTTGCCTCCCTCTGCTTTGTCCTGTTCACTGGTCTGGTTGTCTGGCTTCTCGAGCATCGGGTTAATGACGAATTCAGGGGCAAACCATCCAACCAGGCTGGCACCGTGTTCTATTTCTCCTTCTCCACGCTCGTCTTTGCTCACCGTACGTCTCCTAGCTGCTTCTCTTGACTTTTTGTCCGTTGAGGTTTGACTGTTGACTGCACAAGGATTGCAGGGGAGGTGGTCAGCAACTGGGCGAGGTTCGTGGTCGTGGTGTGGGTGTTTGTGGTGCTGATTCTGACCTCGAGCTACACGGCCAGTTTGACCTCGATGCTGACACTGCAGCAGCTAAAGCCGACAATGACCGATCTCGGGGATCTGATAAAGAGGAATGAGCGAGTGGGTTACTTGAATGATTCTTTTCTGCCAGGGCTGCTGAAGCAGCTGAAGGTTGACCCGATGAGGATCGTTGCCTACAGCTCGCCAGATGAGTACGCTGCAGCCATGGATCGAGGCACTGAAAATGGCGGCGTCGGTGCCATCGTTGACGAGATCCCTTATCTCAAGGTGTTCCTGAACAAATACTGCGGCAAATACGCCATGGTTGGCCCCACCTACAAGACCAACGGATTCGGCTTCGTGAGGCTCTCGTCCCTCTGCTGCTCCCATGCATGCTTTAGAGAAAAATTTTGATCTCGTCGACTTATTCGGTTTGAATTTTGTTCGCAGGCCTTTCCCAAGGGTTCGCTTATTCTGCCTGATGTGTCCAGAGCAGTGCTGAATTTTACAGAGAGTAAAGTTTTTGAGGAATTGGAGAGGAAGGCATATGGGACAAAGGACTGCCCTGCTGAGAGCTTCAAGATGGCGCCAAGGAGCCTTGAACTGTGTAATTTTGGCGGTCTCTTCCTCATTACCGGCGCCACCTCCGGTGGTGCGCTGCTCGTGTTCCTCGTCTCCTTATTCCTTGGCAATTGGTCGCATGTATGCTCAATTTTCAAGACAGAGGCATCTCTTCCGAGTAAACTGTTAAGCCTCCTGAAGCTCTTTGACCAGAAGGAGGAAGAAGTTTCTCCTAGAGAGGAGATGGCTGTTGGTGCAGCCGCTGCGACATCCGCTGCTTCTACGGTTGTTGCCGGAGATCCGGGGAGCGGTTTCCCTAGCCAGATGCAAAGCCCTTTGAGCATCTCGTCTTGTGCATTTGAACAGGGTGATGCAGAGAGTATTGTGGACAACCCACCGCTCGAGGATAACGAGGCTCCAGACCAGGGAGTTGTTGACCGAGGCTCAGTGTGAGTATTTTCTCATGTTCTGTATTTATATTTTTAGTTGTTTATTCTAACTTAGGGGGTTATAGCTCTTGTTTCTGTATAAACTAATGTTATAATTTTTCATATTAAACTCAACTTAAAATAATCTTAATTTTCCTGCAACTCTCGTGGGTGGAGTTTGATCGTGTATCGTGATTGCCTTAGTTATGAATACGGTTAGAGCCAGGTCTTTTTTCATGGCCTTCTACTTGGACTGAAATCAATCAGGTTGAGGATCATACTTGAGCGGTTTCATTTGGCAAGGTTTTTCCTCTGCAAGTTGTAGAGAGTAAGAGCAATCTTTTTCTTTAAATATTTGTATAAAGAAAAAAATATTGTTATATGAACTAGACATGGATTTCTCATCCGAACTTGGACATACATATTGTTATATATTTAATCATTTTTCCTATATTCCAGTAACCCATTTGCATGCTCTTCTTGAAAGCCCAAAATACCAGTTTTTTGTAATTTTTTTGCACAAATAAAGCACACCACTTGGATATAAAGTAATGAGAGTAGCCTCCTTTATTCATAAGTAATGACTCATTAATGAAAACATATATAACTTTGTTTGTATCAGATCTCTGAAATTCTTAAAGGGAAGATCTCTCACGACCACTGTACACATTCCGTTTAATCGAGCCGGATTCTAATTGGCATAATACAAAAATAATCCTACACAAAACCAATTTCATTTTTCAACATAATAATGCTGCCAACCTGCAATTGGGTAGAATCCACAAAATCAGAAACATGAGGCGAATTGTATTTAGTTGCTTTGTTTCTTCTGTTTTTGTTTTTCTGTTCTTTCACTCATGCATGTTAACTCATGATCTTGTCTTAAAACAGTAAAATATTTTTGGTTTATATTTATGACTCAACTAAAATGGCCATACTTTCAAAAAAAATAAAAGCTGTTCATTAAATCGTGGCATCATAACATCCTGACAATACTCATACTTTTCATGGGTCATATGATGAACACAGGAAAACACTAATACAAAAATTTACAATTTCAGCGTGAAAAAATAGAAAATGAGTTAAAAATGATATTCTTAATAAAAATGGTTCATGTTTACTTAATTTGTGTAACGGCACAGTATGAGTTCAAAGTAATATTGAGATAATAACTCTTTGCGTATGGACAGGAAAAAAAATTAAAAAAATTGGATAGAAATATTTTATCAAGTAATATCATGTGCTGGGGAATGGTAAATAATACTGAAAAATAAAAAATATAAACAGATGACAAAAGGAACAAAATTATGGTTCTACATCGAAGCATATGAGCAATGATGGCCATGATCAGGCTGTGAGTCAATTTGGACAACTTTTCAGTTCAGATCCTGAGATGTGCTATGGTCACATATCACTGATTGAATATCAAAAACTTCATGCCACGTCATGCATATTTTAACTCTGATAATAAATACAACTAAAAATTATTTTTTAAAAAATGTTTTTTTATTGCTGCGTATATATCCTAGTTAAGTGATTCAGTCAAAATAACTTATATATAATTAAACTGGATAATGTAATACCTGGTAGGGAATTTAGTTTTCCATTATGTCCCAAAGAAATGATTTCCATGTTTAAATATTTTAATGTTATATAATAGATGAAGGTCCAAGTTATTGAGAGTAATAGAAGTAGGGATGACTGGAATAAGGGAAGGAAAACAATTGCATCTTATTTCACAATATGCAAATGAAGTATTTTTTATGATACTTATAAAAAAATAGATTTAATGTATTGGTAATATGAATATCAAATATCAAATGGATATGCACTTAATATACATTGATAAAAAATATTGTTACCTTTCCGCAGTGTTATTTCATTCTGTAAAACTTAGATACTTTGAATCAGAGGTACGTCAACTAAAAGTCTGTCTTCACTTTCTGATTGTATCAAATTCTCTATGTTTCACTCTTATAAGTTTTGTATCCTTTCCGCTCTATGCTAGGTTGAATAAATAATGGTAAATAGGATTTTGTATTAAAAATACATCTTTTAGGATACACAATTAAAAGAAGAAGAGACTCATGGTATGGGATTTTATCATCGTCACATATTTAAATGTGTAAGTCAAGCATTTCTTGTATTCCAATGTTACATGATAAAATGACAAAGAAAACATGTTTTTCTCTCACAGTAATTGTTGGAGCATAAAATACTTTCATTAAATATAAATTTTATTACTTTCCCCTCTGTGCTAGATTTAATAAATAAGGATAAATAGTACAATATTTTATAAACATATATTATATATATCTTTCATTATACAAAATTAAAAGAGGAAGAGACCCATGGTTTGGGATTTTAACATCTTCTGATACATCAAGATGTTTAAGTCAAACATATCTTATCATCCAATTTTACATAATATAATCACAAACAAAACATGTTTTTTCACAGTAGTTTTTGGGACACAAATACTGTCATTAATTATGAACTTTTACCACTTTTAAAGTCCTTATTTGTTATCATTTTCAATTATCATAACAAGTTACTCTATAAAAAATTATTTATAAAGTACACCTTGGTAGGGGCGCATAAAATGATAGCTTTTGATTGGGTAAAGCATCAAGATAATCTGCCATTTCTTGACACGAGCTATCTCTGATACGCATGCACCTTTATCACACAAAACATATATCCACATAAAATCTCGTACAACTTCTTGGAGATAGAAATGTTCTTTATATAAAAAATTCACTATTTAAAGATCCAATTTTCATCTAAATGAGACCCGATTTTATGAATTTAAAAACAAAACTTTAAGGTTTATGACTTTTCAAAATATGGAAAATAATTTTTAAATTTGAATATATGATACAAGAGCTGTTAATGAGAAAAATTAAGGCTCAAATTCTGACATAATAGTATATGAATTTATTGATAAAATTCAATAAAATACAGGGAATAATGAATTTGGTATAATAAAAATGCTAAAGTTGAATTTTAAGCCCAAAACATTAGATAAAGAAAAATAAAAATCAAGGGTTCATTTTACTATGTAACACGTCGTAATTCCTAAAAAATGAACTAACTAAAATCATGTATAGTATTATAAAATAATATAATAATTTAGCATTCAAAGTAATCAGGTTTAGTATTTATACTTCTCCCAAAAAAGGATTTTTATTACAATAAACACTAATTATAAACTAATCTCCTAACATATTCATCTACATGGAGCTTGGGATATATAATCACCATTACAATTGATTAATGGTGATATCTCAAATATAACTTTTAGAATACTTATGTGGTAGATTTGTAGATAACAACTGGGTGGAGGGAGAGGTAATCATATTTGAGCTATAATCTAACATTTTGAGGTATCAACTAAAAAAGCTGGATAAATTAGAGTGCAGAAATAGTTGTCCCTTTTGGTTGTCAAAGTATGTTCTTGTGGGATAACCCAAACGCATTCATGGAATGAAGAGTTCTTTGATATCTTAGGAAATAAAGATAGACGTTGTTATGGAGTTTCTAGACTGAGTAAGTAGTAATACGTTGTAGCTTGTTCTTCTCTTGCCAAATTTCTTCTTTCATTCATTCCTTAAGGTGGCAACCGTTGATGGGAATCCTGGATAACAAAGAAACATTTATGAAGAGACAGAAAAAGTGGAATAAATGGAATTTACAATTCAAATATGCATACTCATCAAGAATCAAACATGGGTTTCAATAGAAGCTCATGGGAGATGAAAAGCCTATGGAAACAGTCTTATCTGCAAATGATTAATGAAAAAACTAAAACAATCATAGTATTTTTAGTTTAGCGGACTCTTGTAGAAGCATTGAAAAATAAATGTCACAGCTTGATTATTTCCAACATCCATCATAGTGTTCGTCTTGTGTAGCTTGGCAAAAAAATTGGGTAAAAGAAATTATCTTTATATGGAAAAAATAGAGTCTACGTATGCCATGTTTTGTGTTGCATGAAGGAATTATTTTAGAGCGTTGGACAAATATACTTTGAGCCATGTCTTGTTCATCTTCCTCATAATTTACTTCCCGATGTGGGTACATAGGACAGCCTTAGTTAGCTTGGGAATGGAGAGAATCAAAGAGAAGTGCGAACAAGGGTAAGGCCTCAAACGAGTCAGAGCCTTCCCCTATTTATATTCAGGTAGGATTTTTCATCAGAAACCATAAAGTATACATTCAAACATTTAAAAGACAATTTGAATGTGACATTTCACACCCATGTATTAGTCTATTTAATTACTCAAATGCCCTATAAGAATCCCTGACTTTCAAAATTAAGTAAAGAATGAAAGATCAATTTAACCCATTAAAAATGTCAATTTTCCAGCACATAGGGTACCCCCTTACTATTGGTGCTCTAGGAGATTCAAACATGGGAACTAATTTGTTAGTATTTACCATGACTTTTAGGCCCACATCTTTTATGATCTAATGATGACCAAGGGTATGGTCACTTGTCAAATTCTATCTTTCATTAAAGTTAATACTCAATCGTTGATAAATCATCAGACATCTGTTCTCCAATGTTCCACCAGCTTGACCAATAACTTCATAGCATCATCTTCTATGAGCTATCTCCTTTTACAGTGAGGAAGGAAAATCCCAGTTGACCACCTAATCTTCTTCATGAACTTCTTGGTGCACTCGAAGTAAGACAATTTATAATGCCATGAGTAGAAACTTTGATATCATTGTCTTAGTGAAACCGTCAATCCACAAGATGTCTTAGTTCTATGGACTACCAACATAAGTGTGATGTGAACGTACCTGATTGGCAGTTTGGTATAATACCATTAATAATTCGTAAGAACAAGTTCGCTAGAGTTTTTTATTGAAGGGCATCCACTACCTATCTTTAAGTTTTCCACACTAATGGTTATGGGATTGGCTATACTCATCGTAGGGTTGAGGATAGATAATATTATTCTATCTAGACTTGTGGACGTCCTTGAGTATCCTTTGACTATAGGTGACATGCCTAAATACTAGTGATCTATGTATTATAATTCACTGCGCCGTCTCAGGTATTCATGGGCGTCATCATAAATATCAAATGTGCATTAAAATGAATATATTGTATTAACGACTGTTGGACAAGATAAAATGTGTAACTGGCTTGTTGGTGACATATATTTCCATCAAGTTTCTTCCTTTATGATAATTATTTCTTAACACCACTTTATATTACATATCCATTTGAATCATCAACCACAACCTGATGAAGTTCATAGCACCATGACCTATCCATCTGCCATGTTTTAACCCACAAAATCCCTCTTAATGTTGTTATACTCAATGTGTAAGTTTGTGTGTTGACTTCATATGTCTATTACATTACCTCTCTACAGACACGGCAATCAAATACCTCATTTTTTCATAAACATGCATAACTTCTAGAAATTCTAATTATGGCCTTTATATCTCTCCCTCTCCATCGTCTCTCTCTTGCTTTGACTATAATTTATCCATTAACATATACTAATCACTATTTATAAAGATAAAAAATTCCTGATTTATTTTGCCTTTGGAGATGAACTGTGTTTATCCAATATGAACATATCTATTGATTCAAGGTGAATATTAGGTTTAATTAGGACAGTCAATGAATAATCAATGTATTGAGTTTAACAATGGTTCAATTATGTCATATTTGTTTCACCCAATGCCCTGAACTTCCTCAATATGCCACATGGTTCTACAAAATATCATTGCATACCAGATTTGATGTAGATATTCGTACAAATATTAAACCAATTATTTACCTGGAGAAAATTTAATAAACAAAATAAAATCCGGAATCTAAATCAATAGACTTTCTATAAGTAAGCATAATAACTAAATAATAAAAAACCCTTTAAAAATATTTTTAAATGCTCTTTTGATAGAAAGTAATACTTCTGTGGATGAAGTTTTCTATTTTTCACTCAGATTATTCAAGACAATGGATCGTTATGATATGACAAAGAAAACTAAATTATAAATGACGACTGAATAGATTTTGTATAAAACTTGCTAGCAGTACACTTAAATCATTATATCTCAGAGAAGTTTGAAGCGTAACTCATGACCATTCAATGCGTAGGAAACTGTATTTACTTTTCATAAAGAACTATGAAAGTATTAAAATATTTTTATCTGATCAATTATTCTGATAATCATATAATAGTGGTTAACAAGCATATTTTTCAATCAAAAAATATTGATAAACGGCATGTGGATGGATGATCTTCATCTAAGTTATCATCTTAATTTGGTGTTGGATGTTCTATCTCACTAGTCGACGTGGGTACCAGCTGGATCAGAATCTGTTGTCTGGTTGGCCATTGTATCTCTCTTCATTTTCTCCATCGAGAGAAAATAATGCGGCACTAGTCTCTACAAATGAAAAAATAGGCAAGGATAACCTAATTCCTTCAGTCAACAAAGACGCGCCATCACGGACCATAGTACACCATTGAATCAGGTCCACCTAACACAAACATATTATGACATCTGTGTCACCGTGTGTCAGGCATCCCACACCATTTCCTGCCCAATTAAGTCTTAATGTTTTTCCTATTGGACCATGTATGCAAACAGCCCTTGCATTTATTGCAAACAAATCTCATCGTCTCATGATATTTTGCATGGCATAAAAGTTTCTCTTTCAAAATAATGATGTGTCTCTTAAAAGTTATTAGAATCAGATCACTGTAGCATTATGACATTGCGCATTAGAGTGTTGTAATGATTTTTGGAATGATTGGAGTTGTCAATGATTTATAAAAGTTAGAGAAATCATAGTATACACATGATATGGAAATTTAAATCTCAATGATTTTATTTACGAATATAAAATGCTTAGATACATCAAATATTATATTATCCCTTAAAATTTGTAATTCACTATATATTAGATGTGAAAAAATTAAGTAAAAATATCATAAAGTCAAATAACATACAAAATCTTAATAGTTACACTAAAATATTTTGTTGTCTTTAAAATGATTTTTTATGAATCAGTTATCATAACATCAATAAATCCATAAAAATATTAAATATCTTTAGAATACCAAAATACTATTCCCTGTCCTGTAAATTTAACATTTAATTGTTACATAAATCTTCAGAATTATCAAATAAATCTGAAAAAAATCACGAACTCACCTTTAAGCCTACATAAATCAATCCAAACTATGATTACGCCAACATATTATTACATTGATACATATATGTATGCTATCTTCAGGATATTTATATTCTTACTTACATATTACCAGGCATAACCCCAAGGGTCCTTTATAGAGTGTTCAATTACCCCATAACTAATCACGTAATGAATAAGTACAAAATTACTGCATTTTATACCATTAATTTTTTATACTTCAAAAATATTTTTCAATATTTCGCGTAGTAGTCTAATAGTAGTATAGAACACATAATGTGTGTATCCAGAGAAATTCAATACATAAATTTCTTAACTTTTCTAAATGTTGAAATCAATGAAATAACTTCCCAGGCCACATGATGGCACAGCCCTGGCGACAGCCCCGGACACGCCTTCGAAGTCGTCACCGTCATCCCCGACAGCTCCAGCCGTCCACGTTCAGCCCGCTCGGCAAGCCAAGGCGATGGTACGCACACCCGGATTCAAGTATTCCGGGTAACGGACACCGTATCGCTATTTTTATGTCGTTTCTTTACTCGTCGTTTTGCTTCCGTCTTCGTCATTCGCCGTTTTATACTCGTCACGATCTCATGTTAGGCGAGAGGATAATCCTGCATGGATTACTTCTCCCTTCTCCCTCGTTCACTCCCTTCTTCTTTGTTGTCCATCTCCTTGGTCCTAGGTCGTTGGATTTCCCTTTATGTGTCCTTAGGTTTTTTTCCTTTTATCTTCTTCTTTTGGTGTAAGCAGGTCACCCCACTTCCCCCCTATATAACGGAAGAGGGTTGCCCTACGTCAGGTACGATGTTTTTTTGAAGAAATTGAAACTTTGTTGTTTTGAGAGCGATGGTCTTCTCCTCGTTGAGCTAAAGTTCGACCAGTGAAGCAGAAGGAGCAGAAGAGGAAGGAGAAGAAAGAGGAGAAGAGGAAGAAAGCAAGGGAAGGGAAAGGGCACCAGCGCCGCTGCCCCTCCGCGCCACTCGCGCACGCCCCGGCGCGCCACTGCGCCGCTAGCGCCCGCCGCCCGCGCGCCCCGCACCGCCGCAACCGCTGCCTTGTGCTGTGCCCATTTGCCGCGCCGCGCTGCTCCCAACTCTCCTCCCCGGTGCTCCTCCCCTTGCACACGCTGCCCGTGCGACGCCAGCCGCCTTGCGAGCGCCTGCCACAACGGACCGTCACCGACGACCTGCACGGAGCCTACTCTGACTACTCGGATTACCATCGGGCGAACACTAGGTACGCTGTCCCCTATCACCGTGTCATTTATTTCTTTCAGTACGCTTTCGTTTGCCTCCACCGCGCTCGGGTTAGCCGTAGGTGAGTGAGACAGGCGAGTGAAAACTTACGTGCATTTGAGCGCCCTACCTGGTTCGGTGCGAGTCGGGTTCGCCCATCACGCGCGGGCACTACCAGCGGGGTATACCCCGTTCGGCGCCGCAGCGACCTCGTCCATCCGGACGAGGGTCAGAGGGTCCACTTTCCTTCTCCGGGCGACCCTGTCGATTTCCCGGACGTCGGCTTCTACCTGCTCGTCGACAGCTGCGCGTACTACACTCCCCTCCCGGGTAGTTTCATCGTAGCCGTCTCTGCAGGATTCTCGTGGCCGACGAACCCCGAGCATTCGTCGCGCACCGACGCACCACCGACAGAGTACGAACCCTCGGTTACGGCAGGACTTCATCTCAGACGGGGTCCTGCATCTCCACAAAAGAACTTTAGGATTTTATACAATTTATTTTAGAGCATTAAAGTAATAAAGATTATATTTATATCAATGTAACAATAATTTTGTTTCCACCAGAAACAATAAATTTATTTATGATTAAATATATTCATGTTATATTTTTATAGAAATAAAATCAAAGGAACAGTAAAAATAAAAATTAATAATATGAAATATGTTATATAATTTTTTTCAATGAAATATATTGTTATATAATTTTTTTTAACCTTAAAATAAAAAACTACCATCCCACCAGCCATGGTGGCAGCCCACAAGCCAGAGTGGCCCCACATCACAATGATATGTGGGTTTATGGTCTCATGAGCAACTCAGACTTGCTAAAAATTTGGTTATGTTCAGATTCTGGAACACATAGTACGCATAAAAATATATATTAAAATTTATTATCAGGATCGTAATGGAGAAGCAATAGGACATGAAATTGTAATCGTATATGGACAATTTTTTTAAAGAAAATTTAAGGTATAAAATTGAGGGAGAAAAATAAGGTTAAAAAGATTGACTTTTTTATGATAATAAAGAAAGTGGTAGAAAGTGGGAAATTAGAGACAGAAAATCTGGTAAAACGGATGAAAATTAGAGGTAATGGATGAAGGTGAAACTTTAAACTTCAAGTATTGAGTCTTAAATGCCTCTTCCTAAAATTGGATCCTCAAAATTTCCTAGGATCAAGCATTTTTTCCTCTGCATGAAAAGGATAAGTGAAGGATAAACACTTCAACCAAATTGATTGACTAGATCCTGGAAAGCCATATCCTTTTGGCTAGACACTATGAGAGCACTTCCCTGACAAATTAAAAAGAGAGATGAGGAAAATATTTAGACGGAACGCATGGTCATAAATGACTCTTTTTAATATTTTATCTCCATTATATTCTTTCGTCTTTTCTCTTTGGTTGCATTCAAAATTCATCAAAATTATTTAATTAAATTATGGGTTCCTTATTAAACTTTATTTTATGTATGGTTTTAGAATGTGGCTTAAACCTCCTGAAGTGATCATTTTAAGGCCGAGACGGAAATTGATCCAATTTGTCCTAATAGCCTAAATAAATAACTCTAAAAATCACATGGAATGCTCCAGCCAATCAATCAGTATCCATTTTCATTGATGGTACATAAAAAAATTCATAAGTGGTAAAACTCATTGACAGAAAATCAAGGAGAATTCTTTTGAGATACCTTAAATATGGAAAAAGTACCATTTGAATGAAATAACGAAATGTTTAATTATTATATTTAATAAATGAGAAATTTAATATTTACATGCTTAATATATATATATATATATATATTATTTTAATTAATTTTCTGAATTTCATGATTGCTGATTTTGATTTGGCCATTCGCTAAAGAATGGTAGGCAGTTGTGATCTTAGCTGAAGCTAGTATTTCTTAAATACTAATAATGCACATCTCTGTAGACATCCAAATCTGGGGATATATACACTTAATTCAAAAAATTCCACCTAACCTTATGATTATTTTTACCAGTAAGCATTGACTCAACCCTCTTAGACATATAATCAAAATTCATTAGTATATACAATCAAATCTATTCTTCATATAATAAAATTTTAAAGGTTTAGAATAGGTTTTAAGTGCATTACATCACTATTTTGAAGATTTTATAGGTGAAATTTCTACATTAAAATCTCTAAATAAGTATTTTTTTCTGTAAAAATTCTATGAATTCACATGGATGCACTAATTTATTTACTACAAAATAGACCAACCAATGGTAAATTTATATTTTGAAACACATCTAGTAATTTATTATTCTAGTGCACTGAAAAAGATGAAGAAATGAGAACTGTATAATCATTATAAAATCTTGTAATGTACATTTCAATGTCGATAGTCTCAAAGTGACCTTCGCCTAAGAAGTTGAATCATCCTGAAAATAAAGGGATGATCAGCATAGAGGACCATAGTGGAAATGTTTAAAAGGATCAATTAAACATACATATTCAGATGTTTATGTTATGATATTTCATTAATTTAGAGGTGTTACTTTGAACCTTTTATTTTCCAACTATAACTCTACTATACCAGTTTTCTATTTTATTTTCATGTGCTTATCATCTAGAAGAGACAACATGAAATCACAGGAGCTTTTCTAACATCTTAGGTTACTTCCGTCTCAAAAATAACCAAGTCAACTTAAAAATCAAATTCTTATATTTTAACAAGAACATATTTGAACAACCCATAGGTTGCCGAATAAAGCCATCAGCTAAATGTAGATCTATATAAATAGGCTCTAAATCCTTAAACACAAATTTATCACACAAATTCTTAAGTAAAAATATTAACTCCTATATCAAGTAGTGACTTAGATAAACTCATTCCTCATATTTGATACTTGATTATAGAACCGCTTAGGTCATTATGTTTAAAGAAAGGAATAAATATTTTCAGATCAATTTGTTTTCTGCTTTTCAGTTGGTGTGCACATATTAAAAAAAAACTACTAAAAGAAGGCATAGATGTAATTTTATGCCTTGAATTTGCATTAAATATTTCTTCGAGGTGTTAATATAGAGAATTAATTTGCATCTATAATTTCCAAAGCATTTGGAACTGGAATAGAACTATAATAATATTCAGAATTTTTTTCATTTTCTTTATAGATTACCCACTATTGGCCAATTGCTCAATAAGTCTTGGACCTACTAATGGCCATAACATGTTTATGCAAAGGAAAGCCTAATTTTATATGCTCAGCACTAGGAAATGATAATAAACTAAAATATATACTGAGAAGTATAACATGATTCATGTGATTGAAATAAATACGTGTACTTAAAACAGAAGCTGCATTCTCCAATTTTTCTATTTTTCAGATCAGATTCAACTACACTTGCATATGTCGTCCCCCTCTTCTAGCTCTTGAATTTACACCACAATGATTGACATAATCATAGTAAGCATCATTCTATGCACATTTTTATAAAAATTCTAGCGTTTGATTTAAGTATTTGTGCATGAATGTGCCTCCACTAGCTGCGTGGATCATAAACCTGGCTTAATCTCTTAGACTTAAAATAAAATCACAAGCTTTACTGATCTTCTATAACATGATGTGAAATATTCCTGGTTAATTACACTGTTTGCATAAAAATTCATATGGTCCTTAATCAAAATATTTTGGCTCAAATATTCTCCCTCTACATTCTTTCCATCTCTCGCTCCTCTCTCTCTCTTCGCCCAATAGCTTTCTTTCCATCTCTCGCAGTCTCTCTCCTCACTCTCTATTGCTTTTCTCTCGTTCGCTCCTCTCCCTCTCTCTCTTGCTCGCTCTTCTCTCTCTCTCTCTCTGTATCTCATTTCTCTCTCTCACTAGCGAACGACATGTTCGGGACGTGTCCCCTGGACGTGACAGACGGATGACAATCCGTGATGGATGTTAACGTAACGGAAGTTTCGTCACATCACCGCCCAGTCACACATCCACGGATTTTGGAAAAATCGGTCATATATGTCACGCGTCCCTCTTTGCGGCGTCCTGTCACATCCCCGTCACTGGATAGTGTCACAGTCACGTGTGACAGGAAAAACAACCCTATTTGAGGGAGCAATACTGTTCTCTCCCTTGTTTTCTATCTCTCTCTCCATTTCTCCTGCTTGTTTTTAAAAATCCGTCAGGGCTGTCATCCGTGACCTCCGTCCCGTCACGTATCCCGTCTCTGTCGCGCCACCATCACACCCAGTTCGTCATCTATCACCGTCACCATCACCTTCACCTCGCGTCATCTGTCACGATACGGTCATCATGACATGTGACGTGATGGATGACCTTCCCTACAATATCCAATGTGTATACATCACCTTAATCTTAAGTGTAGACTATTCAATATACTCTTTATTACTATATTATTGTTCATTAATACTTCATCTACCTGAAATGTATGATAATACTACGACGCTGCTTGAACGCCATCCTAAGCAATCGGAGCGAAGATTCCCTACAATTTCGTGGCTGTTGTAGTGAGATCTGGGTTTTTTTCCGGTACAAGATCTGTTCTTTATGGCCTGATTTCGTTTGGAACGCATCGAGCGGCTGCAATTTTTATCCTTATCTAAATTTTTCGTTGCATTTTGGGTGTTTGTTTTTGGCGCTGAATTCGAATTGCGGTGTTCTCGCGGATGCTGATCTTAACTAGGTAGCCTTCTTTTATGTTCTCTGTTGGAGTTTTGGGGATAATCCCAACATGACAGTCTCAAATGAAGGAGCGGGAGTCAGTCCTTTACTGAGGCAAGATTTGTTCTTTTTATTTTTTAATCTCTGCAAATTAATCTTCCGGTGTTCTTGTGAGATCTCTGAAAAATCGTGTAGCCAATTTGCCTCTGTGAAATTTGATTATTATGTCCGCCAAGGACATCATTATTATGCGGTTCTAAGGTCTTTAGAATCTTTCTGAATTTTATCTCCTGTTAATAATAGAAATTTCTTAGAATTCTGACAAGATTCTTTAATGACTTTAGTATCCTAGCTGCTTTGTCTTATGGTATTGCTTCAATGGCCATGGTTTTTCTCAACAAGGCAGTTCTTATGCAATACTCGTATGCAATGACTCTTCTTACTCTTCAGGTACTACTTGTTGCCCGTTGCTCTATAAATGATTAGTTTTGCTTAATTTTCGAGATTATGTCTTTTTACTTGTTCTTAAATTTGTTTTTTTCTCTCAGCAATTAACAACAGCCCTCCTGATACTATGGGCTCGTGTTCTTGGCTACACCAATGCAAGAGGGTTTAATCTAGAAACGGCCAAGAAACTACTTCCTCTTTCCCTGTTCTACAATGCTAACGTTTCATTTGCGTTGGCAAGCTTAAAAGGGGTCAATATTCCAATGTATATTGCGTTAAAAAGGCTCACACCTCTCGCCGTCCTCGTGGCAGGCTTCTTCTCTGGAAAGGGAAGACCATCTACTCAAGTAAGAACTTACTTTCCATCCATCTTGGTACTATTTGATGATTGTTTTTTATTTTTTTACTCGTCATGTTGACAGAGTGCCCCCAAAATATTTTACTGAGAAATAAGGATGACCAATGGAAAGGCTTGACAGCTGATGTAGGAATTGAAATTTATGGATTTTTTTCTCAATTTTGATCAAAATTATCTCAATGCGCCTCTACGGTGAACAGATATCCAGTGGACTCTAAAGTGGGAAATATTGATGAAAGCACATAAACCCTGCCATGTCATTCGGTTTAGTACAGATTCAAGCTCCAAAGATGTCAGATGTGTGCATTTCATTCGAGCTTGAATTCTGCACACGTGACCAAACAGTATCAAGAAATTTGAATGTTGTGAGCATCACCAGCCCCTTTCAAGGGTATTTTGGTCATTTATCTAAGATTAGATTCCCCTCAAATAGACGAAATACAATTCTGAGGATGGGAACAAAATCGTCCTAAAATCTTTAGGGAGATCTTCCCAGAGAGGATTCAGCCTGAGTGTACGTAACCATTGTTCTTTTACCTTACTCTCTATCTCTCTATACACTTTCACCCTGATGGAGTCCTACCACAAGTCTGTTCCTTATTCATTTCAATTATATTTTCAAGTAAGGTAGCCACCTTTGTAAATCATGTCTACTGTTTGACAAGAGGGGACATTTAAACTAATTGGAGCTAAAAATATTAATTAGCTTGCAAAAAGACCCTTTAAGATTGAACTTTGGTATTAGATTTTAAACAGCAACTGCTAAGTTTTCTTTGCTGATGTCGACTTTCAGGTCACACTTTCAGTCCTATTAGTTGCTCTGGGTGTAATTGTAGCGGCACTTGGTGACTTCTCCTTTGACATGTTTGGCTACACAATGGCTCTTACTTCCGTGTTTTTTCAGGTAAAAGGGAACGTTTTATGCGAGTTTTAAAATAATATTTTCTTTCTTAATTTAATTTCTTAAAATTTCATCGTAGACCATGTACCTGCTTATGGTGGAGAAATCAGGGGCAAAGGATGGGTTTTCTTCCATTGAGCTGATGCTCTACAACAGCGTGCTTTCTCTTCCATTTCTTCTTCTGTTGATCACTGCTACTGGGGAGATTACGCTTTCTTTACCATTGTTATTTGAAATGGTAAGCATCAAACCCTCTCCTGATCCACCTAAAGAGAGGAGAGTGAAGATTTCTTTTTAAGGAACAGTTCCACTTTAGGGTTGGTCGACAATGACCAATTTATCATTATCGTCTTAATCCATAAACTTTGTTGTTATGATTGGTATCCATTGGTCGCCTGGATGAATGAAGATGAGGCTTAAAAAAATATAATTGGCAGGGATGAGGATGATGACAATGACACAGCTTGGAAATTGGATGACAATTTAGGAGTTCTGATCTCCACCAGTGCTGCTGAACTCCGGCCTGATTTAAGGCTTCAAAGAAAGAAGCACACTCATTGATGTTCTAGTAGTGATTTAAATACCAGTCTTACATTTAATGGACAAAGGGCTTATATAACTTAAGTTACGTATTCCAAAGTGGAATAAGTAACAGAAGTCTTTGCAAGTGGGCCAAGGGCCCCTGTACCTTAAGTTACCTATTCTTGGTGTGAGACGAGATTTCTTGGTGTGGGCCACTTTAATATATGTGGTCTACTTACTGTGCAGAAGGCAAAAGCAATATGTGGTCCCACACTTACAATAATAAAATGGAGTTAACAAAAACAGTATCTTCTGCTCACAGATGATGATGAATTAGTCATTCTCATCATCATCCCCAAATCTCATCAGCTCCATCCATGTTTGGGCTTGAAAGAACTCCTCATTGACAGTTGAACGCTGACGATGATCTTGAGGAATCTCAAAATCCTGATGACAATGTTATTGACGAAGGGCATCGTGAGTTGGATGATGAAGGCAATGAGAATGTTGAATTTTGGAAAATGGATAATAAAGTCAATGACAAAACGTAATTATCCCATTGCAGACGATGAATAATTAGTTATCATCTACTCCTCATCATGATCGTTGACGCCGAAACTGGAATCCACAGCAGGAAAGAGTCTTGAAGTAGTGTCTCCCTTCTCTCTCTTCTTATGGCAGGATAAGTCACTTTCATTTGCAGTAATATTCATCCTCTCACTGGTGATGGGGATCGTCCTCAACTACACTATGTTCCTCTGCACCATCGTCAACTCCGCTCTGACAACCACTATTGTGGGGGTTCTCAAGGGGGTCGGCTCAACTGTGAGTTTGTTTTCCATTCCCCACTCTTCAATTCTCTTTTTCTCTCTCTGAACTGCAGTTCTTCATTTTTCGTCTTTATTTATTTTATTTTTTCATCTTTATTTATTTTATTAAACTACAGCTTTTCTTCATTCTTCTTTGTCCTTTCTTTCTCTTGCTTAAGTGCCAGCTATTAATCTCTGTCTCTCTCTCTCTATCCATTTATCAATTTATGTCTGTCTGTCTGTCTGTCTCTCTTTCCCTCCCTCCCTTCCTTGCTCTCTATCTATTTCTCTATCTCTATCTATATATATCTATCCTGTGTGTGTGTCTCTCTATCTCTATCTATATATATCTATCTCTCTTTCTATCTCTGTGTCTCTCTCTATCTTTATCTATATATCTATCTATCTCTCTCTATCTCTGTGTCTCTCTCTATCTTTATCTATATATCTATCTATCTCTCTCTATCTCTATGTCTCTCTCTATATCTCTATCTATATCTATCTATCTCTCTCTCTCTATCTCTGTGTCTCTCTCTATCTTTATCTATATATCTATCTATCTCTCTCTATCTCTATGTCTCTCTCTATATCTCTATCTATATCTATCTATCTATCTCTCTCTTTCTCTGTGTCTCTCCCTCTATCTCTATCTATATATATATATGAATCTCTCTCCCTCTTTCTGACTGTTAAATTGTCAATCTGTTTTCAGGCCCTAGGCTTTGTGATGCTGGGAGGCGTCGAAGTGCATGTGGTCAACGTGACTGGGCTGCTCATAAATACGGCAGGCGGCATGTGGTATTCCTTTGCCAAGTACCAGCAAAAGGCCAAGAAGCTCAGGAATCCATCACTTGATTTGGAAGCTTCACATAAGTAGTAGCATCAAACTGAGAGAGAGCTATTTTTTCATGGTTTGATCTTCATCAAAATGACATCATATGAATGACCAAATATATGTTTGCCGTTGTTTCACATGGTTCCATGGAAGAGTTCCAATACTATTATAAGGAAACAAGAAATCAGAAGTAACCTGGAGAGTTATCTATATTGATTTATGGTGTTGTTTTGATCTCTAACCCAAAAACAGGGTATCAAATGATAGTGAATAGCCAAAGGTTAAAGTCATATGTGACAATGATTCACTTTCACCTACCATCTCACTTGATCTAAGGGAAGTAGGCCATAACGACGACTTTGTCAACTCCACTATCAGTTGATTTCTTTTAATTTTTTATCTATTGTGTTTATTTTATGTTTTGTGCGTTTTACTTGTTTTATTTTCAAAATGAATTCATTTGTTCCCTCCCTGTCGTCCCATTCTGTCATCAGGTACGACGGGTTTATTATGGTATACAACTGTCCTCCGTCCGTAATGTCATTCATTACATGCATGCCTTTGACAAAAACCAAATGAAGATTCATGCTCCGTGACAGATGAGAGACCAAACACCCATCATCTCTTGTCCCATCTATCCTGTTTAGTCATCCGTTTTGAGCAGCCCCCGCAAAGAGACTAGATTAAATCACGGACTCTACAGAAAATGACAGACCAAATACATGTCACCTCATATTCCATCTGTCTTCTTCTGCCATCCATTCCGTGCAGCTCCTATACAGAGGTTGAATGAAACAACAGACTTTGTGACCAGTGACAGACTGAACAAACATTTTCTCCCATTCCATCCATCCTCTTCCGTCATCCATTCTGTCACCCATTCCGTGCAGCCCCCCACGCGAAGACATAACGAAACAACAGACTCTGTGACCATTGACTGACTAAACAAACATTTTCTCCCATTCCATCCATCCTCTTCCGTCATCTGTTCCGTCACCCATTCCGCGCAGCCCCTTACATAGACGTAACGAAACAACAGACTCTGTGACCGATGATAGACTAAACAAACATTTTCTCCCATTCTATCCATCCTCTTCCCTCATCCGTTCCGTCACCCATTCTGCGCAGCCCCTTACATAGATGTAACGAAACAACAGACTTTGTGACCGATGACAGACTGAACAAACATTTCTCCCATTCTATCCATCCTCTTCAGTCATCCTTTGCATCACCCATTCCGTGCAGCCCCGTGCACAGACGTAATGAAACTACAAACTCTCTGACAAATGACAAACTGGCCTCCACCTTACACAAGAGCTTAAACTAAGTATCTGCACAGCAAAGTGTCCAACTTTAACATTCATAATGACTGAGGATGGAACCTGAAAAAAAAATACACACATATTTCTCGGGAATTTCAGGTATTCTATGGTTCTTCTCCATGTCAATTGCTAAAAAGGGTAATTGAGATTCACCTATGATTCAGATTAATATTTTGGAATAACTTTATACCGCTGACTAGTGAAAGATGGTAAAATATCTATAGTTCCGGATCGTCCCGGACATGGACGAAGGACGGGACGGGATGACTTTCGTCCCCTCCTACGTCCGATGTTAACTCAGAGACGAAGGAAGGGACAGTTTTTCGTCCACCGACAAAAAAACCTTCCCATCCAATAGTCTCGGGACAGTTTTTCGTCCCGTCTAGTCCTCCCGGGATGAATTTTGGTCCCGAAATTCATCCCAGACGAAAAAAACCTATTTTATTTTTTTAATATATTAATATAGATTTTTCTAAGTATTTTAAGGGAAATATGGAGGAGAGAGACTGCAAATAGATATATGTACAATTAATTCTGAGCGGTGTTAGTTCGCATGCGCGAAAAAACACAAGGACCTTGATGAAGAATGTCATAGCAAGGCCACACGGCGAGATCTCAACCGTCGGATGTGAATCCAGCACTTTTTCGTCCACATCCATCCGTCCATCGTTGAGACCTCCGGACAGACGATTTTTTCGTCCCGAAATTAAATATCCTATACTAGTAATTTATAGTACTAATTTGTAGCGAACTATATTACTAATTACTAATTTTTCATTTTTTTTACTAATTTATAGTGACTATATTACTAATTTATAGTGACGGGTAGGACATTAAATATCCTATCCGTCATCCGTCATCCGTTCCAAAGCGAGGTGGTAGTGTGGCAGGTATCCTCATCCCCTTCCCCCCTTAAAGACTTTCTTTGGCCAGAGGAAGAACTCGCGACCGACGCGCTGCTCTGCGATGCTCTTGCCGACTTGGGAGGCGGCTGCCTCGGCCTCGTCTCTTACTCTTCTCTCGCCGACGATCCGTCTCTCTCTGATCTCCGGAAGCTCCGCCATTTCTGCCAGGAGGTGTCAGCGTCGCTCGAGTGCTATTGCTTGTTCTTCTTCTTCTTCTGCCGTCGAGAGAGATCCTCGGGGAGACAAAAGATGGAATTTTTCATCTGGGGTTTCGGTATTTTCTGCCGGCAGAAATGGGTCAGGATTTCCCGTCCAATTATCCTAAATTAAAGCTGGTTAGCGCGCTTCGTTTGGGATTTTTTTTTCTGTTTGGGAAATGGGTTCTGGATTCTCCGCAATGGGGTGTTTTCAATTGTCTTAATCGGTGCGTTGTCCGTCAAGTTGTAGGTTTGAGAGAATAGCTGATTATTACTTGGCCTTATTGGCATAAAAGAGTCTTGATCTTTGTTTCGGATATTGAAGTCTACAGTATCCGGGAAAATGCTGAAGTTTATCGATTTTGATTTCTCTTTTTTTTGTTTAATTCCTGCGTAGAGTGCTTCTCTTTCCTCGGATTCGGAAGGATGCCTTTCGATAATTACGTAGTATTTTGCAGGAAATATCGTATAAAATTCAATTCCTTTTTTTTTTTCTTGCAGAACTGAGGCCTCTGCGTTTGATCCGTTGGGCTTGAACACTCTAGATTCCACTCCAGACCTTAAAAGCGCTTGGGAAAGTTTCAAGGATCTCTTCTCACAGAGCTTTGAAAGCTCTTCAAGTGCCAAAAAAGAGAAAAGTCCAGCTAGAGGAGTTGCTGGTGCGGCGCATGATCAAATGCTTTTATGTTCATTTTTTTGTCATTTTCAAAGCTTTGCTATGATATGGTATAAGAGGCTACATAAAGACTTCTCGCCAATAAAACATAACTTAGCCTCTATTTAATTTAAATTTCAATGAAATTTATTATACCAGAGAAGAAACATCCAAAGCAATATCCACGTCTACCACTATTCCAACTTTTTTTCTACTTTAATATGTATAGTATTGGCCAACAGTTCTAGACGTGTGACTAGCGGGCCCAATTCAATCAACCAGAAGTTTTTTCTAAGGCAGTACAAGGATTCATTGATCTCCTTTGTTAATTTTCAAATAAAATAGTTTTGAACATCCATCATTCTGCTCTGACCATCTATGTACTCTTATCAGCTGCAATTGAGGATAGTACCATCGATGTTGGGGATTTTTTCAAAGGTCCACTGCCAGGAAAGTTCTTGAAGCTAATAGGATATCTTGCGCTGTCACGACTCGGAATATATGTACCGCTTGGAGGCGTTAACCGTGAGGCATTTATAGGAAACTTTGACCAGAATAGTCTGCTTAGTACTCTGGATACCTTTTCCGGAGGAGGCATCGGACGGCTTGGAATATGCTCCCTTGGAATAGTACCCTTTATCAATGCTCAGATCGTATTTCAGCTTCTGACTCAGATTTATCCCAAATTGCAAGAGCTTCAGAAAAAGGAAGGTGAGGCCGGCAGGAAGAAGATTCTTCAGTATACACGCTATGCATCAGTTGGTTTTGCTGTTGTACAGGTTACCTTCTAGACTTCAAAACTAAACTATACGTCCCATGACATTATATCTTATTCATGACCTCTCTCCGAGCTAAGTCCTAAAGAAGTAGTTTCTGATAAAATGCGAGAATGTTTGTTTATCTGTTTTGCTTGTGAATGAGTTAGTGATCATGGATAAGAAGATTGCTCGTCAGTGTAATAAAGCCAGGATATTAATTTTTAATCTTAGAAAATGAGGCATGGAAATCCTATGTGTAAACGATGCTTTCAATAGTCTGCGTGTGATAGAGGCATTTGGTAGTTCTCCATCGAAGAAGGGAAAGCTTGTTGAAAGATAGAGAATGGTAGAAGTAAAGGTACAAAGATAGTTGCACATGTGATTGGTGTCTCCGGCCCTTTTTGGAAGACTTCCATCTTCCATCCAATTGAATCATTGGGCTACCCTCATTATAATAAAGCCAAAATGACTGAAGCGAAATACCCCTGCTAGTTGCTGGGACCATAACAGATTGTTTCATCTTCAAAGAAATATTTCTTGTGATGTAATCATATTATAAGGCTATGAATAACATTCATCATCGCTGATGACAATGACTGCGAGGATGTTAACAAGTTGTCATCATCTGGGTCATTTGTTCTTGCCAGGATGATGATGACGTGATGAAATCATTATTGTAGTCGTCTCTCATCCACAGGTTGTATGACAATGAAAATATCTTGTCATCGTCTCTTGTCATTCTACCCCTGTTAATATCACTCAGAGTCCAGCAGAGGAGGATGAAATTGTCGTCATCATCATTCATCTGCAACGTGGATGACGATGATGAAAGTGTCATTGTCACTCAAGTTGCAGATGCTAACAAGATATGACAATGACGACGGGTTTTAGTCATCATCGACAAACACTAGCTGAGGCACGCTTGGATGGGCAGTATCAAAATCTTGAGTACTTATTTGTCCTTGGGACAGTGACAAATCTTGTTGAACGACTGCAGGCAATTGGGCAAGTTCTTTTCCTACGCCCCTATGTCAATGACTTCAGCTCAGAGTGGGTGGTATCATCCATCGTTTTGCTGACCCTTGGCTCTGTATTCACCACCTACATTGGCGAGAGGATATCTGATCTCAAGCTTGGAAATGGAACATCTCTTTTGATCTTTACAAACATTATCTCCTACTTGCCCGCGTCCGTTGGAAGAACAGTTGCCCAGGCATTCAACGATGGAAATTATGTTGGTCTCGCAACCATCATCCTTTCGTTTGTTCTTCTTGTATTTGGAATCGTGTACGTTCAGGTAATGACCATTTTTTCACATGCAGCAACTTCTCAAAGAAATTGAATGATCTTTCCTCACCATCTTCTTATTGATATGATCTTACTTTTCTGTTGATCAGGAGGCTGAGAGGAAAATTCCTCTTAACTATGCCTCTCGGTACAGCAGTAGAGGTGCAGGGCTTGAGAAGGCAGCCTATTTGCCGTTCAAGGTTAGTTTGATGTTTCTGATTTGTTCTTCATTCTCCTCTCTAAAGCCTGGACAGCCCATGTGTAAAATGTGCAAGCATTGTTGAAAAATGTGCAAAATGACGTTATTATTTTAAAAATCTCTAGCAGTTATTGTCTAAATCTGTCTGTAGATTAGTTGTCTTATAAATACCTGTAGCCTCCCAAAGGAAGTAAGATCTAGAAGTTGTTGAATTGGGTGATCCTCCCTAAGCTAACATGAGCGCTTTGAAATTTAAAACTTACATAAACATGACAATGTCAAACTCAATTTCTAAATTTGAAAAAGTTATACTTTCCATTGGTATTCATTTATCACAAATTTCGACAAACTCCCTGCTAGGCGGCTAAATTGAGGTATTTACTTCCCATCCCAAATTATAGCTAACGTCTGAATATTTCAAATAACATTCATGAGTCGTTTGTTTTGGGCTTCTTTCTATGTCTTTTATTTCAATTTTTTACTTTTTGCTTTCAGATACTGGACATGGGGTATGCAAAATATATGTTTTGATCCGCTCCGCACAATTTTTTAATACAGGTTAACAGTTCTGGCGTTATGCCTATAATATTTTCGACATCATCACTCGCCCTACCAGCTACTTTGGCCCGCTTCACTGGCTTAGCAGCTCTGAAAAATGCAGCGGTTGCCTTGAATCCCGGGGGTCAACTACCTTTTTTACCTTCTGTTTAATGTAACTTATTTATCTACCCCCCCGCCAATTCCAAATCTGAGAAGACCCAATCTGGTAATTTCTGTTTTTTGCAGGACCCCTATATATTCCCACCAATGTATTGCTGATAGCCTTTTTTAACTACTACTATACCTTCTTGCAACTGGACCCTGATGACGTCAGCGAGCAGCTCAAGCGTACAGGGGCATCTATCCCCCTAGTCCGACCAGGCAAAAGCACGGCGGCCTATCTTAAAACGGTATGGTCTAGCCATTTCTCCTTCAGTGAAACACAAGTTGACCTACTTAATGTTTCATTCTTTGATCATATTTTGTTATCTTGACATCATTGGTATATCTGAGAATGGTTTGGCTATCAAGGTGAGGATGACGAGAGAACAATGAGGACTTACCATCTGCCTCATTGTTGTCCGCCGCTAGGATAATGAGGCTGATGATGATGGATGACAACAATTTATGTTTATAAATTCTTATATGATGAGGATGATGGTAGTGATTAGAGAATCAACGTTGATTTTAATCAAATGTTAAACCAAGAATTGTATCCAAGAATCCCGATAGATGTGCAACCCAAGTTTGTGGAGCATGTCACAAGAAATTCAGACGGAGAGAGGTAGAATCAGAGGAATGAATGTAGAAAAGCAAATGGAGATCTCCAGACAAGCTCTCCCCTTTCTGGATTGCAGGCCCGATCCTGCTTTTGAGCCACAGGTTTATCCTTGCAACTGAATATTGAAGAAAAGACAGAATGCCGTGCTCCTTCACAAGAAATTCTCGTTATTTATATCTTCTCACACTTGCTTTATTATGATCTTCTTATTGGTTGAACTTTCTTTTCCTTCTTTGGTAATACTTGGAGAAGAAGCTCTGTGTATCAGATGATAATGATCATGATTGACGGAAATAATTTATATATGTTTTCTCTATATGCAATATCTCTCCTCCATGTCGGTATCTAGCATGAAGAAGAGTTATGTCCTCGTCATTTGTTTCTAGCTAGGATGACGACTACAAGTATCTCTGTGGGTGACATTGAAGATGATGGATTCGTCATTGTCCTCCAACCCTATCTCTGAACCAAAGAAATCCCATCCTATTTGCATAATATACATGACGAATCTTGCTGTTTATTTAGAACCACCTAATCTTGAGACAGACGAAGAGTAGTTTACCAATAGCTGTCATTCAGAGTACCTGGTTCATTCTAGCTTTTATTTTGGGTCATGTAAAATGGGTCATAGATCATATGATATATTCTGAGCCTATGCAGTTTCATTAATGGAATTAAAATATCAGACTCTTACCTGCCTATCTGATCACTTTGTTTCTCTTTTATTTAGATCCCTCAGCACATAACAATCTAAACCCATTCACCAAATCTACAGTCAGATTGTGAAAGAGACTTCAGGGTGTGGAGGGAGAGTATAACAGTGGCTATGGGCCTGTATTGGCCCCGGAACCTCCATTGGGAGGATCTCCCATCCGATAACATGTTGTCTGTCCTACTTAGGGAGGGCTACATCAATTTAATGTGAAACTAAACTAAAGACACATTACTAGAATACCCTTGAGAGGGATTAGGTATTGTTACAGATTCTTACCCACTTGTGTGGTGCAGGTTCTTAGTAGGATATCAGTCCTGGGATCTGCGTTTCTCGCAATATTAGCTGCCGGTCCAGCGGTTGTGGAGCAAGTCACCCACTTGGCGGCATTCAGAGGATTTGCCGGCACCTCAGTTCTTATCCTTGTTGGCTGTGCAACAGACACCGCAAGGAAGGTTCAGGCAGAGATCATCTCACAAAAGTACAAGAACATCGAGTTCTATGATATAGATAAATATGGGCAATGATTCTTGGATCCAAAAGAGGTTCCTTTTCTTGCTCTGTTCCTCTCTGATTCTGGGGAACATGTACAGATCCCCCACAATTTCTTCTCTGTTCCTTTATGATACAGTTTCTTCTCGTTGTTCCATTATGAGGTTTTATTTTATAAAATACCGCTTTCAAGCGTGATATTTATTTTCTTCATAGAATTTTAGAGGGAGAGAAAATATGAATTCAAAAGTTTTAGAACGTTCAATCAGTGGTTCATTATAAATGCTTAAATTTAGAAATGTTTCCTTATATTTTATTTTCACTAATGGATTTTGACATCATTATTTCATTATTGCATCAGTTTTTACCTGATTATTTTAGTATTTAAATATGTTAAAATAAATCTGAAAATATTCAAATTTTTTACCCCTTGATTTTTTGTGCTAAAAGTTTTAGGTTATCTTGGTTTTACCTACTGATCTTGCAGCGAAAACCAATCCTGTATTCATTCTTTGAAAAAGAAAGTAATCATGTATTCATAAATATGAATCTATGAAATGAAATCTCTATTTCATTTGGTACTTGCTCGTTTCATCAGTTGATGATCTCCCATTGAATTCTAGATACATTTTGATCATGGGTTGATAGAGGTCTGGACGTGTTGACCACATTTTGTCTAATCTGGATAAGCATAAATTTTAAATTCACAAAGGGTACCAATCTACATGAAAATGACATTATTTAAATATATTATGTGTACATTAATCACATCTTCCACTACAGGAAAACTTTCCTTTATCTTTGGATTATTGAATAACAGTTTTGCCTCAGTCATTCCACTTTTTTCATAAAGAAATCCAACAAATAATCTACCTCAAGGTATCTTTTACCCTGAATGTGAAATTATATATGTATGCTTATGTTCTGACGTATCTGTTCTTCGTCATTATCATCATGAAGGGCTTTTGATTACATGATAAGAATATAAAATATTAATTCTTTCAAATATTTTTTTACCTTTCTGCATTCATTGTTCATATTTGATTATCCCAGAGATATATATGTGTCATTTGATGTTAATACATCTTATAGTCCATCTTTTTTCCGAACTTTATCCAAGGGATCTCTTGCTGATGAAGTTCGGGGGTGTCTACCCATGCTAAAGTGGCTAGAGACATAACATGTTTTAACTAAGGAATTATCCAATGCCTTTGAGTCTTAAGTGTTCTTATCATTTTACAGAAACTAAATTCAGGAATAGTAACAGGTATCTTAATATTTACCACTTTTAACTGAAAATACAAACACACGACAAGGTTTATTTTCAGCTAAAAGTGATAAATATTAAGATACCTGCTACTATTCCTGAATTGAAATAATTATTTTGAAATTATTTTGCAACAGGCATTGTGATTATTTTCAAACTATTATTTTTTTCCATTTTATGATATATTTTATGCAGTAATCATTAAATATGCGATTCTATGCAAATATTTGAGCGTACCAAATTAACACATGAAGGTATTTTATTTATTACATGACTGACCCTTAATGAAAATCAAGAAATTACTTATTAGAAATATTTTCCAGCTTCATGCGTGAAGGATTCCTGAAGATTAAAGCAGTGAAATATTTATAAAAACCCTAAGACTTTGGCTTCGAGAGGATCCTGATTTGGAGTCTTCTGTGACAAGGAGCAGTTATGGGAAGGATGTGTCATGGCCAACATTTTCCCAAGTGATCTCATCTTCAATAAAAACCGGCATGCTGTTCAAAAGGTTGGGGCCATTGAACAAATTCAATAAAAAGGGAAATGACATACAAGTATAAGGGTTTAAAATACTTTAGTACATTGGTGATAAAAAGTTCTGTATGCAAATTTGTGCTTCACTCTCTATATATCTCCACACTATTTGAGATTGTTCCAAGAATGACCGCGTGCAGGACAGAGACTTCCATAAAATGTTGATTGATACATCTGGAAAGAGTTTATTTAATGATACGCTATTCTCATTTATAAAACTATTTTTTGGTGAAAACTTTGTGGTTTGAGAAATATGTACTGACTCGAGCTCTTTATTACACTAACCTTTTTCCATGGAAGAGTACATTCAAGACATTCACATGTCTGGCGTCTTGATGATCCAACCAATCACTGGAGCAAGCCTCTCCTCTTCAGCTTCTTCAATATTTGTTCAAGATCTAGTTGATCTTCTCCCCATCTAATCGCAACAGAGAGAAACAAATTTCTGAGATTTGGCTAAGAAAAGGGGCTATCCTAGCCTAGCTAGCTTGGGCACTTAAATGGGTGTTTCTCATATTTATACTTATTTTGGACATTTCATAAAGTGGTTATAACTTAATTATATCCATGAACATCCATAAATCTAGTTAACAACTATTCTAGCTGAAAAGTATTTATTGGCTATATTAACATATATAGTAATTGACCAAGAATCAATATAACCTAATCGATAAATTTAGCCTTTTGGGTGATAAGCTACACCTTATGCTCTAGAAGAGAAATATAACTATATGAACTCCTTTATAGAACCCTTATCACCATTGGTTATCGTAGAAATTATAATCATTTATCCATATCATATTTGCAAATAAGGTAGGACATAGTTAACCATTAAACCCTAATCCATCAGTACATTTAGTACTGATATGTGATGGAGACTATTGGAGAACATCTTTTCCAACATTTATGTTACTCTAGGTAGTGATGGCAACCACGACAACCCACCAGTACCGGACGTGCCTCAACCTTCACACGAGACGTCCCGCGTCATGACACGTGACCAACGCCAACTTCAGAACCACCCTTTGACGTGACATGCCGACAAGTCACCAACATTGATTAATGTTAGGTTTTTAAATTAACGGTTATCGTATTTTCTCTTTCCTCCAAGGCCTATACATAGGCCAATGTTGTAAGAAAGACTTGGTGAATTTTCTTTTGGAATTGAAGTTTTCTTCTAAGATAATTTTTGCCCTAGTCTCCAATCCGCCGCCGACGTCGCCGCTACTAGCCGCCGCTGTTGAGAGAAGGCCTACCTTCTGGTATCGTCGTCACGCAAACGCCCGCCCACATGGCCGCCCGCCCTAGCAGCCGCCTGCCCACGTGGTCGCCCACCCACGCGGGGCCCGCATTTTGTATCCAGGGGCTTTAGACCCTCGTTTTGCATACCGTTTAGGTTTTGGGGCGTTGTCCCGAACCCCACAAGGGGGCGACTCCCCTCGTGACCCCCCACCAACTGACCGCACAGTTGGATCCGCGACACCCTGTCGAAACGCACGTCACTCGCCCCCGCCAACGACCCGTCAAGAATTTCCAGCATCGCATCTTTGCACTACTCTTGTGCCAAAGGTCCATTCTTCCCTCTTTGGTGTCGGCGTTCTTCGATTATTTTTCCACCGCTGTCGGATTAGTTGATTAGGCTTTTGAATCTTCCCGTTATTAGTTGATTAGGTTTTTGAATCTTCTCGTGATCGACTATTCGATTTATTGAAATTGTCGCTTTGTTTTAACCACGGTGGTTGAAAGACAGTACTCCCGCCCTCGACTGAGGAAAGGGGCTGCACCATCAGTATTTCACTGGACTTAAATCTTCGAATTTGATCGTGTGAATTGTGGTCTGATTTATCCTACCCTAATCAAGTTTGCCTATCCTACCAGGGCAGTCCTATCATCCTGCATAAGATAGGGAATTGAATGCACATGCTTTCTCTAGACAGTCTCCTCTCATACGAAGGAGAAATGGACCCCTCTTAACCATCAAATCATTTTGATGTACCTATTGGTATATCCTATCTAAGACTAATTTGGATCCTATCCACAAGAGTTATCATATTTTAAAATTTTTTGTCCATTCACAATATGTGTTTTGGTGTCTCCAGCATTAGGGACACTTATACAACCCTGACATAAATCAACCTCATTTATATTTAGGTGGAACACCATCCAGGGATTCATATAGATAAATTTAGTGAAATCTTTCCCTAAATAGCACTCTTCACATGTCCCTAGCATCTCTAGACAAATGGCCTCATGATCAGCCATACTTATAGCGTAATCATGATCAAATAGTGTTATTCAATCCAGATAGCTTGATGTGCATCTCAACTATTCATCGAATGTGAATGTTTGAAATGCATATTGAGGGATTCATTATAGACATCACAGTGGAATGATAATGAACAATTATATTTTTTCCAATGAAATTAAACATAACATGGTCGTGTGATTAGCTTAACACCCATATAATATCCATCATCCTCATTTTTTTTCCTGTTAAACTATGTTTGAAATGTTTTTCTCTTTGATAAAATTTCAATATGGATAACATGTGTTCCATTTTAGGCACACTAATAATACATAACTAGAATTCATACATACATCATTGTAATTATGATATGAAGATTTAAGGTAATCTTTAAATTATTTATTTTACAGATCCTTTCTGTGAATTTCTAGACCTCATTTTACTTGTGAGTTGGCCAAGGACTGTCATTTCAGTTCTAAAGGAACAATTGATGCCTCATAGAAATCCTACTTTGAGACTCTTAAATATGATTTATCTTTACACATCGTTTGTCAAAGTTATAATAATATTTTCTAGTGATCAGTACTCAGACGTTTTTCAAAAAAATCTTCAATATGTAATCAAATCATTAATCTCCTCTTATTCATGTTGGAGGTTTTCCGATATGAGACTACTGGTGGTGTTTGGAAAATCTCATTATAAATATAAGAATAATATTTTTGATTTTTTATGCTATTCGAGCTTAAAGTTTGAATGTTACCATGTTTTACACATTTAATTTTGAGTATTATGCAATATTCTTTCGATTTATGATTTTTGAGTAAAAAATAAATTTATATTTATGGTTTCTTATAGTACTTGATATTTTTAGTTTTTAAAAATAATACGTGATATTAATCTGCTTTGATGGTGATAATAATATTTCTTAATATTCCATGACTAATTTTATGAAAAAATATTTTTAATTAATGAAAGCAAGAAAAAAATATATGTGATAATTTTTTTAATTAAGACAAATCGTTACGTGTCTATATTTCAGGTGAATCTATTTGAAAAAAGATTCGAGTCTTAGAGAATACTGGGCGGGAATCAAGCAAGAGTGGCAAAATATAGAGGTTATTTGTTGAATAAGGATAGTGGGACTCATTGACCACGATTCAATTAAGTACCATCTTTTAGGTTGACAACAACCCAGGATGCCATGTAAAATAAATACAAGGGGCATGGTGTACTAATGTTTAAGGTGAAACCCAATGTATACATTTTATTGATCTATCTCTCTCATCCCATACTATAAATTTCCTCAAATGGGGCTAAGCGCAATAAATAACTTTCCCAAGGTCCATAATTATACGTGACTTATTGTTAAGCTATCAATTATGAATCCTAATTAATGTGATTCAATTAATGACTGGCGAAGACATTTATAAAAATAATTATGGTTATTAAATGTGTAGAGGCTGTCTTTCTCTATTATAATGATGTGATTAATTAAGATATAATAAAGAGGATTGTGTATCACCTCTTCCTATAAATAGGGGCCATGTCCTTGGGTCATAGTGTAGTTGACTTTTGTCTTGAGCATCCCATTACTAAGAGAGCCTTCAGGAAGTCCCATCCGTTATTGACCCAAAAGGCCTCCCCTCAAGACTGTTCGATTAAACTAAGAGAAGACACGATGGATCAAGGTATGGTTTACATTCAGTTTCATTTATGTACAATCTTCATCATCCTTAAGAATCAGTGCAAGCCTCCAGCAGATTGAACAAGTGGTGAAGATAAAGTTTTTAGGATTCCCTTTGTAGTGCCAAATGCTTGGTATGGGAAAAATATATGGAATGAAGGTAAGCTTTCATCAGTCTGTAATGTATAATATTATTGTACAATGCCTTCTACTGGTGGAAATATTCAGCCAACTGGGCTGCTGGCAAGACTTCTAGCCAAATCATAGGCTACATAGTCAGCTCGGGATGGCAGTCATTCAGATTGCATATCAAACCATAATTTTCCTCTTTAATTGGCCTGATGTTGCTTCCAGAATCAAAACCCTATTTTTAAAAGGTTGAAAAAGGCACAGGAATTTGAACATAAGAGCCCTTATTTTGATATTTTTAATTGGAAAAATATGATGCTGATTTTTTATGAGATGGTGAAATGATGAAGAGCGGAAAATGATAGAGACAGCTAGTTGTGAGGCGCTTTAAAAAAATATAGGTATGAAAAGTTTTAGTTTGTCAAAATAATAAGGGAAAATATTTCTCCTCAGAACGGTTTTAATCAAACCGGTAGAAACTCTACTCCTTGAGGGACAAATGGAATGATTCAAAAGCAGGATAACTTGAATTTGGAATGGAAAGTTATTATGAATCATCGGGAAAATGAGAAATTTAGTGAATTGGCAGGGCAAGATGTGTGAAGCTTTTCCAGCGTATGAATCCACTCATGACATTTCCCTAATTTAATTCCCTGTATATTCTCTTCTTGACATCAATGATAAAACTAACAAACATGAAAACATAGCGAGAACATGGAAAAATTATTCAAAAGAAATCTGAATATAAATTAGAAAAATCAATAATATCTATATTTAAAAATTATGTAAAAGGAAACCATATTATTAAAATAACCTTTAATTTTCATTTTATTATCTCATATTTTGCGTGCTTTTATCTCTTGATACTTTGACTAATATATACTATGGAAAGGCAGTCATATGAACTCGGAGGGTAAGATAATAATATTATATATTATCAATAAAACCTGTTTGATCAAATTCAGTTACTATAATTTCAGTACAATAATTAGATGGCTGGTTTATTAGGACACATAAAAAACTTTAACTTTAGTTCTTAACGTATAAAGTTCAAATATAGACTAAATCCAGAGACAAACATTTTTAAAAAATAATATTTATTAAGTACCTATATTATTGAATGTTTGATGAAACAATGCTGGAATTCTATACCTTACTGATTGAATTCAACTGAAGCAAAATATTGAAAAATTAATAAAATATTTAACTAAAATAAATATGAGTAAAAAATTATCATAAATATTGAATAAACTATGTCAAAGAGTGGATTTTCATTATAAAAATAAGTGATGTCATTGATGTTATAGCCTAAGCATAAGATGATGTCAGATGACTTAATAGTAAATTATCTTGGTCCGATCAAAATTTTATTGCTTATGAAAATGTTAAGAACTTTGTACCATATTGTAAACAGTAATAAAGTTCTTGTGTAAAAACAATTGATGTTGCAACTTCAATTATCAAAAATAAAAATAGAAGTTTGTCACAATTATAAAATTTTGAATTTATAATTACTTAAAACCAATAAATCAATGGTTTACGATATCTTAATAATATAAAATATGGTAACATATGTAAAATATGGTTTACGATATCTTACTGTATTTTATAAATCTAAAAAAGTTAAATTTATTATTTTGAAATAACTTATTTTTTGTAATCATACAAATTGTGAAAAACGTTAATCCCTTGAAATATATGAGACAGGTTGAGAGAAAGATTATGAGAACCTATTGAGCGTAAAAAGGGAATTGAGTTGGGATTATTTTATGCCTTAGAGTAAAATAATAGTGTTTCAAAAAGTGTTAAATTATAAAAAAGTGCTGACTTAAAGTATTTCATTTGACCTTGAATTGATGCTGTGAAACTTGCTTGACCTCTTAGAGTAAAATTCATTCCATTAGTGACTAACTTGAGTTGATAATATATCTACTTTCGTGAGATTGAATTTCTATTTCTCTAGCTCAAAGCAGAATGAGATTATCTTTCATTCTACTGAGTGCTGTTTGTGTATTGGCTTGAAAATTGAAATGAGACAATGTGATTGGGCAGAGAACTTTCTTTCGTTGACTTCAATTAAAAATTAACTGATACCCTTGAACTGACTTAAGAAATTGGAGTGAAATAAATATTATATCAAATTGCAAATAATAATAATATCAGTTTTTATTCCTTCTTACCCGTTTAGTAGAGATAATTATTAAACAATAAATATTATGGGAGGCTTATAAGGCTGGAGTAGGGAGAGACATGATCCTGATTTAGGAAAGATTTGGTAATTAAGAATTGAAAGAGAGTCCGTGGAGTTATATATTTTGGTTTGAATGCTGACTTGTAATGCCCTGACTAAGTGGGCATTGCGTTCGGATCAGCTAGATTCTTGAAAAAGAGATTTAGAGGGAGAGAGAGAAAGGGATAGAGAAAAACAAAGAGAGATTGACAGATATAGAGAGAGAAGGAAATAAAGATAGTTTGGAAAGAGAGAGAAAGAAAGAAATAGAAGTAGATAGAGAGAGAAGGAGAAAGAACGAGATATTGTGAGACAGAAAGAGAGATTATGGAAGAGAAATTGAGACAGAGAAAGAAAGAGAGATCGTGAGAGAAAAGAGAAATAATGAAAGAGAAAGAGATAGAGAGAGAGAGGGAGAGGAAGGGAGAGAGATAGAGAGAGGAAGGAGAGAGATAGAGAGGGAGAGAGAGGGAGGAAGGGAGAGAGATAGAGAGGGAGGAAGGGAGAGAGATAGAGAGGGAAAGAGAGAGGAAGGGAGAGAGAGAGAGAGGGAGAGAGAGAGAAAGGGAGAGAGAGAGAGAGGGAGAGAGAGAGGAAGGAAGAGAGATAGAGAGGGAGACGGAGAGAGAGAGAAAGGGAGAGAGAGAGAGGGAGAGAGAGGAAGGAAGAGAGATAGAGAGAGAGAAGCAGAGAAAGAGAAAGAGAGAGAGAGAGAGAGAGAGAAAGAAAGAGAGAGAGGAAGGGAGAGAGATAGAGAGGGAGAAAGAAAGAGAGAGAGGAAGGGAGAGAGATAGAGAGGGAGAAAGAAAGAGAGAGAGGAAGGGAGAGAGAGAGAGAGAGAGAGAGAGAGAGAGAGAGAGAGAGAGAGAGAGAGAGAGAGAGAGAGAGAGAGAGAGAGAGAGAGAGAGAGAGAGAGAGAGAGAGAGAGAGAGAGAGAGAGAGAGAGAGAGAGAGAGAGAGAGAGAGAGAGAGAGAGAGAGAGAGAGAGAGAGAGAGAGAGAGAGAGAGAGAGAGAGAGAGAGAGAGAGAGAGAGAGAGAGAGAGAGAGAGAGAGAGAGAGAGAGAGAGAGAGAGAGAGAGAGAGAGAGAGAGAGAGAGCAAGAGAGAGATAGATAGAGAGAGAGAGTAAGAGAGAGAGAGAGAGAGAGAGAGAGAGAGAGAGAGAGAGAGAGAGAGAGAGAGAGAGAGAGAGAGAGAGAGAGAGAGAGAGTAAGAGAGAGAGAGAGAGAGAGAGAGAGAGAGAGAGAGAGAGAGAGAGAGAGAGAGAGAGAGAGAGAGAGAGAGAGAGAGAGAGAGAGAGAGAGAGAGAGAGAGAGAGAGAGAGAGAGAGAGAGAGAGAAAGAGAGGGAGAGAGAGAGAGAGAGAGAGAGAGAGAGAGAGAGAGAGAGAGAGAGAGAGAGAGGTAGAGAAATAAAGATAGAGAGAGAGAGAGAGGGAGAGAGATAGATGTGGAGGGAGAGAGGGAGGGAGAGAGAGAGAGAGCGAGAGAGAGAGAGAGAGAGAGAGTGAGAGAGAGGAGAGAGAGAGAGAGAAAGAGAGAGAGCGAGATAGAGAGCGAGAGAGAGATTGCTATAGAGAGAGAGAGAGATAGATTGATATATAAATATATATATATATATATATATATATATATATATATATATATATATAGAGAGAGAGAGAGAGAGAGAGAGAGAGAGAGAGAGAGAGAGAGAGAGAGAGAGAGAGAGAGAGAGAGAGAGAGAGAGAGAGAGAGAGAGAGAGAGAGAGAGAGGGAGAGAGAGAGAGAGAGAGGGAGAGAGAGAGAGAGAGAGAGAGAGAGAGAGAGAGAGAGAGAGAGAGAGAGAGAGAGAGAGAGAGAGAGAGAGAGAGGGAGAGAGAGAGAGAGAGAGAGAGAGAGAGAGAGAGAGAGAGAGAGAGAGAGAGAGAGAGAGAGAGAGAGAGAGAGAGAGAGAGAGAGAGAGAGAGAGAGAGAGAGAGAGTTCGACCTTGCTCGAACAAAGGGCCAACGGCGCCAGCGACTCTCTCTGGCGGCCGCTGGCACCGCTGGCGGTCGCTGGCGCAGCCGGATTCGAACATTCGATCCGATCCGGTTCGAACAACGTGTTCGAATCGAATCTTATTCGAGCGATCGATCCGAACATCCACCTTGTTCGAACAATCCGATCCGAACAGATGCTCCGTTCGGGTTCGGATCGGATTTGAACGGGGCAGATCGGTGTTCGGCTTCGATCGTTCGAATGCCCGATCCGATCGAACATTCGAACGATCTGTCCGAATCCCCGAAGCCTAGAGGGAGGGAGAGAGAGCGAGAGAGAGAGAGTTCTAGAGAGAGACTGAGAGGCACAGAGACAGAGAGAGAGAGATCATTGCGTACAATAAATACCCAAACAGAGAAGATAAAAGATCGATGTTGACTTGATTCCTCTAGAGTCAAAACTCTCGAGCTTGCAAACTTAGCGAGGGGACCGCCGATCTACCCACCAACCCCCCCTTCTCTGTACGGCAGCGCCAAATCTCGTCCCATTCCAAGCTTTTTTTTTTACCTCCCCTCAACCCTCCCTTCAAATCTTTAATCTCCTCTCCTGCTTCGTTCTTCTCTCTGACCATGTCGCTTGTTACCGTGTTGACTTCTCATAAACTGCCGTGGGCTTCTGCCCTCTCTCTTCAGCAACCCATTCGTGCTACGATTCTTCTTCTTCTTCTTCTTCTTCTTCTTCTCTCTGTCAGATCAGGGCGGCCAAAGAAGCGTCAAGAACACGATGAACTCTGAAGGGGCTGACGATGAATCCTGATTCTGGGTATTGATCGTCGGTTTTGAGGGATTATTCCTTTGTTCTTGTTGTTCTTCGTCCTCTTTCTGGAGAGCTGGATTTGGGGTTTTTAGAGTCCGTGAACTTCGTCTTTAGACTGCTTTTTTTCTGCGTAGAGAATTCCCAGAGTATGAGAATTTCTCTGATTTGGGTTCGAAGGCGGCGGTGATTCCGATTTCCCGTGCAAGGTTGTTCTCTTTCGGCGAAATGATCTCCTCCAAGGTTGAAGACGAAGAAAGGATCAAGCGCGAGCGTAGAGTCAGGTTCATGAGCGCCCTTTAATTTCTTCTCCGTGTTCAACTTTGAATCATTTCAACTTAAAATCTCCGTACTTTGAAATTCTTGAAAACCCAATTGCTGTAAACGCCTGAAGTTTCGTTTTGGAACCTCCCTGTTAAGTGGGTTGGCGCCCTCTCCTTCGAACTTTGCAGTTTCTCGTTTATACAAATTGAAATTCTTCAAAACCCAATTCCAGTAAACGTCTAAAGTTTCGTTTTGGAACCTCCGTGCTAAATGGGTTGGTGCGTTCTCCTTCGAACTTTGCACTTTTTCGTCGACAAACTTGAAATTCATAAAAGCCCAATTGCAGTAAATGTCTAACTCTTCGTTTTGGAATCTCCGTGCTAAATCAGTCGGTACCCTCTCCTTCAAACTTTGGATTTTCTCGTTTACAAATTTGAATTTCATCAAAACCCATTGCTCTGAACGTCTAAATTTCTTGTACTGGAATCTGCGTGCTAAATGGGTTGCTGTTCCTTTGAACTTTGCATTTTCTCGTCTACAAATTTGAAGTTCCTGAAAACCCAATTGCTATAAGCGACTAAATTTTTGTTCTGGAATCTCGGTGCTTAATGGGTATCTGCCTAACCCATTCAAAATCTGATTTTTCTCCCTAAACTTTAAAGATTCGACGACGGAGGGAAGCAGAGCAGAGTTCAACTCGTAGTGCAACAGCTGCCGAAGTTCGTCGGATTCAAATTCGGCGCGTTCAACAACAAATCAAACGCTGGTTCTGACTCGATCTCGGAAGAACAAGAACCATGGCGGAATCGAATTCTGGACCCGGGAAGCGAGATCATGTTGAAATGGAATTGGGCTTTCCTGGCAATGTGCTTGGTGGCTCTGTTCGTGGATCCTCTCTACTTTTACTTGCCGTCTGTTGACAGTGGAGAGAAGGGCACTTGCATCAGGATAGACAGGAAATTGAGCGTTGTTATCACTGTTTTCCGAAGTATAGCAGATGTGTTCTATATACTTCACATTGTTATAAAGTTTCGGACGGCCTATGTGGCGCCGAGTTCGAGAGTTTTTGGCAGGGGGGAGCTCGTCATGGATCCTAAGTTGATCGCAGAGCGGTACCTGCGCTCAGATTTTGCCATTGACCTTGTTGCAGCATTGCCCCTTCCTCAGGTACCCCTCTCTCTCTCTCATTTTTTTTTCTCTCTCATTCTCTCTCTCTCTCTCTCTCTTATTGCTCTGCCTTGTGAGGAACCCAGATTTCTCTCTCTCTCTCTCTCTCTCTCTTTCTCTCTCTCTCTTATTGCTCTGCCTTGTGAGGAACCCAGATTTCTCTCTCTCTCTCTCTCTCTCATTCTTATTGCTCTGCCTTGTGAGGAACCCAGTTTTTTTTTTCCTCTCTCTCTCTCTTGCTCTCTTCTTGCTGTGCCTTGTGAGGAACCCAGTTCTCTCTCTCTCTCTCTTCTTGCTCTGCATTGAGAGGAACCTAGTTCTCTCTCTCTCTATCTCTCTCCCTCGTGCTCTGCCTTGTCAGGAATCCAGTTCTCTCTCTCTCTTCCTCGTGCAATGTCTTGTGAGGAATCCAGTTCTCTCTCTCCCTTCCTCTTGCTCTGCCGTGTGAGGAACTCCGTTCTCTCTCTCTCTCTCTTCATATTTTGATGCCTTGTGGAGGATCCAGATCGTCTTTCGGTGGCTTGTGGAGAACCAATTTATCTCTTTTTATATTCTTCTTTCTAAATCTTAGAAAGAACTCAGCTCTCTGCCCGGCTTTCCCTTTCTATGCCTTGTGGAGAACCCAGTTCTCTCTCTGTCTCTTCCTCTGCCTACGGCTTGTGGAAATCCATTCATCTCTCTCTCTTCCTCTTTCTATGCCTTGTCGACAACCCAGTTCTCAATGCCTTGTACATACTCAGCTCTCTCTTTCTATTTTCATAGAAAACAGTTCTCTTCCTCTTCCTCTTTCTATGGACTGTAAAGAACTCAGTTCTTTCTGTCTCTCTCTCTCTCTGTGCCAAGTATCTGTAGCTTTCTCTGTCTCTACCCCATTTAAAATCTACATTTTAAAATTTGTTAATTCTCTCAAATAAAGAAAAGGCAGAGATGTGATCGTGTCATATGGATTCCTGTTTGTGAGCTAAAGTTTCTTCTTTTACTGTTTTCCAGATCGTCATTTGGCTGGTCATACCAGCAGTACGGAGCTCCAAAGCCAGCCATGACCACAATGCCCTCGCACTGATAGTTCTTCTTCAGTATGTTCCTAGGCTGTACTTGATCTTTCCTCTAAGTAATCAAATCATCAAAGCCACTGGAGTTGTAACAAAGACGGCGTGGGCTGGGGCAGCCTATAACTTGCTTCTCTACATGCTGGCCAGCCATGTAAGCTTTCTCATCAACACATGTTCACATTTTAAGCCACATAACTGATACCAATCTGAACCCCCTGTTAGTGGTATTTCTGTCATTTTCAACCTACCAAGTGGCACGTTGTTCTGTTATTGGTTAGGGTAGTCTTCCCTTCCATGTTGCCCTCTTCTTAGGAAGGCAGCTGATAAATATCATCTCAAGAAGGTTTCATCTCTCTCTCTCTCTCCCCATCCAGAATTTTAGGTTTTTCTTTCTCCATCTACTTGAGTGTCAGTGATTGTTTTTCCTTTGCAATTGCCATTATATTGCCAGGTCCTCAGCGGTCTTCCTACTGAAATGACATAAGTATCTCTCGCAGGACCATTTCTGTTATTTCAGCCCACTAGGGGCATTTTGGTGTTTTACAATTAGGTTTCTCTTCCTTTTAATAGGTTGATATAGAAATCTATAGAAACAGAGATAGAGATAGAGATTGAGTTAGAGATAATGAGAAAGATTGAATTGGTGGCCATCCATCTCCATCCCTCGCTTTCCCACATCCTGAGGTTGCATATCTCTCTCTCTCAGAATCTTGAACACCTGCCATTTCTCTCCCCATCCACTCAGCACAGGGATCACCTCCAGTTTGCCATTACCTCTCCGTCGTCGTATCTTCAGCTGGCTTCCCAAAAAAATGACAGAAAAATTCCCAGAAGGCTGAAATTCAGGGGTATTTCCGTCATTTCTGATCATAGAGGCATTAGCAGGCTTTGCTTCGAATATCTGTGGCTCTCCTCTTGAGAGGGCAGCAAAGAAGCATCCAGAAGTTTGAATTATTGTTTTTGTTTCTACACTTATCTTTGACCAATATTCCTGATACGATTCCCGACCCCTTAAGGGGATTTCTGTCATTTCAGTCCCCTAGTGGCATTTCTCTCCCCATCCACTAGACACTTGGTGATCATCTTTCTCTTGAGATCGCCTCTGGGTCACCAGATCTTTAACCGGCTTCCCACTGAATGCATACCTCCCGCTCAATAAATATCCCTGTCTCGTTGGTTCCCTCACTCTTTCTCTTTCATATCTCTTCGTTCAGTCACATATGACACGGATCGAAGCTGACCAATGGAATTGCCTTATCAGGTCTTAGGGGCATCATGGTACGTGCTTTCTATTGACCGGCAATCATCGTGTTGGGAGTCAGAGTGCAGGAATGAGCTCATTGATAAACTCCTATGCCGGGCCAATTATCTAGACTGCAATTCAGCTCTAGAAAGTGACCGAGGAATATGGAGAGAGAAAACCAATGTTTTTGCTCGTTGCAATGCAAGTGATGATGGGATTCAATTCCAATTCGGTATTTTCTCAAGGGCATTGAGCAGTGGCGCCGTCTCATCTGGTTTTGTGAGGAAATATTTATTTTGTTTGTGGTGGGGCTTGCAGAATCTTAGGTATGCTCATGTTTCAAAAGGATCAGTCAGTTTTGATATATTTATGTATTTTTAGTCTATTTTTTTGGACATTTACAAATGGAAGTGTTAAAGTCCTATTTTCTTCTGGCAGTTCTTACGGGCAAAATTTAGTCACAAGCACATTCATTGGAGAAACCTTGTTTGCCATCTTGATTGCCATTGTTGGATTGATCCTGTTTGCGCAGTTGATTGGGAATATGCAGGTGATTCCCTGACTTTTGGTTGCTCAAATATATATATTTTTTGAATTAAATGGTTGCTCAAATATTTACAAATAATAAAAATGATTTCCTCACCTTATTGCAAGAATATTATCAAAATGAAATTTAATAGATCGAATTTCGTATTCAAAACCAGATGAAAAAAGATTGAGTAACTCGGATTATTGAAAGAACATCTTCCAAATGATCTTTCTAATCAAATTTGGCGTTCTAACCAATTAAAATTTGATCTTTTAAACTATGAGTTTTGGCATCTTTTTGCAAGAACAACTTCCCAATGATATTTTCACGCTCATATTTTGTATAAAAACTGATAACCAAAGATTTGATAAAATAATTTTTTAACCTTTTTGCAAGAACTGATTTCAAAATGATATTTTCTTGTTCAAATTTGACATTCAAAACTGATAAAATTTTGACCCTCACCTCATATTGGTAGCAACTTCCAAAAGTTATATTTTCTAGATGAAATTTGGGAATAGGAACTGATTTAAGTATGATTTTCTTGCGCAGACATATCTGCAATCTATCACCATAAGGCTTGAGGAGTGGCGGCTGAAAAGGAGAGACACAGAGGAGTGGATGAGACACCGTCAGCTGCCCCCTGAACTGAGAACAAGGGTCAGACAGTTTGTTCAGTATAAGTGGCTGGCCACGCGCGGGGTAAACGAAGAATCGATCTTGCAATGCTTGCCCACTGATCTAAGAAGAGATATCAAACGCCATTTGTGCCTTGATCTAGTCCGAAGGGTGAGTGAGTTCTTTAATGCTCTCTTTTTTTTTCTCTTCCTGCTGAAGGAAAACAATTTTCTGAGTTTTTATCAGCCTGTTACACAAATCAACGATTTTCCTGTTGACCTTGCATTCCTCCAACCCTAGGCGGCCATTAGGGTTGACACAATGAGGAAAAACTCTCATTCCAACTATGACGCCCACACATCTCTATTTGAGATGTTGACATGGGTTTTTACAATATTGGGTCTCTTATGAAAGGCCATCTAGAAGATACACATAAGGGCAAAAAGGTAAATGTAAATATAACAAGAAAAGAAAAGATATGGGCGCTAACACTCCCCCTCAAGCTGGTAGGTAGATGCTTCTAACTCCCAGCTTGGACATATGCTGCTGAAAAAGAGCTCCTTGCAACCCTTTAGTGAGAAGATCGGCTAAGCACATACAGCAATTGAATACTCCGCTGATCAATCTTCTCTCGTATGAAGTGTCTATTAATTTCAATATGCTTCGTTCGATCATGCTGCACTGGATTATGAGCTATGTCTATAGCCGACTTGCTATCACAGTATATGCTGATGGGCTCTGTTGTCAGTAACCGTAGATCATTCAAGATAATTCTCAGCCAGAGTCCTTCACAAATACCTTTTTTCAGTGCTCCGTATTCAGCCTCTGCACTTGACAATGCCACAACCGTCTGCTTCTTACTCTTCCAGGTAACCAAATTTCCTCCAAGAAATGAGCAATATCCAGTAGTTGATCTCCGATCACTCAATGAACCGCCATAACCTGAGTCTGTATAAATTTCCAGATTAATCCCACCATGTCTCGTGAACATCAGCCCATGTCCTGCTGTACCTTTTAAGTACGACAATACTCGAGTTACAGCTTGCCAATGAGGCTCTCTCGGACTCTGCATAAACTGACTCAGAAGTCCTACAGCAAATGCAATGTCTGGTCTCGTATGATTTAAATAGATAAGTCTTCTGATCAGTCTTTGGTACTTCTCCTTATTCACGGGAGTTGCATCTTCACATCTGCCTAATTTCAGATTTGCTTCCATTGGGGTTGCACACGGTTTACAATCACTCATTCCTGTTTCTTCCAACAGCTCGACAATATACTTCTGCTGACAAATGAAAATGGCTTCATTTGAGTATGCAATCTCTATACCCAAGAAATACCTCAACTGTCCCAGAGATTTGACTTCAAATTGCTCAGATAGACGTTTACCCAATGCATCTGTTTCTTGCTCATCATCACCAGTGATAATGATGTCATCCACATATACAAGGAGAACTGAGACGTGTCCTCTTGAGGATTGCTTTACAAACAGAGTGTGATCACCATTTCCCTGCACATATCCCATATTCTTCAATGACTGGGAGAACTTCCCAAACCATGCACGTGGGGACTGCTTTAGTCCATACAAGGTTCGTTTTAACCTGCAACCTTTAGGTGCGGCCAAATGTGAGTAATATCCAGGGGGGGTAACTGCATATAAATTTCTTCTTCCAGCTCCCCGTGAAGTAATGCATTCTTTACGTCATATTGGTGCAATTTCCATCCAAGAGACGCTGCCACTGCGATCAACACACGTACTGTATTTAACTTTGCCACTGGTGCAAAAGCCCCCTCATAATCAATTCCATAGCATTGAGTGTACCCTTTGGCCACTAACCTGGCTTTATACCTCTCTATTGTTCCATCAGCACGGTACTTTATGGTGTATACCCATCGACACCCAACTGGACATTTGCCCTGGGGAAGATCGACAATCTCCCAAATTCCATTCTTGATCAGTGCGTCGATCTCAAGATCCATAGCCTCTCTCCATTTTTCGTCAGCCAACGCCTCATTTACTGACTTAGGAATATGAGTATTATCTAATTTTGTCAAGAATGCTTGAAACTCAGACGGCAAGTGTTCATATGTCACAATATTAGAGAGAGGATACCTTGGTCGTTGAGTGCATGCGCGTGTTCCTTTCCGTAGTGCTATAGGCCATCCATAATCGTTACTTTGACTCGATATCTCCGCCTTTGATTCTTCTGGCTGATCTGCAACTTCCTCTTCATAGTGAGCTGCATCATCTCCAACCTCTTCTGTTACCGGATCAGCTATGGCTGTTGCCTCAATTGCTTCTTCCACCTGGCTTTGATTCTCTCCCACAGCTTCATCACTAACATGTATAGGTATGTCATATACCCTTCCATCTTCGAACACACTACCTCGGTCCGGTAACTGGACTCTAGTTTTGGTCTCATTTTTGAAGAATGGTTCCATTTTGTGAAATGTCACATCAGCAGAGATGAACATTCTCTTTGACTTGGGATCATAACACTTGTATACCTTGATCCCTTGTGAGTAGCCCACAAACACACATTTAATTGCCCTTGGACTAAATTTATCGACAGCCCTTTGCTTGTGGACAAATGCTGTACATCCAAATATCCGGGGCTTCAAATGAGTCTTCAACTTAATTAGAGGAAAGACTTTAGAAATGATATCAACTGGACTCTCATAGTTCAGAATTTTTGAGGGCAAACAATTAATCAGATGTACAGCAGTAAGTACTGCTTCTCCCCATAAATACTTTGGCACATTGTAATGATAGAGAAGTATCCTGGCTGTATTCACCACATGTCCTATCTTTCTTTCCGCGAATCCATTTTGTTGTGGAGTATTAACACATGAGGACTCCTGTACAATTCCATTCATCCGGAAGAATGAGGCCAGCCTCTCATTAAAAAAGTCTTTCGCATTATCAGAACGGAACTTTCTTATTGAAACATCGAATTGATTTTTTACTCTGATACAGAAATCCTGTAGAACACCTGTCACCTCTGATTTGTGCTTAAGTAAGTGCACCCAAGACAACCTGGTACAATCATTTATCAGAATAAGGAACCATCGTGCTTGAGAGAATTTATGGGTGCTGGTCCCCACACATCAACAAGTTCAAAGGGAATATTACTCCTTTCTCCATTCCCACTATAAGAGGCTCTTTTATGTTTCGCAAATTGACACGATTCACACATTACATTTGAAATATCAAAATTCTTTGCATATGAAGGAAAAATATGTTTCATCAACCCAAAAGATGGATGTCCCAAACGAAAATGTGAAATTTTAAAGTCTTCAATTTGCTTGTCATTGTTCCTTCCTGGAGATTGAGCGTTCACCATCATTCCCATCTTTGCTTCACCTGTCACGTAAGTAAGTCCATTCCTCTTCTTAAAGAGTGAAATCTTCAAGTTCCTTGCCTTATCATATGCAAAACAACCAGTACAATCAATAGTTAGTGCACATTTGACATCTTGTGCCAGGCGCTGAGGAGACATTAATTGTGCCTTTAAATTTGGCACATGTAAAACATTTTTAAGAACTCCCGGATTTTCAATATTTACGTCACCAATACCAATCACCGGCAGGACTTCACCCCCAGCAGTGAACACCTTCCTGCCCCCTTCATAAAGAGTATAAGAGTGAGCTTTGATTGATATGGTGTCATATGATCCGTAGCTCCAGAGTCTAAAATCCAGTCAAAATAAAGATGATCATTAAAATTCATGTGCTTACCAGGTTGGCAGCTGGATTTCGCCATGGAGGTAGAACCAACTAATGCCTTCAGCTTTTCTAACTCCTCTCTGAGAATGTTCACCTCATCTTTGTCTCGCTTGAGCTCAACACATGTACCACTGGATCCTCCTGAGCTGGAGTCACACATCTCCTTCTCTCTCTTTTGATCTTCTTGAGCAGAGACAGAGTGTGCCTGCATTCTCGGTGGCCGACCATGTAGGTCCCAACAATTCTCCTTGGTATGGCCCTATGTTGTCGTACAACCATGCTTTGATCTTTCCATCAAGAGATGTGGAGAATATAAACTGCAGCATGGAAACTGATAATTGAATTGAAAGAGCTTTTGGAAAGTAGCCTATTTGGTAAAAAACAATAACTAATTGATATGATCTTATTCCCCCTAGGAAATTCGGACATTTCCATCCTGGGGTGAATTTCTTATAAATAGATGTAGCTGCCCCTTTGAGAGAAAAGAGAAGACTGAAGAACTGAAGTTGCTGCTTGGCTCAGCCTCTGTCTCAGTCCTTTTCCCTTTAACGTCCAGCAATCCCCTGCCTCTCACACCTCCCTCACCAGATTTTCAACCTGCTTTCCTTCTGATCCATCTATCTCTTCTCAGGCCTCCACGATTCCCTTCCCCTTGAGATCATTCATCCTTCACCAAATCTCCAGCATGCTCATATCTGATCAATCCCTAACTCCTCCAATCAGTCTCTCCTTTATCTTCTTCGTCAGCAGGAACCTGATTATCGACCTTCCACGGTGGAGCCAGACTCCACGCTCGATCAGGTACACCGTGCTTGATCGATCCACAACCAATAAGCTCCTTGCTCTGATACCATGTCGACCTTGTACTCCTCCAACCCTAGGCGGCCATTAGGGTTGACACAAAGAGGAAAAACTCTCATTCCAACTATGACGCCCACACATCTCTATTTAAGATGTTAACATGGGTTTTTACAATATTGGCCCTCCTATGAAAGGCCATCTAGAAGATACACATAAGGGCAAAAGGTAAATGTAAATATAAAAAGAAAAGAAAAGATATGGGCGCTAACATTTCTGTAAAAACCCAGATGTGTATCTCTCGTTTGAATCCGACCCACCATCTTCAGAGCTAGTGAGTTGGAAGAAGGAAGAGCAGAAGTCCTTTTCTAAATATTTTTTTCTTAAAAAAATCCTCGATTTTCTGTAAAAACCTAATTCTCTATCTCTCTCAAGTAGAAAATGGTGCACCATCTTTGGAGCAAGTAGACATGGTTGTTCTGTTCTTTTTGTGCGAATTGTTCGTTCTATTTGGTTTTCCAAACAGAACAAAAACAAATTTGAACATAACATTGCACAGACCCGTATGCGGTTCTTTTGTTCGCGTTGTGCGAATTTTGTTCTAGTTTTGTGCGAATGTGCGAATTTGTGCAAATTTTGTTCGTTTTTGAAAAAAAAAGAACAGAACAAAGAACAAGGCCCTGTGCGGTTCTCTTGTGTGAATTTTTTGTTCGTTTAAAATGAACAGAATAGAACAACCATGTCTAGGAGCAAGAGTGTCAAAAGAAGGAAGATAAAGTCACCATCTTTCTGGTTTTCCTCAGGTACCTTTCTTCGCCCAGATGGATGACCAGCTTCTAGATGCCATCTGCGAGCACCTGGTGTCATCCCTGAGCACAGAGGGCACAATAATCGTCAGAGAGGGCGACCCAGTGTCGGAGATGCTGTTCATCATCCGGGGCCGGCTGGAGAGCTGCACCACCAACGGTGGCCGGACTGGGTTCTTCAACTCCATCATTCTGCGGCAGGGCGAATTCTGTGGTGAGGAGCTTCTAACTTGGGCACTGGACCCCAAGTCCTCTGCCAGCCTGCCCCAGTCAACCCGCACCGTTCGAGCCCTTGTCGAGGTCGAAGGCTTTGCACTTGGTGCCGAGCACTTGAAGCAGGTGGCCAACCAGTTCCGGCGGCTTCACAGCAAAAGACTGCAGCACACCTTCCGAGTTTACTCCCACCATTGGAGGAATTGGGCTGCTTGCTTCATACAGGCTGCATGGCGCCGCTTCAAGAGGAGGAAGATGGCCCAGTACCTGAGTCAACTGGAAGAGTCGACGACAAATGATGAGAGCGGAGTCGGTGTTGACTCGGGGGATGGTGGGTCTTCTTTGGTCAGCCCGAGTGGTGGGCCCAGGCGAGGGTCATTCAGGGTTGAAGCTATGGATCTCCCCATGCTGAAGAAGCCCGAGGAGCCAGATTTCTCCTGTGTCAGTTATACTTGATTGTGATGGATTGGATGTATCTAATATCAATGGAAATTGTAATATTTCTGTAATTTTGACCGTTTTTCTTGTATCTATTCCACAACATGCATGGAAGAAATATATTTCTGTATATTTGGTGACAGTATAAAAATTGCATCCCACAGTTGTTTGAGTGGAAATGACCAAAATGGACTTCACCTCAGGCTTATGGTCACTCGTGCGATGGTGAATTTGTCTTTCAGCTATTCAATTTTTTTTTACAAATATAAATGCATTGATGCAACATCTCAGATTCAAACAGAAAAATAAACATCCGGTTGCATAGTTTTGGTCTTCCACTGTTAAGCCCATTTTACACATGACGTGAAGGAATAGGGTTAGGAAAAATAAAAGTGGATCAATCAGAAGGCAAAAGCAAAAAATGTTTTTATTTCCCTTTTTTCTTTCTCTGTTTATATGAGGCGATTTCACAAATGAACTTTATCCTTCAATATTAACAGCTCAATCCGTTACATTTTTGTGAAAGTGGTCAAAGAAAAAATTGTTGCTGCCCTGAGTGAAAATTGATAGAGACTAGAAACTCTGGTTGGTGTAGGTAATATATATTCTCTCCAGGACTTCTGCCTTCACTTTGGCTCGACGAACTTTATAAATTCAGAGGAGTTTAGGCCCAAACTTTATAGGATTTATCATTTTTAAATTTTAAAAAATGATTTATCTGGATACGGGTATTCATGTATAGACAAACATCCAGTAGGTTTTCATCCAGGCTCATAGGTAAGAAATTCAAGTAAAAGATAAATTGCACACTAGTATTATTCTATCGTATGGACTTAGAGAGGGGTTGGAAGCAATAATGTTGATGCTCATTATATCTTAGTTGACAAATATGAAAGAAGAATTTGCAGACATTAAGAACATTTAAGGTTGAGAAACTGGGGATTGATATGAATCAAAAGATTGAATACATTGACTTGGGAAATTGGAACTACAAAATTTTGAATTAATCATGTTCATTAATATTTGAGATACAAAGAATTTTAAGTCAACATAATTGTTGCGCTTGATTCATTCTCATCTACAAAACTTATATACCTCAACTATTTTAACTGGAATAAATGCATCCTGATTCTATCTTGAAAGCATTTAAGGAGATTCATTTCTCCCAAGAAACAGAGACTTCATAATACTGTGGTTTATACTCTCATAAATAGACCCAAACATAGTTACAATATTTTTTAATAATTTCAACAGCATTTTAAAGCGTTGAGACATAGAAATGACCGGTATCATGTTGGAAACGTCATTCTTGGAGGTTTAATTCATTTAAAAACCAAGTGAATTGCCTAAGCTGTAAGATAGTGTTTGTATATTCAATCTGATTTATGATTGCATCCATTAACATAGTGAGAGAAAAAGAAAACGGGAAGAAGAGAGAGAGACAGATAAAGAGAAAGTGAAAGAGAGAAATAGAGTGCGAGATCTTGAAGACAGAGACATAGAGAGAGAATTGAAAGAGAGAGAGTGTGTGAGAGCTTGAAAGAGAGAGAGATAGAAAGAGAAGTGAAAGACAGAGAGTGTGTGAGAGCTTGAAAGAGAGAGAACTGAAAGAGAGAGAGAGTGTGTGTGAGAGCTTGAAAGAGAGAGATATATAGAAAGAAGTGAAAGAGAGAGAGAGAAAAAGAAAGAGAGAGAGATACAGATAGAGAGAGAGTATGTGAGACCTTCAAAGAAAGGGAGACAAAGAGGTAGAGAGAGAGGAAGAAAGAGAGCGAGACAAAGAAAGAGCAAAATAGACACAGATTGAGAGAGTGTGAGAGATTGAAAAAGAGATAGATAGAGAGAGAAGTGAAAGAGAGAGAGTGTGAGAGCTTGAAAGAGAGAGATAGAAAGAGAAGTGAAAGAGAGAGAGTGTGAGAGCTTGAAAGAGAGAGATAGAAAGAGAAGTGAAAGAGAGAGAGTGTGAGAGCTTGAAAGAGAGAGATAGAAAGAGAAGTGAAAGAGAGAGTGTGTGTGAGAGCTTGAAAGAGAGAGAAGTGAAAGAGAGAATGTGTGAGAGCTTGAAAAAGAGAGAGATAGAGAGAGAAGTGAAAGAGAGAGTGTGTGTGAGAGCCTGAAAGTGAGAGAGAGATAGAAAGAGAAGTAAAAGAGAGAGAGTGTGTGAGAGCTTGAAAGAGAGAGAAGTGAAAGAGAGAATGTGTGAGAGCTTGAAAAAGAGAGAGATAGAGAGAGAAGTGAAAGAGAGAGAGTGTATGAGAGCCTGAAAGTGAGAGAGAGATAGAAAGAGAAGTAAAAGAGAGAGAGATAGAGAGAAGTGAAAGAGAGAGAGAGTGTGTATGATAGCTTGAAAGAGAGAGATAGAGAGAAGTGAAAGAGAGTGTGTGTGTGAGTGCTTGGAAGAGAGAGATATATAGAGAGAAGTGAAAGAGAGAGAACAAGAAAGAGTGAGAGAGATACAGATAGAGAGAGTGCGAGACCTTAAAAGAGAGAGAGAGAGAGAAAGAGAAAGAGATAGAGAGAGAGATGATGAAAAAGAGAGAGAGGAATAAAGTGTTGAGGAAGGAGTCTCAAACTCGGCTCTCGGCGGCGACTCAAAGTTAGGACTTAATTTAGATTAGGTAGTAAACTGAATATATACGATATATTCGTTAGAGACTTAGAAGACAGCGTCCAATATACGCTCAAATATAGTATAGGGTTCAACATAGTCGAGTAGGATACACTGTAGACGGCTAGGATTTAATCTAAGATGGTTATAACGGTCAGGATTATATTACAAAAATAACCGTTATAACTAATGGGTCCACGGCACCGATCAACGGCTGTGATCGGTGCACCCATTTCATTATAACGACTCAGATTTAATCTAAAACAAACGTTGTACAAGAGGTGCACTGATTCCGAATCAATGGCCACGATCGGTGCACCCATCTTATTATAACGGCCCAGATTGAATCTGACTTTAAAAGTATATATCCGTTGTAAACTGTTACAACGGATATATCTACATAAACGGCAACTATTATTTTTAGACTATATACGCATTATAAATACACAAAAAATTGTGACTCATGAAGTGTGGGAAATACAACGATCTTAAGAGTATTTCTGCGTCCCTTCTTCTTCTCTCTTCTCCTCTCTTCTCTTCTCTATTTCTTCTTCTTCTTGCAATCTCAAGATTCAAGATTCTCAACATGGTATCAGAGCAAGGCGACTCCAGCATGGGAGAAGAAATTCAAGCTTCGGCAGTCGCCATTCCTCAGTCTGCAAGTCAGACAATCTTCGGACCAGTCTCTACCGTTATCCCTCCGGGACTCACAGTCTCAGTCAAGCTGGACTCCAACAATTTTCTGACGTGGAAAAGCATTGTTCAACCACTCCTGAACGGGTATGGATTGAACAGATATATTAATGGCACTGTGCCACCTCCTGTCTCTATTTCAGATCAAAAAGGAAATTCAGTGGAGAATCCTGAATTCGAAAATTGGTGGAGGGTTGATCAACAAGTACAGGGTTTTATCCAATCAACTATCTCCGAGCAAGTTCTGCCGTGCGTGGCTAAAGCAAAATTGGCGAGGGAAATTTGGGAAATGCTGGAAAACACCTTTGCAGGGAGAAGTCAATCCAGAATAATGGAATTGAATAGGCAATTTGCTAACATTGCCAAAGGTACAATGTCAATCGATGATTACATTAAGCAGTTTAGATCCATAGTTGAAACTTAAGAAATTGTGGGTCAACCTGTCAATGAGCCCTCAAAGATTTACACATTCTTGAGAGGATTACCTCCAGAATATTCTTCCTTTGTGATTAGCATCAATGTTAACATTGATCACAAGGGGTTAGAGCAAATTATTTAAGCCATTATTTATACAAATTTGAAGGCTCATGAAGATTATTTAAGCCATTATCACAAGGGCAACTCCAGTGGATTCCCACTTATGGCAAACTCGGTCCAGAAGCAGGGCTATAGAAAGTATGATAAAAATCAAAGCTCAAGGAATGACAGTTCTCAAAGTTGGAGGAGTGACAGTTCTCAAAGTTGGAGGAATGACAGTTCTCAAAGAAATTCTGACCAAGGACGCTATTCCAAAAACGATGGCTATCAACGAAATTTTTTTGATCAAGGGCGCAGCTCCAGAAATGATAACCGGAGAGGAAGAAATCAAAATCGAGGAAGGAATCAGAACTATCAGCCGAGATGCCAGATCTGTGCTCAGTATGGACATCGAGCCAAAGAGTGCCAAGAGTTCATAAGGCTATCCTCTGGAAATTCTGAAAATTGTCAAAACAAGACTGGTGAGTACCCTCAAGCATATCCAGACAGTGGTGCCACCCACCACGTCACTCCTGATCCAAATTCTATGCAACATAGTCAAGCTTATCAAGGAAACGATCGTCTCCAAATAGGTAATGGAACAGGTTTGAATATTCTTGCAATTGGAAATTCCAAAATTACTACTTGTGATAAAACTCTCTATCTAAAAAGCATACTTCATGTGCCATCTATTACTAAAAATTTGTTGTCAATTCAAAAATTAACTTCTGATTATAATTTTATTGTTGAATTTCATGATTCCTTTTGTCTTGTGAAGGACAAAGCCACCAACAAGATCCTTCTCAAAGGAACAAGTAGGAACGGACTCTACTTCTTGGATTATCAGCTTCATAAAACTACTCGCATTGGGGAACGAATCTCTGAAGCCGGATAGCATCAGAGACTGGGACATCCCCAATTCAAGACCTTGAAGTATTTGATTCAGAAATACGGTCTCCCAGTCTTCCATACTAGAAAAACTTTTGTTTGTGATTCATGTAATGTGTCAAAAGCTCATAAACTCCCATTTTCTAGTACTCTACATTATTCAACTAAGTGTCTTGAAATAGTACACTCTAATCTTTGGGGTCCAGCCCCCTTGGTTTCTCATTCTGGATTCTCTTATTACGTTGTCTTTATCGATGATTATAGTAAATATGTATGGCTTTATCCATTGAAAAGAAAAAGTGATCTTTTAAGTACATTTGTTACATTCCAACAGCAAGTTGAAGGACAATTAAACTAAAAAATTAAGCATCTACAATCACATTGGGGTGGAGAGTACCAATCTCTCCACAACTATCTCCAACTCAAGGCATTGTTCACAGAGTGTCCTGTCCCCATACTCCTGAACAAAATAGAACGGCAGAACGAAAACATAGACATTTGATAGAAACAGCTCTCGCACTCCTTCATCAAGCCAAATTGCCAAAGCAATTCTGGGATGAAGCCGTTGTGATAGCTGCATTTCTTATAAATCGTCTCACTACTCCAATTTTAAAGGGTAAATCTCCTTATGAAACTCTTTTTAATGTTCCACCTGATTATACAATTCTCAAAACATTTGGGTGCTTATGCTATCCGTATCTTAGACCTCATTTCAAAAAATAAGTTGGTGCCCAGATCAGAGAAGTGTGTTTTTCTGGGCTACAATGCATTACACCTTGGATATCGTTGTTTGTCACTTCATACAGGTAAGTTTTTCATTTCAAGACATGTTATATTCTTTGAAGACTCGTTTCCTTTTTGTCAAAACATTGCAATTAGCCAAAGTGACGGATTATTAGGATCCTTTCATAATCCTAATACGAAAAATTCTCCAGATATAATTCATAGCTATAACCTTGAGAATGTTTCTCAACATTCTCAAAATTCTCCTCTCACTTTCGCTAATGATGATCATGTCATCATTGACTCAAACATTGATATCGGTCATTCCCTGCCCACAAACACTGAAGAGGAACCAAATGAGCCAAAACCTCCTAGCTCAAAACCTGTTAAACTATTTGATCCAAATAACCCTTCCAAAAATGAAATTCCCATCTCATCTACTTTAGATTACTCTCCTGAACTAGGAGAGCTATTAAAAATTAGAAATATCAACAATCTATACCTGCAAGATGACCAACCAACCACCTCTCATTCGATCCAAAATTGACTTGCTGTCAATGCTGTCAGACATCCTCTGCCTCAATGCCTCTTAACTTACCTGCCTAACGTAGTGGAACCACAATCATACAGAACTGCATCTAAAAATTCTAAATGGATGCATGCCATGAAGGAGGAAATGCGAGCACTACACCAGAATCAAACCTGGAAATTAGTACCTCGATACTCCAATTTCCATGTCATAGGGCGTAAATGGGTCTATCGAGTTAAATACAAACCAGATAGTACCATTGATAAATACAAAGCTAGGCTTGTAGCAAAAGGATATACTCAACAGGAAGGATTTGATTTCACAGAAACATTCAGTCCTGTGATCAAGCACACAACTATTCAACTGCTTCTATCTATTGCCATTGCCAATAATTGGGAAATTCATCAACCAGATGTATCAAATGCATTTCTGCATGGAGATTTGTCTGAGATAGTTTACATGGAACAACCACTGGATTCAAAAATCCAGAGTTTCCTAATCATGTGTGTCTTTTGAAGAAATCCATATACGGTTTAAAACAATCATCAACGGCATGGTTTACTAAACTCACTCAATTCCTAACTGAACTAGAGTTCATTAGTTCTAAGACTGACACATCCTTATTCTTTAAAATTTCCCCAACGAAACCTGTCTTTGTCTTAATCTATGTCGATGATATACTGGTTATTTCTCCTTGCACCGCAACCATTAGTGACCTGGTGAGCCAGATGCAAAGCACATTTGCTATAAAAAATTTAGGACCTGCCCATTATTTCCTGGGAATCGAATTAATATCTACTGACAATGGTTATTTTTTATCTCAGGCCAAATATCTTTTTCAGATTCTTCAAAGTGCAAACATGACAACCCTTAAACCTATTTCCACTCCTTCTAGCATAACTGAAATTTCTTCCACATCCGAACTCTTTGAAGATCCTACACTCTATAGGCAAATCATTGGTTCTCTACAATATCTTACCTTAACAAGACCCGATATTGTTTTTGCTGTCAATAAAACCTGTCAAAAGATGCATACTCCCACCGTCAACGATTGGAAATCTCTGAAACATCCCCTCAGATATCTTAAGGGAACAATTCTACATGGTCTTTTTATTAATAAAATTTCTGATTTCTCTATAAGTATTTTTAGTGATGCGGATTGGGCAGGTGATCAAGAAGATCGCAGGTCTACAAGCGGTTTTCTGATTTTTATAGGAACGAATTTGATCTCCTGGAGCTCCAAAAAGCAGCCGATGGTTGCAAGATCTAGCAGTGAGGCTGAGTACAAAGCCATCGCCAATGCCACAGCTGAAGTCTTGTGGCTCCAGTCTCTACTTCGTGAACTACACTTGATTCCAACCACACCTCCAACCCTATGGTGTGACAACATTGGAGCAACCTATCTGGCAGCAAATCCAGTTTTTTATGCATGGACAAAGCATATCGAGATCGACTTCCACTTCGTACGGGAGCAAGTGGCGGCCAAATCTATCATAGTTCGGTTCATCAACAGCAATGGACAGCTTGCTGACATCCTTACCAAGTCCCTCCCAGCAACAAGGTTCAATCAGCTAAGAGACAAGCTCAACGTCCTCTCAACGCCGTTGCGCTTGAGGGGGGGTGTTGAGGAAGGAGTCTCAAACTCGGCTCTTGGCGGCGACTCAAAGTTAGGACTTAATTTAGATTAGGTAGTAAACTGAATATATACGATATATTCGTTAGAGACTTAGAAGACAGCGTCCAATATACGCTCAAATATAGTATAGGGTTCAACATAGTCGAGTAGGATACACTGTAGACGGCTAGGATTTAATCTAAGATGGTTATAACGGTCAGGATTATATTACAAAAATAACCGTTATAACTAATGGGTCCACGGCACCGATCAACGGCTGTGATCGGTGCACCCATTTCATTATAACGACTCAGATTTAATCTAAAACAAACGTTGTACAAGAGGTGCACTGATTCCGAATCAATGGCCACGATCGGTGCACCCATCTTATTATAACGGCCCAGATTGAATCTGACTTTAAAAGTATATATCCGTTGTAAACTGTTACAACGGATATATCTACATAAACGGCAACTATTATTTTTAGACTATATACGCATTATAAATACACAAAAAATTGTGACTCATGAAGTGTGGGAAATACAACGATCTTAAGAGTATTTCTGCATCCCTTCTTCTTCTCTCTTCTCCTCTCTTCTCTTCTCTATTTCTTCTTCTTCTTGCAATCTCAAGATTCAAGATTCTCAACAGAAAGAGCGAAATAGACACAGATAAAGAGAGTGTGAGAGCTTGAAAGATAGAGAGAGATAAAGAGAGAGAAAGTTAGAGAGAGAGGAAGAAAGAGTGAAAGAGATCGAGGAAGAGAGAGAGGAAGAGCGAGAGAGAGAGACTCCACCTCAAGAAAAAAATGGGCAATGCATTTAATGCAACAGCTCAACATGATCTTATCATGATCTGATCGGACTTCCCGACTATAAGAACAACTGTTGACAGGGCGTTCCTTAAGAAAGAGAGAGATACGCAGGTTGAGATTTA
>NC_135845.1:2260000-2412500 GCF_029677425.1 Wolffia australiana
AGAGAGAGAAATCAATGTAGAGAAAGAGAGATAGATCAAAGCAAACAAAATTAACACAAACTGAAATTAAAAATAAAAAAAACTTACCAAAAACTTATTAATTTGAAAAACTCTGCTTCCTATGCTCGTTAGCCAAATCCGGCATCAGAGCAGTGAGTCTGTCAAGTGCCGACAAAAATTTTACAGACTATAAGTTGAGACTTGAGAGTGTAAAGAATAGAGAGTACAGAGATGGAGAGATACATGATTAGGGTAGTCAACTACAAGCAATAGAGGATGGACCAAAGAGAGAGTGAGAGACCAAGAGACTGAGAGTTTGACACAAAGCAAGAAGAATCAATTTAAAAAAAAAACTTCAAAAAATAATTTGCACAATTTGCACAAAACAAACCACACAGGGGTCTGTGCGATGTTCGGTGTGAATTGAATTTTCTTATGTTCAGATAACCGAACAAAATGCACAGATTCTCACAGAGCGAACCGAATGACCATGTCTACCTACAAGACCACATATGCAGTATCATTTTTACTTTCTCATATTTGTATGGAGTACAGACTTATACAACAACCGAAGCTATGGCAATACATGATGGCTTGCTCCTTTGTGAGGAGCAAAATCTTCACTTTATCATCCTAAAATCAGACTCAAAGTTAATGGTCAACATGCTCTGTGTAGGCTCATGCTCCTAGTGGCGTCTCCAGATAGTCTGGCAAAACATCATGCAATGTCATGCATGCTTGGCCTACATTTGTCATCAGTTGCAAGAGGGGCACAAAACAACAGATGCCCTTGCCAACTATGCTGTATGCTTTCACACCCGCTCGCTATATATCACTTGGCAAGACCTTTCTGAGGTGACTTGTGGCTGCCATCATGTTGAGAGCCTCGGCATGCCCGCTCTTGGCACACATTGCATCCTATCGAATTCTAACCCTCACGAGTGGCATATTGGATAGAGCAGTAGGGGCGAGAGTGCAAGACCTCTCGCCTAACAAATGTACCCTCTATGCACTTCCATGATGATATCTAATGATGGTGCGAGGATTGCTTATACTCCATGCATCACCACCTCCAGGGGACACCGACACGCTGTGGGCTGCTCACAGCCTTCTCTGGGAGTTGCACCAGTATCACCTTTGTATGTTTTTCATTTTTGCAGCATGGGCATGGGTGAGTAGTGTCCGATTGTAATTAGGACATTTGTGTTCATTCCAAACCTATAAATGCTTATAAACACTTCACTTAATATATAAAACCTCCATGTGTGGTGTCTAGGGCATGATTAGATCAATCTACAGGCGCAACCCTTGGGTTGGCCGTACTCAGCACGGTGTTTTTAGCCAAAAAAATAAATAGATAGGGGATGGTGGGGTATGAGATGATGAAGGATGAGAAGGTCTGATGGGTGAGCGACTAGTAGTGTGTCTAGTGGAGAGGTATGCCTGACTAGGTAGACCCTCATTTGACTTGATGCATACTCTAGTATCAAGCCCATCTAATGCGTCTAAAAGGGAAAAAAAATTTGATGTTAGTGTAGGGATCATACCCTCTTTGCCCTAGCATAATATGAGCCAAGAGGTGGTGGCCTTAATGAGAGTTTTAGGATGCGTCACATAACCCTTCTTCATCCACTGATAAGCTGTAGGTGAGGACTGGGTAGAGGTAGAGGCAACATGAGGTCGAAATAGAGTGGGTGCAAATAGTGAACGCTCGTCTCTAACGGTGGTGTAGGACGTGATCAGTGGTAGGAGGCGGATGGTAATTAGGGCAACAATGTTGCGTAGTGTTCCTTGCCTCTACAATGTACTCACTATAGGGCACGGGGGGTAGAAAGTCTGCAATGGTCAGCTAGGTAGCCCCCATCGCCCTTTGGCGACAACTGTCAATAGTATGTCCAAGGAGAATGTTATATGTAAAGAATTTTGGAAAGTTCTCCTACATAATAAGTTGATAGATCAGCTCATCACCATTCCTAACTAGAATCATACGGTGGACTGGCTCCAAAAGGTCAATATCTATTCGAATGTGCGCATATCTAGGTGGGTTGAACAACTATACGTCTTTGGCAAGAGGTATAAATGTTCCTATGAATTTGGCCAAAGAATCAAGAGCATTGAGAGTGAAAATGGGGTTGAAGCCCAAGGAAGCTGATGGAGGACCATCCAAAAGACCACACCCAAGCTTGTGAGCAGCTGCGTCGTGGAGCCTGAGCCTATATAAAGAATCCCAGCTTCAAATAATAAGCTTGATGACAGGTCCCTAGAATTTGTTTTATATTTGTGTGTTTTCTTAGATTTTATGGAGGGCTCCTATGTCAGGGATGCCCCACGTCTTGTCCCGTGTTTTGAATCTATTTGGGCCATTAAGAGAATGTCCATGTTAGGATGTTTCCCTAATTTGGCCCATGAGGGCACCCCCTACCCTATGTAAGGTAAGCTATGCCCAAAGGTCCATTAGAGAAAGTTTTATTATGAAAAAACCTGAGTAAGTAAGAAAAAATAATAGAAAATATTATTCTTATTTTTTTAGTATTTTCGTAGTAGGCCAAAATTACAAGATTGCCCTCGCGTGAGAGGAATCCCCTCCTTCACTTGGAAACCCTAGCCGCCACCTCTGGCGATTGACGTCATCGCTCATCACTGGCTAATGCTACCCCCATTGTGGCCGGCCAATTTGAACCTCCATCATCAGAAATCGTCGCTATTGCCATTCACGAATGCCACCGTTGCAGGAACCACTGGAGTTGGGCTTCAGCCACCTACGACCTACCGTAGCTGCGTCGCTAACTAAAGCCACTGCCGAGATTTGTATAGCTGTTCCTATGCCACTACGTCCCACACCGACACAACCCCCATCCCGTGGCCCTGTGCTCTCGCACCGGTGTGCTCGCGCCGTAGTGTTTAGCGCCATCGTACCCATACTGTCCTCCCCCCCCCCTCCCCCCCGCGTTGTCGCACCCTGCATTGCTATGCCTCACGCCATCAACCCTTCGCCGTCCTGCCTCGATGACCCGTGCCGCCGCACCCTATGCCACCACATCCCACGACTGTCATTCTTCCAGAACAATGCCGATGTGGTTGTTACTTTTCGTGCCTGTATCTGTGGTTGCCCCCCCAGTACTACCGACATCCTCCCGACAAGTGACACCATTCTTGACCGCTATCGAAGAAGTCCATTGGGTTCCTCTTCAAAGATGATCACGACCTGCCTCGAGCGTCCAGACCTTAGCCTGCAAGTCACAACAACTCTTCCATTATTTCAGTATTGTTACATCCGTCAATGTTGTCCTCGTCTGTTCCTCTACTCAAGATTTGTGAGACATACATTTAGCTACTCAGTTGAGAGATAGTAACTTCGTTCTTGGTGTTGGCCCCTATCACTCTCAATGATGATTGTGGATACTAGCGGACAATGACCATTCCCCGCCCATCGGTCTTCGAGCTGGTTTGTTGGGTCATTGGGAGCTTGCCTGCTATCCTAGACCCCTCGTGTCATTATCTGCCCTACTATCTTAGGTCAGTGGTTTACCATCATACTTCTTGTTGATTTTAAATGAAATTCACATCACTTACCACGTTTGTATCCCGTATCATCGATCCCCTCATGTGGTGTAACATGAGCCACTTGATCACAAAATGTCATGTCACATTAGAAGCCAACCCATTGTTAAGGATGAAGAAGAAGACGGCGACAAGGAGTCTACAACTCAGCAGGATACGTCAGCAAGGGGCTTCATCAAATAGAATTTCTAATGAAGATTAGAGTAGTAAAAATCAAATATGTATCATATACTCTGTTAAGAGAAATAGACAGATAGGATTAAATGTAAGTTCAAACATAGGCGGTTAGGATTCAATCTAGAATATAATAACACCTAGATGGTCAGGATTTCACTTAGATAGGCCAACTGATTAACGATTACAATTACAAACTAACCAGTCGTTATAACCATTATAAGGATCAGGAGTTAGACGTTCAGAACAAACAAACAAATTCATTACTATATTGTAATATAAATAATAACCTATGTAAATGAATGAATTGTGAATTTTCAATGATCTAAAGTACCACTTCAACTATCTCTGTTTTCTCATTCTCTCTCTCTCTCTCTAACTTTCCCTTTCTCCTCTTCTCTTTTTTATTCTTGAGGAGCTTCTTGAGAATCTTATGATTCTTACACCTACATTAGGACAGAATGAGGGTGTGGGTTACGGGAACTACTCATCGTGTCAGTTGCCCAACAATATGTGTGCATGATGGATTCATTAATTTTCCATTCAGTGAGGCACCATGCCATCCTGAAGTCCTCTTCTTGCTCAAATCTAATAAAGATGCTACAATGGTTGCGGACACCAATGACAATATGACCCATGAAATTCCCTAGGGGTAAGTATGTCGTCATGATGTCATCGACAAGAGGACGCTTGGTAGAAAAATGTCCCACCAAGGTGAACTAGAAAGGTGCTGTCATCTATAAGACCTCTTTTGAGAATGAGACAAGAATCATTCCATCAATTTCTATATAGCCTCGCATTAAGACCGTGTCGATATATGTAGGGGGAGCGCGCTCCTCGACAATCAACGGTTAGGGATTGTGTGTGGTTTGCCAGCTACACAGGCTGCCCATGATACCGTCGAGGTTGACATGGAAGTTATACCCATGCTCCCCTTTGCGGCAGGGGTAGGATCAAAAGGAGCGCTTTTAGTCAGGTCTAGGGGACTCTTAGAGAAGTGTGTAACTATGTCGCCTAGATCCGACTCAAGTGTATGACAATGAGACGCCTCAATGACAATGATATAAGCGGAAGCAATGGGGGTTAGGCATACAATCAAAGGCGTCCCATCTACAATTCAATCGTTAACCTTTTTGAGTCAATCAAACCAATCTACATGTTTTGGATGGGGAGTTTGAATGTCTGGACCAATCAAGTCAGGAATGACCAGACTAATCCGGTCAGGAACAACTAAACCAATCGATTCAAGAGTGTTGAAAATGACCGAGATGAAGGTATCGATCAGGTCTAGGATAATTGGGATGGGGGGATTGATCACGTCCAACATGACCAGGAAGGGGGTAGAGATTGGATCTTGTATGAGGGGAGGTATCTGATTTGGTTCCTCTAGGTTTATCAAGTTGACCGACTCTTGGTCACCTCAACTAATCAGGTCTGTCCATGCCTGGTCAATTAGCTGTATTTCAACATTTAATGATGTCATGAGGGTGGTGTCAACTAGACCCGTGTGAGAATGGAAGTAAGAAGTGGCTTCGTGCGCACATCCAATCCCTAGTAAGCACGTCCCTAGTGATGTGGACGCAACATGTTCATTTGGCATGTCAGACACGACAAAGGGATGTCGATGTGTCTCTTCAAGGATAACTATATTGGCCAATTGAATGTCCAACATGTTTGACATCTTAGACAACCCGTAGTGAGTGTCGGCCAAAGTTAAATGTTTAAAATGAAATCAAAGTAGGAAATGGAAAAAGGAAAATAAAAAAGGAAAATGTTTGAAAACTTACCTTAGATCTTTAATATGGCCAAACAGACTACTGATCCATTTTTGATGTCTTTATAGTACAAATCAAAGAAAACTGTTTTGGAAAAGTTTCGAGATCACACAAAGGGAGAGGCCAGCAAAAACAACAAAACATGCAAGAGAAAATAACCCTAATCTTCAATTTTCTGTAACAGGAGCTATACTTATCTTTTTGCGATGTTCTAATAGTTGAATCTAATAGATTTATACCTTATAAATCCAACAAGATTATTTTGAACATAATAAAATATCAGATGGCAATGTCATGAGCCAAAAGGTGAAAGTTAGAAGAGTGAGAATCTTTGCTGAGGAGAGAGAAAATTTTAAAATTTGAAACTTTTTTAAAATTTTGAAAATTTGAAATTTGGAGATAGTGGGTGCACTTTAAAGGAAAGAGTTCATTTTGGTTGTGTAAGTGGTCCTTAGACCTGAGACACCAAAGATGTCTTGTGGACAAGCATTTGTACTTTGACTATGACCTATGGGTCTCTAATCATCCGACTATAAATAATCTTAGTTGGGGTGCATCAAGAAGTTTATGAGGAGGATTGAGTGGTCAAGATGGGATTGTCCACCCTTGGTATAAAAGGTGACAGCTTAAGGAAGATGATGAGATGAAGTCCTAGGCCAAGGTACTGAAATATTGCAGAAGAGTTCTCCGATGGTTTTTGAATGCATAAGTACTAACTTGGATGACCATTTAGGGTTTGACAGTTGACCATTACCCAATTCATCCATGGAGTGTCAAGTGGATGAGGGACTATACATACACGGTAATCGATGATGAACAGGTTCTATAAGTGAGTCGATACACACTCATTTGTATCTTCTAGAGCACGAGGTGTAGCTTGGCACCCCACATGTTGGAGGTTCAACCTATCAATCGGGTTAAATTGATCCGACATTAATTTATCTATATGATGATATAATTACTTAATTTCAAAGGTTAATAAAGGTTATTGGGCTGCTAGAGTCGTTAACTAGAATAATACATGGTTCTAGAGGGTTACACGCAAATGGTCTTTAGAGTTCATAAGATATACTTAAGTTTTTGGGGTTTCCATGAAAAGCACCCACTTAATATGAAATTGGGGAAGACCTTGAAAAATAATTCACTTAGGCCAGAACTGTTCAGGGTCTTTCCCTTATTCTCTTCTCTTTTCAACGAAGGGTGAATCAAGCTCGTCAAGATGAAGGAGGAGATTCAACATGTCGAGGGTCGTGTGGATACATCTAGAGGGTGCACACATGTGCAGCTTGACTTGTATTCCTCCATGATCCAAGGAATCATGGATGCGATCCGTACACATGTTAATCATTTAATGATGTCATTAGAATTCCGATATGTGTCTTTCGGCACATGGAATAGTCATCCTCATCCAGATCAAAGGCCGCAGAAACCAACACTTCTAGAGGTTAGGATCATGAATGGCCAAAAGACGCTCTCCCACGGATATAGGCATGGATGGAATATGTTCTACATAAGTTATTCTAAGTATAATTTGTTTTTGAAATAAATTGAGAAATTATTTCCACCTTCAGCTGCATGGCAAAAGGTCTTCCAATCATTCAATCAAGACCCAAAACCCTAAAGATTTTGCTGAGTTGGCCCACATCTGATAAGATTACATTAGTTCAGACATATTTACTGATATCAAGAATTATGCATATGAAAATACCCGACTTCAAATGGTCCAAACTATGCAACTCACACATGCATTGGATGACTAACTTCACGTATATAAAGACATAATGATGTTTGACAGCTTGATCAATAGGAAAAAATCATAAGCTAGGCAACGAAATTTTTATGACATGTTGATAACTAGATCCTCTGTTACTGCCCAAATATTTATACGAATAACACTATAGTTAGCCCTTGAAGTATAATGGTCAACATGGACTTATCCACAAACAGTAGATATTTTTATCTAAATAAATGGACTATTTTCTAGGTGCTTGAATATAATTAAATATTTATAATAATAGTAAGAAGAAAATTTCAGATGTATAAATGATTTTCAAGATTGTTTTATATTAAAATAATGTCGGAAATGTAATTATTTATGGATTATGAGGTTACTGGAAAAGTTACTTCCAATTCAATTTCCTTGAAAATATTGCACATCGGTGAGCATTTGGACTAACCAAATACCCAAACTTTTAGTGAATTTCAGTCAACTTTGGGGGTCAGCTAGGTGACTATTTTGGGGGATTGAAGAAAATTAGGTTTTGAAGGTTGAGTTGAAGCAGTTAAAGTAACTTTGCTCTCTGGGAGACTCTAGGTGGTGAGTAATATAGAACATCATTATAATTTTATCTTATTGGTACCCTTGTTACAAAATTTTACCATGTACTTTGCTTGTGGGTCATTCACACAAAGTTGGTAAGGGCTCATCATCAACTAAAGTGGGGTATCCCCGGACAACATTAAGACTAACCAAAGCTTTATAAAAAACTATCTGAGTCATCGTTATCCTCTACCTCATTACCCAGATGGGTAAAATGTATTTAAGTTATTTAACTAGATTAGAGTGAATAAATTTTAAAGGACCTAATTCACAACCCCCCTCTTAGGTTATAGCTTAGCTACTTAAAATAACAAGTGGTATCAAGCCTACCTGGACTTAGAATCATAACTGGTGTCTAAGGGTAGATCCTATGCCTAGGGAAAGTGACTTAGGCCTCCTGCTTTTTATGGCACAAATTATCATACTGGAAGAACATGACGAAAATGTTTCTTACGGTGATTAGTGTCTCACTATGGAAAATAGTATCTGATGGATTGGGACCCGACCTTGATCAGGTTGATGAAAAGGAGTTGTCTCCTCACTCCAAGGCCACAAACATTAACTTATGTTGGATAGGCCCTCCTTTGAAAGCATGATAATATATCATCTATCACCATTCTAAAATGCATAAACTATAAGTTATGTACCGTCCATGAAGGAACAACTAAGGTACATAAACCAGTTTATCTTTTCTAATCATTGAGTTTGAGCTTTTAAGGATGAATTAAATGCCACAATCAAGGAGATGATGAGACAATTAGATAAGCTTCCAAACTCAATTCGGGCACTGAGACAGTTCTGAATTTTGATATTAACCATAAAATCTTGAGTTCTCTTTAGGAATAATGGAACATGAAGGTAACGGCTATTCAAGAGTCCAAAGACTTGGACAATGTGCCTGTCAAGGAGCTATTTTCATTATCTATGATCTAAAAAAACAAAGAATAAAATATCTAACATCACATGATCAAGACGGATCAATCAAGCTTGAGGAGAGGTCAAATAATATTACATTGGATATTGATGAGCATTTACCAAAGTCAAATATTTATTTTTTCTATCCTCTCTCAAAAGATAACCATATTCCCAACAAGTGAGGTAAGAGGTTAGCTTTTGAAAAACCAAAGTCATATATTTTTACACGATAAAGGGACACTTTGTATCTTAATGCCCTGAAATGGAGAAAAAAGAAATGTTAAAAGATAAATGAATGGCCGCATCAAAGACGATTTTGGATATAATAAGAATAAGGCAATTCAAGGAACATGGAGTGAAGCTGAATAATAATGTGTACCAAGTGAGAAGGTTTAGGAAGTGAAGATGAAGAAGCTGATGACTGCTGTATTTCAAAATCAGTACCAGGTGACTCTAAATATGAATCACCTTAAGAATTTGATTTAACGAATGAAGAAGATATAAAGATTTATATTGATGATGTTTTAATAAAATTTGTAAGTGATAAAAAAAGGCTATAGAAGATAGACATAAAAAATAATAAATTATTAAATCATTTACTCGTGAAGTAACTAGTTTAGAAATAAAAAAATCTATGCTAAAGGAATAACTCAATTTTGATCTACTATAATAAATATTAAAAAATAATTTTCCTGTAGAATTAATAAACTAGAGATAGAGAATACCAGACTGATAAGATAGAACAAAAAATTGAAATTAGAAGTAGGTTTCCTTAGTGACGCTAAGTCCGTGGAATGGAGAACTTAAAGAACACAGGATTTTGCATAAAATGGAAACAATGATAGAGATGATCTAGATGGAAATTAGAAAATTTTCCAGATAGTTCAAAGATCCTCAACATAATGTTGGGATCTCAAAGATCCTCCTTTACTAAGGAATGGGTAGGATATGACCATTCAAGCAAGGGTAAGGCAATCAGAACAGCTACACCCTCTAAGATGGTGATGGAAATACCAAAATCAACAATTCCACAAAGAAGACACCATTACCATTCATGGTCAAGAAGAAGAGGATGTCAACGGATCAAGTGAATATGGATCCCAAGCTCAAGAAGTCTCAACCCCTACAGAGAAGACCAAGGAGGTCGTGGGCCATTCATGAAAATGAATGGACAGATCATAGGACATATACGCATGAATCCTATCCATGCGACCTCATGTATCTGTATGAAAAACGCATTGACTGATCAATTTTAGGGCATACGGACATGACTATGGCTCTACGTAAAGACATCATTCTGGACATGATGAACCCTATGGTTATGTCCATCCCAGTATTTTTCATGTTGGAGATGATCATGTTCCTAAACCTTTGTGTAGATATATGGTCACCATGTCTATAACAGAACTCCTAGTTCACCTTCAACAATGACATTGGCAAGGGGATTGATCTAGATCTATTGCAGGTAACTCACAGCAAAAGAAACATAGTTACCGGGACAATGGGTTCTCAAGACACATGACTTGTGACCCATCTTGGCTGACGTGCATGAGAAATGAGAGAACAAGATTACCATCTTATAAAATCTAATTTAAATGATATGGAAATTGATACATCGATTCAATTTCAAATAGAAGGAAATAATTTTTTTTCTCATCTAACCTCTTAGAGACACTCTGATAGTAAAGTATACATTTCTACTTGGTAGCACTAGCATGATCCATTTTCTTATATTGTATTGTCTATGTTTCATACTAAAAATAACTATTTATATATTTTATGGATGTTTTGATTGTATATTTCCAAGTATACTAGTATAATTAATAATTTGGGAACAAATATCTGGATATGAATCATCCTACAGTTTGTGACGCTGATATAATGTGCTGATTTAAATAATCTGAATAACAACTATGATTTTGATTTTTTTTCAAATCCCCAACCCATGCCTTCCATAAATAAACGAGTCGACTACATGCAAAATGGTTATATAAAAACATGATAGTGAAATAGATATTAAGATAGCTTTTTTTAATTTAATTAAATATTTAAGAATTAAGCATGCAAATTTTTTAATGATTCAGTATCAGCTTGTGTTGTAAGAGTTGAAAATATCCCAAAAATCATGTTTGAAAGGGAGAGTGCCAAGCAATTTTCATTTCATTCATCATACTAAATGTTTAATTAATTTTGGATGAATATAATCATCATAGATATATTTTAAAAACGGACCTGTGTGCCACCTGTCACTTAAACATAAAAGCATAAAAGTAATGAATAGCACATTTGGTGTGAGGGGTGACTTAAAAATAGAAGCATAAGATCCAAAAGAGTAAAGTAATGGATGCCTTCAATGCAATATAAAAGAGGGAAGGGGATGATTAGGGATATAACCTAAGTATGAAAGACGCACACTAGGACTTGTGGTGAACTGGTAATTATTGTGGTTTGAGGCATCCATGCCTTACAACCCAGAACTAGGTGGAACCATTAACCTCTGACGATCCAAGAGCAACCACTCTTTGAGCGGGGGCTCCGCAGAAATGGTCTACCATCCTACTTAAATATGGAATTGGATAAGGTCCTAGGTTAGGACAATAGGAGATTGTTAGCTAAAGGGGATACTCTGTCCTTATGCACACCTAAGCGATACACCTTTGGTGTATTGTGTATCCTATGGTGATAATCAGGATGCTGACAAGCTCAAGTTGGTATCAACCACTTGCATCAGGAGGAAGTCCTACCATAAATAGAAAAGCTGAGATAAGAATAATGGTCGGATTGAAGGCATGACAGCCTCAACCTTGGGTAGGAATGTTGAGAAGCCTTCACTTGTACAGCCGAAGTCTCTTTGGAACACTTAAGATTGCTTGGAGGTTAAGGGGAGAGGTAGGACTAGGCCCTTAGTAGAATATCATGACATTTCATTATAATAAGCAGATATACATCAGAGGTTGTAACCATAACAAAAAGGGGCACAAAGCCAATACACAAATATAGAGATGGGGCACGGTTCCTTCCGTTGTTTAGTTGCACTCTAGAGCCCTAAGGCTCACAACCCCTAACATGTGCTTGCGAGCACCACTACAATAACTGTGCCCCCATGCTGGTTGTCGCATGCCGGTCAGCCATGGCCCTCGACACATATGCTGGTCGATCGTACCACATGCCTTGACGTCCATCTATTACACCCTTGTGATTTGTGCCCAGCCTTGACACTCTACATGCCACCAACAACCGCGTTGACACCTCTATTGCTTTGGTCCACATCAGAGCCATAGTGCTCGGTGCCCCAAGCCCTGGTGAATGCATGCAACAACACTGCCTGTATGAAATGCCTAGCATATTGTAGTCATCTTAGTCCTTCATGCTCCATGCCTTAGTCTCCTAGGATGGTAAATTTGTTGTCTGTCTCCGAACAAACAATGTTCAAAGACAAACAAACAGGTGAAAATCATGTTTTCAAATAGAGTATATTTTGAAAGATTTATTATTATAGAGAGAGATAGAAATATGGAGAGAGAGGAAGAGAGAGAGAAGGAGAGAGGGGACGAGAAGGGCCCGTAGGGTGGGGAGGGATCATTGAAGGTTCGAAAGGGTGGGGCGCAATGGGGGTGAGAGGGGACAAGAAAGGGGGGAGAGGGAGGAGTCGCCAAGTTTTAACAGCCTAATATTTTTGGACTATGGCAAGGCATTAGGAGAATGTACGCACAATGCCAGCACCGCACGCGTGCACACTTCCTCAGCAACCAACACGCATAGTGATAGATTCAAAATTAGGGAAAAAATTATGTCGTTGTGAGTTTGAGTTTAATCAATAATATTTATTAAACTTAATTATAAAATAATTTGATTAGTTAGGGATGAGTAAGAGTCGTCTCCACAGGGAACAGATGTTACGTAAGAGCTCTGTCTATTGGGTACATTAAAAAAAGTTAGAATGATTATGTATAGCATACGAGGTAGTGAATGGGTTAAGATAGTGATCACGATAAAGGGAGTATTATTTTAAGAAGGTGGGATGAGTATAGTACTACAGGTGGATCATTATCAAATAAATCAAAAATAGAGGGTACAAAGGCATGAAGCGATGACGTGACACGAGATGGGAATGAATAATAATAGGTATCCAATTTATAGTGTTATGAATTAGGGTTTATAAAATAGGAATACTGAAAGATGAGACGAGATCTTGAGGGTGTAAGTGCCACATAAAGTGGGTTACCCTAGTGTGTTCAAGTAGAATCAATGTAAGGGAAGAGTCTAACCTTAGATCCCTATGTTCCGTCGGGACCAAGGCATCTTCCTAAGGTAGATTAACCTCCCCACTTATTTGCAGACCCTCTGTAAGCACTTGAAACACATAGATACCTTTGATGGATTCTCTAGGAGGAAGTCATCTTAAAGATATTTTATAGAAAGTCTGAAGTTCCATTCATAGATCCAATTGTGTAAATGGATAGAGGGCATAAAAACAAAACTACCCTTAAAATATCATCCCCATTGGAGTCGTGGATCATTAGATATCAAGCCTAGAAGTTGGATAATTCTCAATCATTGATTTACTCCAAATATTCTCTCTCCTCTTCCTCACCATCGTCCCGATGCCACATCTAGGGTTGTTGGCATTCAATGCTGGTGGGGAAGATCAGACGGTGTAGTCTAAAAATTGCACTCTTCTGCAAATGTTTCGATCACACCAAAACCCTTGTACAATGTTTGGTTCAAATTTGTGCCAAAAATTGCACTGCACATCACACAAATTTGCACAAATGATTGCAAGAGAGGAAGAGAAAGAGAGAGGGAGAGAAGACTGGGCTACATACATGAGAGAGAGAGCGGAAAGAATGAGGGGGAGACGGAATAGCTAGAAAGAGAGAGAAGAGCGATAGAGAGAAAGGGAGATAGAAGAGTGATAGAGAACTAGAAAGAGGAAGAGAGAGAAGAGCAACGGAGAGTGTGATGTAGGATGTGTCCTTCAGCCGGCCTATCTATTTTTCTTTATGGGCCTAAATGGTAGGTAATGCCTCAAACATCTACCTGAGTCCCTAAACTCTCTTGTTCCTTGGAAAATAGATATTAAATATCATGGTGTAAGCAAAGAAGGGCAGTAGTTGTTGTTTTGAAACTTAATTCGTCTTCTACCTTGCAAATACTCCTTTCCCTCATAACTGGAGCCTCGTCATAGACTCTTCATTTGGACACATGAATGCCAGGCATCCTCATTCGACCCTTGCTCGGAGTTCACTTCTTCTTCTCACGACATTTGTTCACTCATCTCTCTTTGGTTCTTACTCTGCCTCTACTCATTCTAACATTGACTTGAACATCTCCCCAAATTCCCCTCTATCTCTACCCATCTCACCTTGTCTTAACTCTTCTCCCTATTGACATCTCCCTCTATCAACCTACATAATGTTACATTGTGTACTCATTTTCCATATTATGGGGAATCAACCGTAACTGATGGCCGTATTGTAGATGATTTCTTGTTTGACGTTATTCCATCTCGTCTGCACATTGGCCTACATAAAAAATCATTCATATCCACACGTTGGCCAACATTAGAGTGTGAGGGAGAGGGAGAGAGCAGTGAGAGACGAGCGCATGAGGAAGATAGAGTTACGAAAGAGAGAGATAGGAAGGAGAGAGAGAGAGAGAAGAGCATGAGGGAGAAAGAGGTGAGAGAGGAATGAGAGAGAGAAGAGTGCCAGAGACTAAGAGGGAGAGGGAGGAATGAAAGGGAGATAGAAGATTGATAGGGAGGGTAAGAGGGATAGAGAGAAATGAGAGAGAGAGAGAGAGACGAGCGCAAGAGACAAAGATGAAGAGAAGGAATGAAAGTATGATGTAACACGATGGATGACGGGATCGAACGGCTCGTGTTACACATAGGAAGGGCGAGGGCAATCATGTATGTAGTGGAGACAACTAATATGGACGTAATGCAAGTGAAGATGCAACGATGAAATCAATGAGAAATATAAGTCTAGCGTCGACCAGCACCAACGACCACTAGGCTACGGTAAGTGTGACCTCAGAATGCCATTAGGCTCCTGATGACCTGGACGACGGGTTGAGGGCGAACGGTGCAAGTACGACTATAGTCGCTCATGTGAGCACCATTTGAAGCGCCAACCAAGATCGTACCAATATAAACCTATTCTCACTGACATTTTCCTATCTATCACTAACCTAACCCCAACAATGGAGATACGCTCGGGAGACACTGAAAGAAATAATTAAACACGTAAGAGGAAAGAAGTGTGTGCATACCCGATTTGAGATGGCTGGCCTGGCATTTGTATTAATGATAACGGGGCCAGCAGGCAACCTGGAGAGCTGTCAGGTGATGATGACTAACGACGAGGGCACTAATGAACGACGGCAACAACAAAAGCAGCAACGACGGTGATGTGTGTGGTAGCGGCGTCGATGAGCATAGCAGCGACGACGATGGTGCTACAGTTGTGGTGTGGGCGCGGCATCGAGGCGTGGCAATGGGTACCGCAACAGATGTGGAGGTAATCGCACCAATGGGAATTGTGGGAGGAGCGGCGTTAGGCGCAACAGTGCAAGTGGCAATGGGTGTGCCAACACACACAACGGCGGTAGGACGTGGCGGCATATAGGCAATAGAGTAAGGCACGGAAGTGCAAAACAAAGTAGGGCATGATGGCTAGGCAACAGTAGGGTATTGCAATGTGGAGGTTGCAAGGCAGAAAGGCACAGTGATGACTGAGCGCGACGATAATGGCAGGGCGCGGTGACACCAATGGTAGGGCACGGCGGTGGCAACAGGCAGCCGCACGGCAATGGCAGGGCACGGCAACAACAGTAGGGCGCGACGACTACAATAGGCGGCGACAGGTGGGGGTGGACAGCCGCGGTTGCAGTTGCGGTCGTGGCCGCGGCTTGTTGCGGATGGTTACAGCTGCGGTTGTGGCCGCGGTTGTGGCTGGCAGCCGTGGCTACAATGACCACCACTTGGCTCTACCCCTGGAATTGACTATCAAGATACGTTTAGTCCTGATAACCTCGCTAGTTGGATAGGTTTCTTGGCTCTACCCCTACTGAAGGCTCTAATCTAAATCTTATTTCTACTATCAAAGATACTACTTATTTACCTTCAAAGACCATTGTCCCTGATGTTTCACCTTCTTTGAATCAGAATTTGGCTGTCTCCCCTAACTTCACTTGTGCCGCTAACAGATACAAGCACAACTTCTTACCCTCCACCTCTACGCATCATCGTATATACAATTGACTTAACCTACCAGATTCATCTCAAAAACGTGCTCGCCATTTATTCTCCTCTAATGCACTTCACACTGAGGTACACTCACAACCCTATCCTCTTATTTTTTAGGCAACTATTTTTTCACAGCTTTAAGTGAACCAATGTGGAGGAATGCTATGGAGGCCGAACTTTCTGCCCTTAGTGAGAATAAAACCTGGGTGCTAGTAAATTCCCCTTATGGTGTTAACATAATTGGATCCAAGTGGATCTTTTAACGAAAATTAAATTGTGATGGCATGTTAAATCAATGCATGGCTTGGCTTGTTGCTCAGGGGTTCAATCAAGCCCCTGGAATGGACTATCAGGATACGTTTAGTCCTGTCATAAAAATGAAAACAACTATACTCTTATTATCTGTTGCACTTTTAAATAATTGGCAAATTAAAAAACTTGATATCTCCAATGCATTTTTGCATGGAGATCTTCATGAAACCATATGTATGAAGCAGCCTCCTAGATTTGTGGATTCCTCTTACCCTCATCATGTTTGCTTACTTAAGAAGTCTCTTTATGGTCTTAAACAAGATCCCCTCATGTGGCATGAAAAGTTATCTGATTTTCTATCTCAACTAGGGTTCCACAGCCCAAAAACTGATACTTCTCTTTTCTTCAAAAACACATTAACTTATAAGTTATTATTTCTTGTTTATGTTGATGATATCTTAGTTATCGGCTCAAATACTAATGATGTTGCAGGAACCATTTCTTCCCTCCAAAATGCATTTCCTGTTTGTAACCTAGTTGATGCAAAATATTTCCTTGGCATTGAATTAATTCTCACAAAGCAAGGTATTGCTCTCTCTCAATCAAACTATTTGGCGCAGATTCTTCAAATTGCCAAGATGGGTGACTGTAAATTGACAAATACATCATGCAGTCTCTCTTCCTCTACGCCCTCCAAACTTACTGATCCACCTGATCCAACTTTATAGAAAAATAGTCGGTAGCTTACAATATCTTACACTTACTCGGCCAGATATAGCCCATGATGTTAATCGGGCATGTCAAACTATGCATGATCCCCAAAATATACATTGGGCTGCTATAAAACATTGACTACAGTACCTAAAAGGGACCAATGACTGCTCTCTATCATTCTCTCATTCTTCCCCCATGAATATTTACGTTTTTAGTGACTCTAACTGGGAGGGGATTCCATTGATCACCGATCTACACAATGATATCCCCCATAAATCAGTCGCGCACACAATGCCCAGAATTATCCGGGTCGAATCTCTACTCAATGAACTAAACCTTCATCTAGGTATGCCTCCTACCCTATGGTGTGATAATTTAGGTGCCACATATTTAACTAAAAATCCTGTTTTTCATTCTCCCACAAAGCACATTGAAATTGCCTTCCATTTCGTATGCGAACGAGTTTCCGCTGTACTCCTTCATGATTCCTTCATATCAACTAACGATCAACTTTCAGATTTGCTCACTAAACCATTAGCAAAGCAATGATTTCATTGGCTAGGGTCAAAACTCAATGTGGCGCCCGCTTTGGTTATTGCGAGGGCCTGTTAATGTATTGACAAGTTGTCATCATTCTAAAGAATGCTCGTTCCCCTTTGTAAACAATGTGACAACCAGGATATCGACATGTCAGTGTACTGGCACTGCCACCAGAACATCTCAAAGCTTCTCCTTCCACTTGTCACAGTCTTCAAGAGCGATGGGTTGTGCGGCCTTCTCTCAACATTCAGACTAACATCGCCTCGCCTCACCGTACAGACCTGCAGAGTAGAATGTGCCTGCACCATCATGTCCTCAGTGCTGCATACCTGCAGAGTAGAATGTGCCATGCTGCCCCCCACGTGCCATCATGCCGTTGGTCATGATGGCGCTCAGGCGGTGGCATGTCCTATTAAATACAGAGATCTGTTCAGAACTCCCTTGGAGCCTATATAAGGCATGGACGATCCTCTCTTAACTTGTATGGGGTTATCTCCTCCTATCTCGATTCCTTTTCCTCCGTTTCTCTTCTCTCTGCGGGTACTATGTCTTCTATCAGTTAAGAGCAATAAAAAGAGGAATGCAAGGGAGAGAAGAGCGTGAGAGAGAAAGATGGAGAGAGAGGGATGAGAGAGAGAAGAGCGTGAGAGAGAAAGATCAAGAGAGGAATGAGAGAGAGAGAAGAGCACGATAGAGAAAGATAAGAGCAATAGAAAGAGGAACGAGAGAGAGAGAGAGAGAGAAGAGCCTGAGAGAGAAAGATAGGAGCAATAGAGAGAGGAACAAGAGAGAGTAGAAGGTGAGAGAGAAAGATAGGAGCAATAGAGAAAGGAACGAGAGAGATAGAGAGAAGAGCACGTGAGAGAGAAAGATAGGAGCAATAGAGAAAGGAACGAGAGAGATAGAGAGAAGAGCACGTGAGAGAAAGATAGGATCAATAGAGAGAGAGAAGAGTGCATGAGAGAAAGATAGGAGCAATAGAGAGAGGAATGGGAGAGAGAAGAGCGTGTGAGAGAAAGATAAGAGCAATAGAGAGAGGAACAAGAGAAAAAAGCGCGAGGGAGAAAGATAAGATCAATAGAGAGAGGAACAAGAGACAAGAGTGCGAGGGAGAAAGATAAGATCAATAGAGGAGGAACAAGAGAGATAGAAGAGCGTGAGAGAAAAAGATAAGAGCAATAAATAGAGGAACAAGAGAAAGAGAGAGAAGAGCGCCAGAGAGAAAGAGGGAGAGAGAGGAGTGAGATAGAGAAAGAGAAGAACGACAGAGATAGACAGAAGAGTGAAACAGAGAAAGAAAATAGTGATAGAGAGGGAAAGAGGGAGAGAGAGGAATGATAGAGAGAGTGAAGAGCATGAAAGATGAAGGAGAGAGAGAGAAGAGCATTAGACAAAAAGAGCAGAGCCATGGAGAGAAAAAGAGGGAGATAGAGGAATGAGAGGGAGAGGGAGGAATGAGAGGGAGAAAATTGCAAGACAGGAACAAGAGAGAAGAGCGATAGAAGTGAGAGGGAGAGACAGGAGCCAGCGAGAGAAGAGGAGCGAGAGAAGATTGATCAAGGGGGAGAGCAAATAATTTTTGAAAAAAAATTCAGGCACAATGGCACATTCACATTGCACTGGCCTTTGTGAGAGGTCTGGTATGATTAGTTTGCCAGGTGTACGATGTGTGGTTCAAAAAATCAAACCGCACCGCACATCACACCAAATTTGCACCTGTCGCACAAAAGGATCTTCTCTAAATGCTGGCAAATGTAGGTGATGAGTGGCTCTGATCGTTCCACATCAGGGTTATCCATGGATGGTGTTGCGCCACCTGGCCTTGAAAGAGAAAGACAAATAAAACAAAAGGACTAAAATAAATAAATAACTTAAAAATCTATGTGATGTGATGGCACATCAGTGTGCACCATGTCAGCGCACTCTCTTTAACAGCCACTTAAAAGAATAAGTTTAAAGGCTAGATCTTAAGCATCGTGGTCTTAAAGTTGCACCTCAATGTCTGATGCATGATGACTAGGAATGATGTGATGGGGATGACTAAAGGTCCCCTTCCCTTGTGTGAGGGCGGGAGGACTGTCTTATACCTATCATGTTGAACACAGAAACTCCAAATTTAAAATCCTAATCGACTGACCACAAGAAGACACGAATCTATTCCACTATTCTACTTTACTGAGTTAGTGATAGAGTAGAAAATATGCGATAAAACCTTGGAAGAAATTATGCGACAAAATTGAGGGGAAGAGTAGGCTTTTGGCACTAGTGTAGAGCGATAATCTGATACAAAGGCTGATACGAAGGGTCGGATTAGCTCTGGTAGTGCGACAATTGATGTGCATCTCGATGGGGCAAAACCAGCATCCTGATTCTCTTGTAGTTGGACTCTCAGGAACCACAAAAATCCTCAACGGGATTACGACTCGGCACCTTTTGATATTTTGAGAAAAGTTGCTCTTTGGAGCGTACAGTTGATGAAAGTTGTAAGCTGTGTTGGGGGAGGGAGAGAGAGAGAGAGGGTTATTGTCTATCATTGGCCTATATAGTAGAATCAGTCAGGGAGGCCCAATAGGTTGTGGTTTACCATGTGGCAGATGTGACTGGTTTGAGTTTGCTTATCTCCACCCCCATGAACTTACCCGAAACTACGATCGCACCCAATTTTGACAATTTGGGAGTTCAATTTATGTTAGGGCTTATGATTCATGGACGTTGATGAGGTCAATCCATTTAGCAGCACCTTACGATGGTATAACCTAAACATTATTGGCTAGGTTCAAAAGAGGAAATGCTTACGGTGGATACCTAGGTATCCAGAGACTACGCAAATCCAACTGTTCACGGTGAAGCTAAATAACATGGTGATTCTAGTGTGGAGGGTGTGTGATGGCAATGACGATGTGAACGATGGCGGATTGATTTTATTTAGGGCAGCTCTTGAGGAAGATTTCTCACCAACCCTATTTCCATTCAGTAATGACCAACTTATTGGTCTTTGACAAGAGCAAGGGCAACCCTTTTTCATGCACGATGACTAGGACTGACACGGGTAGGATAGGATAACTCAACTAGGGGTGGATAAAACAGATCACAAATCAACAAGATTGATTTCGAACATTTAAATCCGGTGAAAATGTTGATGGTGCAGCCCCTTTCCTCAGTCAAGGGCGCGAGGACTGTATTACAACCACCGCGGTGAAAACAAAGATCTAGATCCAATATCTCGAATGGTCAGTCATGAGAAGATTCAAACCTGTTCAACTAAGTCCGACGGTGGTGGAAAAATAGACGAGAAACACTGGATGAGAAACACTGACACCAAAGAGGGAAGAATGTACCTTTTACACAAGAGTAGTGTGAAGAAGGGATGCAGGAAATTCTCAACGCATCGTTGGCAGGGGAGAGTGATGTGCACTTCGACAAAGTGTTGCGGATCCAACTGTGCGGTCAGTTGGGGGGAGGGTGTGGTCAAGGGGGGAGTCGCCCACTTGCGGTGCTCGCGGCAGCACCCTAGAACCTAAACGGTAGGCACATCGACGGGTGGCTGTGCGGGCAACCTTGGGGTAGGCAGCTACACACGATGGCCAAGCGGTGGGCAACGGTGCTGGCGGTTGCAAGTGACTGCAGGGGAGGCACTCTGTGCATGGGCAGGTGGCCGTGCGCGTGGCGGGGTGCGGGCAGCCATGCGCGTGGCGAGCGGATGCGGGCGGCCATGCACAAGCAGGTAGCAGTGCATGCGGTAGGCACGTGTGGGCGGCTGTGTGTGCGGCAGGCCCGGGCGGGTGGTCGTACATGCAGCGTGCATGGGCGGGTGTCTGTGGGCGCGATGCGTGCGGGAGAGGGGTTGTGCCTATAGAGACATAAGATAACGGTAAAATTCAAATCTAATTTTAAATGACGCTCAAATCCAGGTTCTAAAGTTGATGTTGGCGATGTGTCATGACACGGGACGCCTCGTGCGGTAGTGGTGTCACGTTCGGTGATAGTGCATGGTCGTGTGCACCATCATTTTTTGAAGTTCAATTATAAATAAAATTGGGATCGTGGACTCAGAGTTGATGATGATGGCGTGTCATAACTCAGGTCATTTCCTCTTGAAGTGATGGTGTTGCATAGGATGGTGGAATGTGGTCGTGTGCTTCACCAATGTCGTATGTGTTCTATGTAGAGCTGTTAAACAAACAACTGAATTATATACACCTCTACTGGTTCTTACAAAAACATGAGAAGAGATTAGCATTGACTTTGTTCAATGATTCTAGAAATATCCAATTAAGCTTGATTCTATCTGCATTATAATTGGTCATTTTAAAAAATAACTCATTTTCTAGCATGTCATAAGACTTCAGATGCAACACACGTGGTTCATATTTTCTTTAATACAAATTTACCCTCCATTTTTTGGGATCATGATGCTAAATTCCTAATCTATTTTTGGAATATGTTGTGGCATCACATGATTAGCCCATCTGCTTTTCATCTTGAATCTGATTGTCAAACTAAAGTTCTTACTCAAAGTCTCAAAAATATTATTTGCTGTCTTATGCATGAACATCGTGGCAATTGGGATTATCTGCTTCCTTGTGTTGAATTTTCACATAACAGTTCTTAAATCAAAAAAAAATTGAAAGTGACAAAGGTTTGAATCATAAAAAACCAATATATTTACCTTCAAACAACAAGCATGATCAAACATCATTTTCTACTAAATCCTTTATTTAGCATATTTATGCCTTACATGTCAATATTGAAAATAATTATTTTTCTGAAATGAGATTTATAAGAAAATTTTGTATTTAGATCATCCTTGTAAAGAATTCTAAGAGGGTGATCTTTAATGATCTGGCTAAATCTATCAATGATGCGCATGTTATATTCTAAGTTCATATCTGTGGCGTTGGATCCTTTGAGTTTTCAAAAAATAAAAGGGTTGAATGAATGTGTTATTGATCTCCTTGAAGATATAAGTTCTTAATTCAATGTCTCTGATTTAATCAAATATAGAGGATTGCCCAATATTCATAGAGAGCTGATTGAGCCTTCCCTTTTCTTCATAGTGACACAAACCCCATTCCACCAAATTTTAAGACTTCAAATGAGAAAGAGGATATTGATTATTTTATCGTAGACCAATATATCTCTACTCTAGAAAGTAGTCAACATAGGTTTCTCATGAAATGGGCTAACAGACAAATTTGGATGCTTGTTGGATCTCATTTCCCTGATTATTTGATCTTACTCCCCACTTGTGGGAACATCCTTTTACAACACTGATGAGCCCTTCGCTGTAATCAAATTCTTCAACCCTAGGATGAGTTGATGTCATCACTACTAATAGGGATAAACAACTTTTGCCTTAAAGGTCACAATGTGATGAGCCATAAGCCTCATTAATAACACCAAGTATGCCTACAGTGGCATGCGCTTAATGACAAGGTTTGTACTCCCAGATGTCTGAACATCATTCCAAAGAGGAAACTTTGATGATGTTGGGGACAATGTTAACAACTGAATTTGAAGATCAAGATGAAGACCCTGACTTTCAAGACAAAGAAGAAATGACAGATGATGAAGATGCTAAGAAGATGCTAACCATGAAGATGTTGAGGATAAAACTAATGAAGATGAGACAAGTGATCTTGAATTTGAAATGAAGGAAGCAACTGGATATGTTGATGAATTCATAGGCCCAAAGGAAGAGGAAGATTATGTTATGAAAGATGAAGGAGAACAGAAAAATATGGAGAACACTAATGCAATTTATCAATAACACAATAGAGAAATCAAGAGTTCCAGCATGGAGGCCAACAACTTGTAGGACATAAGTTTCTCTACACACGGAGAATGATAGAAAGTATATAAATCATTTTGCTTCTCTCCCTCCTCCCTTGATCCCTGTCTCTCTCTATTTCCCTTGACTTATATCTGTTGGGTTTGGTGCCTTGGTTGTTCCATGGAAGACACGTTTCAACGGATGAGGAAGCGTGTCGATCGATTCACAATCGATCTTTAAAATCAAACATTGAAAGTACCTTTTGGGAAACTTTTTCCATCCTTGACTTTGCCGCTGTGAGATCGTTCTAAAGAAGTTCATTCGTCCAGCCTCTAGAAGTATCCACACGATTATCCGACGCTTGGATCTCCAAGTCTTCTTATTCAACTCTTCTTGAAAATCTTGAAGATCTCCTCACCATGAAGACACTCTTCCTTGGATAAGTTGAGAAGAGAGTGGAGAAAGGGAGGGGCTCTCAAATCAGGGTTGCATAGGTGCTTAAAATGAAACCCCTTTCCCTCTTTATATTTCACTTAGGCTTTTTCTCAAAAACCCTACAAAGTAAAATATATCTACCAATACCCTTATGACCTTGTGCGTGTAACCCTCTAGGCCCATATATCATTCTAGTTAATAACTTTAGTGTCCCAATAACATTTGTTGAACAATCTTATTAATTAAATATATCAACACATAGATTAATTAAATAAGGATCGATTTCACCCAATCGATAGGTTAAGTTTCCAGCCCGTGGGGTGCCAAGCTACACCTTGTGCTCTAGAAGATACTGATTAGTCTCGAAATCTCTCATGGAACCTTTGCCGTCGTTGGTTAACGTATATGTATAACCCATCATCCGCGTGAGACTCTCAAAGTACTTATGGTATGGTTTATCGTCAAACCCTAATCCGTCATTCGATTGTAATGATGCGTAACGGGGATAATTGGAGAACCTCTTCTCCAATATCCTCACTACCCTGGCCACGGTTTTTTCTGCATCATCTTCCTTGAGTCAATCTCCTCTTATACTGAGGGTGGATGATCCCTTCTTGACCACTCAATCATCTCCGTGAGCTTCTTATTACATCCAATATATAATATATTTTAATCCCATGATTAGAGGCTCGTAAGTCATAGTCAAAATGTAGCCATCCACTCATGAGATCTTGGTGTCTGATAACATGATAAAAGCATGTATACTTTCATAGATTTTAGATGCTTTGGTATCATTAATTTAGAATTTATCATGTTATCACTACAATGAACTAAATATTTATGCAATAGCTATAAATTCTACTTTTTGCACATTATGGTTATTTTTTACTAAACTCCTTGACTTCTTTGAAGTCAAGAAATTTTAGTGCTGATGAGTATTCCACAGTTTCACATGTTCACAAACTTACAGGAATGAAAAAATGGTAACTCTTAAAGAGTTGGGGAATTTGTGTGAGCGTAGTGATTCTACAAAGAGGCTTGAAAGGATCAAGTGAAGTTGTGAACCTTCAAAAGAGAAATCTGAGGAAGATGGACCACTATTTACCTGTCCGTTGGGCTCTCAAAAGCCTTATAAATAAAGAAGCTAAAGATTACAAGGGGGAGCTCTCAACCAGTGGAGAAAAAGAGGCAAAATGGCAAGTAAAGATAATAGAATATGCCCACGGGTATTTTAGTAATTATCCTAACTGTATAAATAGACTCTTTTATCCATCATTTTCCCTCATTCTGGACATGCTCTAGCAAGTGGCTGGCCAGCAGGACAAGGCATTTTTCAGAATCCAGGTTGTTCAACCTGCTCAATGTATGTTTATTGAAGTTTTCTCTAAATCTCATCTCTTCTTTGCATGAAAAGTGCCTGATCCTGGAAAAATATAAGGATCCATACTTGAGAGGAAGCATTGAGGGTTCAGTAAACTTGCATTGAGGATTTAGGATCTTAGATTTCAACTTTCTCCATCAATCCCATCCATTTACCCTTAAAATCCATCACTTTCCCAATCTAAACACTCATTTTCTCCACTTTCTCTCTCTAGAGTAGGTTTTATCCCTCTCTAGACCTTTATCCATATCTCTAGTCACTCCCCTAAAAATTTCATAAAAAATAATCTTCACTTGCACTTTCAAATTCTATCTCAAACTCCTACACTCTCTCTTGATTTTCTCTCTCTATCTCCTCATTCTGGCATTTTTTCTCTCTAAAATTGGTTATTTCTCTCACTAGACCTTCATCCATATCCATAATTCATCCCCTAAAATTTTCATTAAAAAATTCCTTCATTTACACCTTCAAATTCCCTCTCAAACTCTCTCTATATCATCTCTTCATTTTCTCTCTCTATCTCTTCATTCTCTCTCTCTATCCTCTCATTTTGACATTTTATCTCTCTAAAAACATTTATTTCTCCCTCTAAAATATCTCCCTGTCTCTCTCTATATCCTCAAGCATTCTCTACTTCAAATTCCAAAAAAATCGCATTAAAATATCATTTTTGTCCTTTCAAAACTTAAATTTTCTGTCCTCTAGCTGCCACCATGTGGTGCCGTGCGGTGCCCGTGCGGCAGGGTCAGCCCTCTGCCCGCCAGTCCACATGCGGGCAGAGTACATGACCTCAGGGCACAAGGTAGCCTTATGCAGGACTTAGCCAAATTGGCTAAGTCCTAACCATTGGGTTAAGCCCAATAGGGCTTAAGCCCATTTGGCTTTCACTTAACCTTAGTGGGCTGACCCACTAAGGCCAGTCCTATACGAGCCACACCAGGCCCGCCGGCCCATCTGGCCTGCCGCCGTCGCCGCCACCGCTATCCCTCTGCCGTCACCGCCGCCGCTGTCGCTCCGCCGCCGCCACCGCCGGCGATCACCGGAGTAGGTAAATAGCATATTTTTTGTATTTATAAATTATAAAAGATCAGTAAAAATCAGAAAATTAGAAATAAAATTAATTTATGTATTTAAAAATTCGAAAAATTTTTGGAAAAAACCCAGAAAATTAATATAATCACTTTACAGTCATTTCAACACCTAAAAAAATTCTTTAAAAAATATTAACTCTCGTTTTTAATATTTGTAGTGGTTTTTTGGTATAAAATAAATTACAGAAAATTCTAAGAATATTTATTTTTGATTTATTTTGTTAAGAAAAATAGGAAAATTAGTGTAAAAATATTATTTTGTGTTTTTCTTTGTATTTTGGCTTTAACTTAAACCATAGGAAATTATAAAAATTACCTAAAATCTAGAAAAATCCCATAAATTGTAATTTTCACTTTTAAAATCATTGTCTTCACCCCTAGCTTGAGAAAAAAAATTTGAGATTAAGTTTCTGCCTCTCTATGGAGCGACCCCTTATTTTCCCTATATTAATTATAAAGTATTGAAGTGGAACATTTTCATAAATATTGTTGGTTAAGTCTGAATCAAAACAACGACATTAAACCCCTAAATTTAGACTTATCAGTGTCTCAGGTCAGTGGATCACTTATACAACCGTGACTTGAATCAACCTCATTGACATTTACGTATAATACCATTCAGGGATTCGTACGGATCAATTCAGTGAACTCTTTATCCAAAGAGCACCCACTATCGGTCCTTAGTGTCGCCACACTAATAGCCACAGGATCAGCTATACTTATCATATAAGTAGGATCAACTAGTGATGTTATGTACGGATAATTCGATGTCTGTCTCGATTATCCATCAAACTGGAATATTTAGAATACGTGTTTAAAGACTAGTGATCACCGTATTATGATCTCATCATAATTTACTAAGTCATTGCATGTATTCATGGACTTCATTATAAACATCACATAGAATAATAATGAACGCAAATATTTTATTCAATGAACTTAAATAAACATGGTAGTGTGATTGGCTTGACGGCCACATAATATTCATCAATATCTTCTCTCTCCTCTTTCCTGCTTCATTTTTCCCTCTCCTTATCCACTTTCTTTGATTTTTCTCTTCCACCTACTCTCACTCTCTTTCTTGACTCATTCATTTTCTCAACTACCCCCCATTCGTGACTATTCTACCATTCTCTTCCCTCGCTAATTCTCTCTCTTCCTTTTCTCCTATACAACCTCCATATTGTACCATTCTTTTCCTTTTCTTGTAAAATCTCTGCTATTAAATTTATCCCCCGATGTTCTTAACCTTTAACACATACACCATCAATCCCACATCTCTCTTCCACTCTCTCATAACCATCCGCATTTTATCATCTGTTGTACCCATATGTTTTCTTTCCCTTTAAAAGGGTCAAAATCATGCCAGCAAGAAATCCCTTCGCTGGACGTTTATTTTGAAGTATTGTTTCTTTGGATAAAAGTGACATTTTGGTGATAAGCAATAATCACATCTTTTATAGTGATCAGCTCTCTTGATTCCCTCACTCCATTTCTTCAGTACATTGTCATTTTCCATCATCCTCTCAATATTTGACCCTTACCATCATCGATCCATATCCACATCTCATCCCTCATTCTCCATCTCGCCTCTCATTTTGATCCCATCTTGATATATTTATCATTTTTCTTATGTTATCCCATTTATCTTGTATGTTTGGATTCATCCCTTACATTCCACCCGTCCCAAGCTACATGTGATCATATTCTCTGGTTAAACCCATTCTTTACTCTTGTCATATATGTTTCCACACCATCCATTTTCCTTTCATACCCTTTTGTGGAGCTCCAGACCAATATCCATCAAGCTCATTCAACATCAGAAAAATCAAGCTATTGGCTATGTTCTCGGAGATATATTGTGACACCTTAATTATGAGATAACCATCAGTCAATGGTAGTAGGTTGTTTACTCTTTCTGATTGTGTGAACTTGTGAATACTTTTGTTGTAAACTATATTTGGGTCGTCGTGAACCAGCTACTTGCATTAATTGTGGATATCAGAATCATTTTTTTTATTTTGTCATTATTATGTCCCTAGATCACATATTCAAGACCCATTCTACAAGATAAAACCCATTTGGCTCACTCTCATGAAATATTTTATCAATATTACATGATATTAATTAATATTTGCACTAATCCACATGCTTGTACTACATCAATAGTATATGTATAATCTTTCGTGTAACAAAGACTCTCGAATGACTTAAGTTATTGTTAGTACCGATGCATCAAACCCTAATATCTCATTAGTTAGTATTCATGCATACTAGGGATTTTAGGATAATGCCTTCTCCAATATCCCGACTATCCTAGGCTGTAATTTGATCAATCTTCTTACTCGTTTGAATCTCTACTCATAGCTAGGGTAGACAATTCCGTCTTGACCTCTAAATCACCTTCATGCAAGAAATACATGTCTGCGATGAGATTTTTTTTAATCCCATGGTTAGAGACTCACATTTTATTCAAAACATATTCATTCATACATAAACTTTCTTTGGTGTTTCAAGTCAACTAACCACTTATACAACCATGATATGAATCAACCTAATTGTTCTTTAGATATAGTAGCATTGAGGGATTCATACGGATCACTTCATAGAAATATTTATCTAAAGAGCACATGTTGTCTATCCTTGGTGTCTCCACACTTATGGTCATGATACTACTCTTTACCTAGATAACTTGATGTATCTCGATTATCTGTCGAATCAGGATATCAAGAATACATGTCTAAGGACTAGTGATCACTATATTATGGTCTTGTCATAATTCACTAAAAAATGCACTCATTCATGGACTTATATGAATCATGGAATTATATGCACACCAAAATAATAGTGAATAAATATTTATTTTAATGAACTTATATGAATCATGGAAGTGACATTGTCTTGACGGTCACATAATATCCATAAAAAATCACTTGCATTGGATAGATCCATCTTGAGATCTTCAACCTGGACATTCCCAAATAAATGACAATTCCACTATTTATAATGGAACTTATTACTTATCATTCTGTAAATATTGAGTTTGAACAAAAATCTGAAAATAATCATCTTGAAAATTTTGGATATTGAAAGAAAGTATGGGTATGTAGGAATCCCAGATAAGTGTGATTAGGATTGACGAGCTTTTTGATTAATAGGAAGGTAAGAGCATGACTAATATAGGGCATTGCTCCACAAAAGTGGCATTATTAAAACGACATTCAAAGCGTGGATACATACGTCCACCCCCATGTGATGGGGACCATTGAGCTCCGAAGACTGATCTCAACCAGCTCGAGGAGCCAGGGCTGAGGTGAAAGGCTGGGCCTTCAAGGGTTTGGCCAAGTCAATCAGCCCATGGAGGTTGACGTTACCTTCGTCGTGCTTTTATGACCTCTTTTTGTTTGTAGGCCTTGTATGTGGGCCATAGTGTTTGTTTGTGTGTGGGACCTATGTATTAGGGCCCACGTATTCGCATGTTTGGGCCCATGTGTGGGCCTCACCCTTCTAGGGGCACCCTTAGGACCCTTTTATCTGGGCCTTATCCCTCTTATCCTTCTAGGGGCACGCCGTCCACACACCTGCGCGCCGCCCACACCAGCCGTGCTGCCCTCACCGCTGTATATGTCTGCATGTGTGCTCCAAGCACTGCATGCTCTATCGCCACCTGCTCCACTTGCACCGCCTGCTACCAGCGCTGCTGTCACATGCTGCCATCTACATTGGCGCCAGAACCATTGCCTGACTTGCTACATCACCGTCGTCGGCACCATCATCTTTGCCGCTGATCAGCTGCCCCATGAATCACTGGCTAAACTACTATGGACCCCATCACCCACGCAACCGTTTGCACCGACACTAGTGCCATCATCCGCGCCGTTGTCACCAGCCCTGCTCGCGCCACCCGCACTGTCGCCCCAAGCCATCCATGCCAATGCCGCACATGCCGCACTGCCCACCATCTGTGTCATCAACAAAAGGCATGTCTTCTCTTGTTGACACTTTCACGGATGACCAGATCGCATCAAATGTGGTACGCTCGTACCTCTCCCTGCTTACGGGTCCATTAATTCCTTTAGTCCCTTCGAACCTGTCTCCACCGCTGGGGTTAGGTTAGGGGTATATAGGCTATCGCTCGGAGAGTAATGGTCTCTAGTGGTACATCCCTGGTTGGACTTGTTGAGGTTGCACACACTAGCAACAATAACCATGCTCACATCGTCGGTCTTCAATGTTACGACTGGGTCATTTGGAGCCTAGTGGCATTCCCATGTCCCCCTTGCTGTGATTTATTGGCCGCCAGTGTCTGACGACTTTGGGCTAGTACTTCTCATTAACTTTCTCGTTACATTAGCATCGGCATTCAGTCACATTTCATCTGCCCAATTGATGTTGGAAAGGTTGTTCGATCCCGACCTGTAGTTCTGCATCTCCATGTCTCGTATTAACGTGCCTATTCCTTCTAATTGGCTGGCATTTCAATGAAGGCCACATGATGTATGAAGTGACTAAATGTGTCCATTTGTTGAGTCATATGCACTTGCCCCCATTTGCATTCAATAATTGCAAGCATTCAATTGAAGTCTCCTAGTAAGTACCAATGAGAATCAACCACACTTGTAGTCCTGAGTATGTTGTACTAGTTCGTCCCAAAGAGAATCAGCTTTCAAATATCCATGTGAGGCATATATGACCAAGGGTGTGTAAAGCTGACATGGGCATAGTGGCCTCATAGTGATGTGTTGGGACCCCTCCATAAGCAACTCTTGGTAAGAATATTGTGTCCAAATAAACATATTTTATTCATGCAGTTATAATAGGAAGTATCTGCTTAAAACTGATGTAGTAAGGATTTGATATTGTCTGGTTAAATTTGACTAGACCAAGACCATTATTATTGAGGGATATAGTGTGGGACTCTGTAGCAGCCCAACCCGCTATAATTCTAATGATATGGTAATATGGGTGACTAAATCTACATGCCCTGGATCCAGTATGATATGTATATAAGGATCTAGTGACTAGATATACATGCTCTTGATCTAATATAATGCATATAAGGGTCCTGCCCACTAGTCAATCAAGTAAAGGGGCTACACTGTCATCAGAACCTCTCATGAAGGAATTGTTGTTATATTAATTCTCAATATTGGTCCTCATAAATATTTTGTTCCAAATGAGAACAGATATATGGGTGCTACTGACTGGTCAATCGGATCAAGGAACTAACTGTCTTTGGCATTGCACGGGTAGGAGTTAGTGTCATCCACATCCGTACTAGTGGTTTTCTGAAATAGTTAATAGAACCCTATTAAAAATATTTTTGGGCCCTCAGTTTGGTTTCACTTTACTTACCTATTAACAGATTTTTACGAGCATATCAAATGAAATAATGTCATTATTCATTGAAACTTAAGAATCGATATCATCACATAACATATATTTAAGTTATTTTATAATTCATGAATGTGGATACAACACCACATAGAACGTGTGTGACTAAACAAAGACATGCATTGCACAGTTTGATAATTTTTATGCCATTTCGACTCTTCAATTTTAAATTCCTTACGTCGATGTACTTGCCCTTGGCCAAGAGTCCAATTTCTCTCCCCCCATTTCTTCAGTTTATATCGGTTTCCACGCTTTCTTGATCTTTTCAATGTGAGCCAATCATCCTGATCGAGATTGGATGATATATCAATATTTCATATCAGCCAATCATCCTGCACGATATCAAGAACGGATTAATTTATTTTTGTGTCTTGATTTATTTTTTCCATGCTTTACATTCTTACCATAATTAAAAACGTACATGCTCCAATTCCATTGGTCACTCAACTGTAAAATACATGTAAAAGATGTCTATCTAATGGAGACTAACCACACAGAATCAGTCACAGTTGACTTCCAGACGAGATATTTCTCACCCACGTCGACTCAGCAATTGATCTTATCTGGGTGCCCAATTATTTTTATTCCACGTTTGAAGAAATGCACTTCCTACGAAGTATCTATACGAACTCATTATTCTGAATTATTGGAAAAAGTGCGCTTAAAAAATCACGTCGCCATCAGGGGCCTCTTGTCGACATGAATGGATAAATAGATCGACAAAGATAGACGCACAGAAAGACACGCAACTTATAGATACAATAAAGATATGTTGATAGAAAGAAGGATGGGTGGATGAAAAATAGAAGGATACATGATGGATAAATAAATGGATGCAAATAGAAAGACGCAGACGAATGGTTAGTTTTGATTAAATGGACGTCGAAAGAGATGGATGGATAGATAAATAGATATGTAACTGATCGAGAGAGAGAGATAGGTAGATGGATGTATAGAGCGAGCGATATATGGATAAAAGGATACATAACTGATAGAGAGATGCGTAGATGGATGTATAGATAGACAGATAGATAGCTAGATGGACGTATTAAGAGATAAAGAGATAAAAATGTACATAACTGACAGAGAGATGTGTAGATTGATGGATGTATAGACAGACAGATAGAGAGATAGATCGGTCAATAAAGAAATAGATTGTTAAATAGGTAGATTGACGGATAGGAATATAGAGAGAGATAGATCGGTAGATGGGTAGATAGATAGATATGTTGAAAGAAAAATGGATAGACTATAGATATGTATAGACAGATTTGATAGATGGGTAGATAGATACATGATTCATAGAGAGAGAGAGATGGATATCGATAGAAAGAAAGAAAGACATATACGCAATTAATAGATAGAGACATATAGATAGATGGATGGATAAACAGATGGATAGATAAATAAATGTACAGATACATAGAAACGATAAAGAGAGAGAAAGAGTCAGATACAAAGAGAGATAGAGAGAAAGAGTCAGATACAAAGAGAGATAGAGAGAAAGAGTCTGAAAGAGAGCGTCTGAGAGAGAGAGAGAGACTGAGAGAGAAAGATTCGGAGAGAGGGAGCGAAAGAGTCTAACAGAGAGAGAAAGAGTCGAAAGAGAGTCTGAGAGAGAGAGCGAAACAGTCTGAGAGAGAGAGAGAGAGAGAGAAAGAGTCTGAAAGAGAGAGAGAGTCTGAGAGAGAAAGATTCTGAGAGAGAGAGCGAAAGAGTCTGAGAGGGAGAGAGAAAGAGTCTGAGAGAGAAAGATTCTGAGAGAAAGAGAGAAAGTCTGAAAGAGAGAGAGTCTGAGCGAGAGAAAGTCTGAAAGAGAGAGAGTCTGAGAGAGAGAAAGTCTGAAAGAGAGAGAGTCTGAGAGAGAGAGAGAGAAAGAGTCTGAAAGAGAGAGAGTCTGAGAGAGAGAGAGAGTCTGAGAGAGAGAGAGAAAGAGTCTGAAAGAGAGAGAGTCTGAGAGAGAGAGAGAAAGAGTCTGAAAGAGAGAGAGTCTGAGAGAGAGAGAGAAAGAGTCTGAAAGAGAGAGAGTGTGAGAGAGAAAGATTCTGAGAGAGAGAGCGAGAAAGTCTGAGAGAGAGAGAGTCTGAAAGAGAGAGTGTCTGAGAGAGAAAGTCTGAAAGAGAGAGAGTCTGAGAGAGAGAGAGTCTGAAAGAGAGAGAGTCTGAGAGAGAGAGAGAGAAAGAGTCTGAAAGAGAGAGAGTCTGAGAGAGAGAGAGAGTCTGAGAGAGAGAGAGAGTCTGAGAGAGAGAGAGAAAGAGTCTGAAAGAGAGAGAGTCTGAGAGAGAGAGAGAAAGAGTCTGAAAGAGAGAGAGTCTGAGAGAGAGAGAGAAAGAGTCTGAAAGAGAGAGAGTGTGAGAGAGAAAGATTCTGAGAGAGAGAGAGTCTGAAAGAGAGAGTGTCTGAGAGAGAAAGTCTGAAAGAGAGAGAGTCTGAGAGAGAGAGAGTCTGAAAGAGAGAGAGTCTGAGAGAGAGAGAGAGAGAAAGAGTCTGAAAAAGAGATTGTCTGAGAGAGAGAGCGAAAGAGTCTGAAAGAGAGAGAGAGAGAGAGCGAAAGAGTCTGAGAGAGAGAGAAAGAGAAAGAGCCAGAGAAAGATAGATATAAAGAGAGAAAGAGAAAGAGACAGAGAGAGATAGATAGAAAGAGAGAGAGAGAGAAAGAGACAGAGAGAGAGAGAGAGAAAGAGAAAGAAACAGAGACAGAGACAGAGAGAGATAGATAGAAAGAGAGAGAGAAGAGAAAGAGAGAGAGAGAGAGAGAGAAAGAGAAAGAAACAGAGACAGAGACGGAGAGAGATAGATAGAAAGAGAGAGAAGAGAAAGAGAGAGAGAGAGAAAGAGAAAGAAACAGAGACAGAGACGGAGTGAGATAGATAGAAAGAGAGAGAGAGAGAAAGAGAAAGAAACAGAGACAGAGACAGAGAGAGATAGATAGAAAGAGAGAGAGAGAGAAAGAGAAAGAAACAGAGACAGAGAGAGATAGATAGAAAGAGAGAGAAGAGAAAGAGAGAGAGAGAGAAAGAGAAAGAAACAGAGACAGAGACGGAGAGAGATAGATAGAAAGAGAGAGAGAAGAGAAAGAGAGAGAGAGAGAGAGAAAGAGAAAGAAGCAGAGACAGAGACAGAGAGAGATAGATAGAAAGAGAGAGAGGGAGAAAGAGAAAGAAACAGAGACAGAGAGAGATAGGTAGAAAGAGAGAGAGAAGAGAAAGAGAAAGAGACAGAGAAATAGAGAGAGAGAGAGAGAGAGAGAGAGAGAGAAAGAGAGAGATAGAGATAGAGAGAGAGAGAGAAAGAGTCTGAGAGAGAATATAGTCAAGGGTCGATTTTAGAAAAACCGAACAGAACGTCTCCGTCCTCTTCCTCCGCTCGCTTTCCCTGGACCCCCCAGAGGGGAGAAAATCTCCTCTCTCCCTCTCTCCCCTCATCCACTCCAAAGATCATCCCCGAGAGAGGCTCAAACACAGACCAACACAACTATAAATTCCCAGCCCCAGACACCCCCCCACCAAGCCATGGCTTCCGCCGTAGCATTGCCCGCAATCCAGCCTCTCAACGGCGGCCCCAACCGGCGGCGCCACCACCGACCGCCCCCCCTCCAAACCTCCTCCACTTCTTCCTCTTCCTCCTCCTACTCTTATTCCTCCCCTTCTACCCACCCCGGACGCCTCAAAGACCACTACAGAACGCTAAGGGTCCAGCCCGGCGCTTCCGAGAGAGATATCAAGAAGGCCTTCCGCGAGCTCGCCTTGCAGGTACTTCAACAATCTCTTCTACATCTCTTTTCCTGATCGATCAAGATCAAAACTTTGAAAGATAATCTCGATTTTGCTAGTACCATCCGGACGTGTGCAAGGGAGGAGACTGCGGCGTGGAGTTCCACCAGATCAACGAGGCGTACGATGTAAATATTGGAGTTGATCTTGAACGGGGATGAATCTCGTTCGTTGATTTGTTGTTGTTTTTTTTTGTCTGATCAGATGATCATGGAGAGCTTGAGGGCGGGGGAGGAGTGGTGCGGTGGGGTTGAGGAGGAGATGGAGGGGATGGGCGATACGAGCTGGGATCTTTGGGAGGAGTGGATGGGATGGGAAGGAGCGGGGATACGGGACTATTCGTCTCACATCAACCCCTATATTTGATTCCCTTCCCTGCCTACTCCTACTTGTATAATCCGTTCTCATCAACTATCAGTTTCGTCCCAGAAAATCTCTCTCTCTCTCTCTCTCTCTCTCTCTCTCTCTCTCTCTCTCTCTCTCTCTCTCTCTCTCTCTCTCTCTCTCTCTCTCTCTGTCTCTCTGTCTCTCTCTCTCTCTACATACATATATATATTCATATATATACATACATATTATATCTTCTCTCTCTCTTTCCCTCTCCATCAACCACCCTCTCTCTCCCTCCCGCTATATATATATATATATCTCCCTCTCCATCAGCCCCCTCTCTATCCCGCCCTCTATATCTATCTATCTCTCTCCCTCTCCCTCCTCATTATCACTCTCTATCCCTCTCGCTGTCTCTATCTCTCTCCCTCCCTCTCTCTATCTCACCCTCTCTCCCTCCCTCTCTCTCCCTACCTCTCTTTATCTCTCTCCCTCTCCCTCCATCCCTCTCTCTATCTCTCTCACCCTCTCTCCCTGCCTTTCTATCTCTCTCCCTTTCTCCCTCTCTCTCCCCTGTGTCTGTCCCTGTCTCCTCTCTCTCCCTCTCTATCTCTGATCTAGTCTCTCTCTCTTCCTCTCTGTCAGTAGTCTCTCTCTCTCTCTCTCAGCATTCTGTCTTCCTCTTTATCTAGTCTCTCCCTCTCTATATGCATAGTCTCTCCCTCACATTCTGGTCTCTCTGCCTCTCCCTCTCTATCATTTTTGCCTCTCTGTCTGTATATTTTTCCGGTCTATCTGTCTCTTCATCTCTACCAGTATTCTCTCTCTTCCTTGTCTCTGTGTCTCTCCCGCAATATTATCTCTTTATCCACTATTTCTTTATCCTTCTCTCGATAGTCTCTCTCTCTCTACCTACAATCTATTTCTCTCTCTCCCTCTTCCAAGATTCTATCGTCTCTCTCTCAATATTCTCTCTATCTATCTCCTCTGTCAATACTCTCTCTATCTATCTATCTTCCCTCCCTCTCTCTCTCGCTCTCACAATATTCTCTCTCCCTCTCGATATTTTCTCTATGTATCTACTCTCTCTCCCCCTCTCTCAGTAGTCTCTCAATAGACTTTATTATTATATTTTTTCCATATCGGGGACAGAACGAAACGGCTGACGTCACGTCATATCCTTTTCCAACTCCATAATAAAATAGAATAAATCGCGTCACGTGCCGGCGCGTGTTACTCCGTTACAACTGAAGCCTTTAGCCATGCGTGAATGGTGGGCCCCACGGACGGGACGAGACGAAATTCTCGTCCCGTCTCCACGCCAACGCTAAACAGACGAAATTACTTTCCTTCCGTAATTAAAATTCTCACAACTTCCAATGAAAATAAGCTAAAACTAGCAATTGATATTAACAGAATATCATCACACAGATTATCGAAAATTCAAAAAAAATTCCAAAGCGTCATAGTTTAGATAGTAGAAATTGTAAATTATAATATCATGAGACAACAGATAAATCGGTCTTTAAACAGCTTATCTTACTTTTTCGAAAGTTTCTCATGAAGAGACGGAATAATCCTCAAATATAATTTCCTCCACTCAAGGTCAGAAGAACGGGAAACAGAAGGTGAAATATATACTAATCCGGCAAAATCGTCAAATTAGGCAGCAGATGAAAAATGCCCTTCAACAAAACCTGATGAATGACCAGCGCGTGAAGAGAATATTACTTACCATCATAATCATCATCAGGAAGTGACATGATTCTGTGGTCGCTTGCCAGCTCCTCAATGAAAAGAGGTGGCGCATTCTTGCGGACAGACCTCCAGGAAATGAAACAAAAACCCTACACGATAAAAAAGGATTTTAGTTATAATTAACATCGTCGCCAGAGTCGCTGTAAATTTGAAAATTTTAAATAGAAAGAGTTCAAAACTTAACCGCATTTTATGGTGCTGAGTTCGTTTTGAATAACAGCTAATCATGGATTAGTGCAAATTCGATCTAGCCTGAAGCACTTAATAAATAATCAATTCATTGTTGGGATTCTAATGACAAACGATGACGCCAGGCAAAACCATATAAAGCTGGACAATGATACATTGGATATGAACTTAAATAGCGCGATGATAGGAAAAAAAAGATTGCAAACCTGAAACACCAACAAGATGATGACAAAAAACAGAAACCGAGGATGCAAACTAGTCAATGAATGATTTTCGTGAGCGTTTCTTTACAACTCCTGCATGTTTTAACTAATTTAGGTCAGACGTCCAATAACTATGATTCATCAAACAGCAAAAAGATCGGTCGTCTTAGACGGGGCATGGCCGAAAACCATGTTCTAATCAACTTAAATAACTATAAACTCGAGAAGAAAATGTGACAGAAAATTACCAGAGACCAATCTCCCAGATATATTTCTTTTATTCTTTTAATCATGAAATATTTGAACGTATCTCCATGGGCGAAAAATCAAGCTCTCATTAACTTTCATAATCATAAATTCGACAAAAAGTTGAACAAACAATCACCAGATATCAGTGGCCCAGATGAGTATTCATTTCTTCTTTTGATGATGAAATATTTGAACTTATCCCCAAGAAATCTTTGTGGACAGGCGACGAACATTACTAAAATCTTCGAGCGGCAGAATTTATACCAAATAAATCTGAAACTTCGACTAAAACACGAACTTACAGGACCCATTCATGACACGATTTTCGTGAGAGATTCTTAATAACTTCAGTAATTTCTATTTAATTGCTGCAAAACGACTTATTACAACGATCCCGCAAACAGCACAAATCGTAGAAAGCCATCCATGGCCTGCGTTAAACTAGAGCATGGTTGAAACCAAGTTCCCATACCTTATTTTTATTAAAATTTAGAGCACGAATTTAAGAGAGAACCATCGGAGACGATATTTAAAAAACATCCTACGAAGCATAAAAATTTGAATTTATTTTCATGGAACTAAAGAGTAAATACTGCCAACTGTCGGACAGGCGACAAACAGAGCAAAGATCTTTGAATCTAAAGCCCACCGATAGTAAAAGGCTTTTTTTTCACAAAATTAATAAGAAAATTAAAAGTAAAAGGAAGAACTTACAGGATGAGAATCTTCAATTTGCCTGAGCTTCTTCCTCGTCTGAAGCAATGTCTCGCAAAGGCCCCTTCAAACCACAACTGCTAGGACCCAGAAGCTCAAGAGCAGCCTTCTCAAGAAACTCTTGAGCAGCGGTACGAACTGACTTATTCTCCACAGATTCATGTCTCCTCTTCTTGCGGGCTCCCCTCATATCAGAACTTCTGCCTGATACTCCTTTACGCCTGCTGATCTCCTTCATACTTTTCCTTTGCTCTGAAAAATTATACCAAAATTTCAGATCAAACGCAAAATGAAACAAATTTCAATTATACAAACTACAAGCGTACCATGCGTAAGACCCGGCAGAGAATGCTCAATGAAACGGGTCGCTGCTTGGAAATTTAAAGTTGTTGAAGGTCTCAATGGAGCTGGAAACAGATGAGAATGCATAAAAAAAAAACAAAAAAACGAAGGTTATATCCATTCATAGAGGTAACTGATCACAAACCTTTGCTCCAATCGCTGCACTTGAGGAATTTCTCCTCACAAACGCTAATCCTCTCCTAAAATGCCAGAAAATACAACGATTAAAATATGTCATTCCGGACGAAGAGAAAAAATCAAGAGAATAAGGAAAATACCAGTTCTGATCGAAGGGAGTGATCTTCCGGACGAATACCGCTGCATCTCAACCGCACTAGCGCATCCAAAAAATAAAAAAAACCGAAGATTTATCAGCAAAAGAAAATAAGCCGATATCCCAAACCACGGAGCAAGAATCGCACCGGAGAATAGTATCGAGGTGCACTTGGCGAGAATCAGGAAAACATGAGCGCGATGAAGCGGCGAAAGCTCGGCGAGCACGTCGGGCTCAGCCATGGAGAGGAACTGCTTCAAATTGCCCTCCAAGTCCCGCACATCAGAGAGAGTCTTTCCCATGGCGTCGATTACCGCTTCTGGGACTACATCTTCCTCCCGAGCTCCCATTTTCTTCCTCGGCGAGCTCACCGGAAGAGACGCGCTCGCAGATTTCTGAAGAACAGGGCGAAATCTCAGCCAATTAGGGTTTTCGCCCTCTTCTCCCCCAAATCACAGTTTCTTCTCGAATAATCTATCAGTTCTGCTTAAAATTTCAAAATAATAGTATTTAAAAGCCGCACTATTTAATAAAAACCCACAAGAAATAAAATTGTTTTGGCTAGGCCGCTTGTCGTCTCTTACTTTTCTTTTATTCATACGAGGGTACATAAGAAATACTCAATCAAAAGGAAACCAGTTGAAGAGAGACTGTTACATGAGAAATTTTAACGAGCACAAGGTCAGACAGGACTTGAGAAGAAATAAAAGGGTATATTGGAAATTTTAATTATTCTGGAGTTCAAATTCTGCTGCACTATTTAAACGACGACAGATCTAAGCTGGAGTGTTCTTCCGCGCCAGAGGATGAAGTCTCGAGCTCTCCAGAAATCTCTTCCACATCAAAGAACAGATCAGTAAGTAGCAGATCTCTTTCTTGAAATCACTTCAATCCAACCATTTAAATCAAGAAATCTCTTCCACGACAAAGCACAAATCGATTTGGCGCAGATCTCATCTAGTTCTTCATCCAATCGCAGCTCGGAATCCCGGAATTTCGAGTTCGGAATTCGAGATGAAAGCGATGAATATCCGAAGTAAATTCACTGACAGAGCCAATGCAATCCGTCAAGCAGATTTGAGTAAGTCTTTTGACTCATGCATCCTTCCAAGCTCCTCAATTCTTCCAGTAGCTTGAACGCTTCATCCGCCTTCCCGTCCCTGCACAAGCTCTCCAACAATGTTCTATACGTCAGCAGATCAGGAACCAAGGCCTTCTCAAGCGAATCTCGCAGGACGCCGACAGCCTCCGAGAATCTCTTCTCCATAGCCAAGCTACAGATCAAGATCGAGTACACAGTCTTCGTCGGCACCAAATCCTTCTCTCTCATCTCCTTGAAAAATTCCAGTCCGTCGTCAATCCTTCCCTTCTCACACAGTCCCTTGCAGAGGTAACCGTACGTGTACTGGTTCGGATCGCAGCCGTAGAGCCCCATCTCCTTGAAGATCTTGATCGCGTCGTCCATCTCCAGGCAGTTGCTGTAAGCTTTGATGATCAGATTCAAAGCGTAGGTGTCCGGAATCACTCCCGACGCCTTCATCTGCCTACTCAGCGATCGGACAGCGTGGAGGTAAACGTACGAGACGCTCGGCTTGCCGAATCTCTTCAGCACAGAGCTAAGTAGCATTGTGTAGGTTTCTAGATTAGGCCTGCAGGAATCTCGCGTCATCTTCTTGAACACGTCGAAGGCGCGGGAGAAGAGATGCTTCTTCGAGCAGCAAAATCGGATCATGTCGTTGAAGAGGCGGAGATCTGGATTCGAGCACGCGCCGGAGAGGATCTCATCGATTAAAGCCTCCGCTTGATCGAATCGACGGCCGGCGATCGAGATCTCGACCATGGCGTGGTACACGGGGGCGGGGTGGCGGTATCCGCGTTGCTGGGAGCTCCACCGGAAGATGTCCATGGCCAAATCGGGATCGGACTGTGATCGAAGCGTCGATTCTAGATCTTCGGAGGTGAATCCAGGTTTCAGCCGGTGGATCGACTCCTCGAATTGCCTCTCCAACGGCGTTCTCGATCTGGAGCTCAGCGCCGACAACGAAGACGAAGACGACAGTCTCCTATCGAAGAATCGAAGAAGAGAATCTCCAGAGCTCGCCCGTAGAACCTGCTTGCCGCTCCGAACCACCGAGTACACGAATCCCATCTCTCCAAACAACAGCCCAAGGTTGAAGACGAACGAACCCTTAAACCCTTTCCTCTTTTACTTGCAGATAGTTCTCGGCATCCGTCCCGTCCCGTCTCGTCAACGAAGACGGGCCGAACCCTACTACGAGCCGCAAGAGCGAGAAATCTGAAGGTGAGCTTCATTGATGGCGTTGATTCGGCTCAAAGCCGTAAACCCAAATCTTCTCCTCCGCCGCTTCTTCTGTTCTTCACTCTCTTCTCAATCTCCGTCTTCAACCTCCGATCTCCCTCTTCCACAGTCTCCGATCTCTCCTTCTGAAGGCGACGCTCTCCATCTCCGGCGAGCGATCGACCTCATCCGGAGAATCAGAACCGGAGCTTCGTCAAGGGAGGAGGCAACGGAGGCGCTGAGAAGCTCCGGCGAAGAACTCGCAGGAAATCTACTCCAGGCGGCTATCTGGGAGCTCCGATCCGACTGGGAGTCCGCCTTCCTCGCCTTCCAATGGGGAACGCAACGAAGAGGGAAGATCCGCCATTGCTCCGACCTCGCATCCTGGCATCTAATGGTTCAAATCCTCGCCCAGCACAAGAAATTCGCCATCGCCTGGTACCTCCTCCGCATGATGCTCCACCGCAACCTCCTCTCACCAACCCCGTTCATCATCTTGATCAAAGAGTAAGATCTCTCTCTCTCTCTCTCTCTCTCTCTCTCTCTCTCTCTCTCTCTCTCTCTCTCTCTCTCTCTCTCTCTTAGTTTCCAACCCGATCATCATCTTGAAGAAAGAGTAACATCTCTCTCTCTCTCTCTCTCTCTCTCTCTCTCTCTCTCTCTCTCTCTCTCTCTCTCTCTCTCTCTCTCTCTCTCTTAGTTTTCGACCCGATCATCATCTTGAACAAAGTGTAACATCTCTCTCTCTCTCTTTCTCTCTCTCAGTTTTCAACCCGATCATCATCTTGAACAAAGAGTAACATCTCTCTCTCTCTCTTTCTCTCTCTCTTAGTTTTCAACCCGATCATCATCTTGAACAAAGAGTAACATCTCTCTCTCTCTCTTTCTCTCTCTCTTAGTTTTCAACCCGATCATCATCTTGAACAAAGAGTAACATCTCTCTCTCTCTCTCTCTCTCTCTCTCTCTCTCTCTCTCTCTCTCTCTCTCTCTCTCTCTCTCTCTCTCTCTCTCTCTTCAACCCCGATTGTCATCTTGATCAAAGAGTAAGATCTCTCTCTCTCTCTGTATATATATATCTATATCTCTCTCTGTATATATATATCTATATCTCTCTCTATATCTATCTCTCTCTATATATATGTATATATATCTATCTCTCTCTCTCTTCAACTCGATTGTCATCTTGATCAAAGAGTAAGATCTCTCTCTCTATATCTATCTCTCTCTCTATATATATGTATATATATCTATCTCTCTCTCTCTTCAACTCGATTGTCATCTTGATCAAAGAGTAAGATCTCTCTCTCTATATATACATATGTATCTATCTCTCTCTATGTATATATGTCTATCTCTCTCTCTTTCTCTCTCTTTCTCTTTCGCTCTCTCTCTCCAACCCAAATCCTCTCCCCGAACGCCATGATCAAGCTCCGGTGTTCGTTTGCAAGGTACGCGGCTGCGAACGAGGCGGGAAAGGCGATAAAGACCTTCCGCGCCATGGAGAAGCTCGGGCTGGCGCAGGACTCGTCGTCCTGGTACGAGCTGCTCCGCACCCTCTGCGAGCACGGCAACGCGGAGGAAGCAGAAGATCTCCTCCTGGCCAACTCCAAGCTCTTCCCTCTCACATCCCAAGGATTCAACCTACTCCTCAAGTCCGCGGCGGACGCGGCGACGGCGAAGCGACTATGGAGGGAGATGGCCGCCAGGTGCGTTCCCCCTGACGAGACCTCTTACGCGCTCTTGATCGAGTCCTTCGCCATGGCCGGGAACCTCTTCGAAGCTCTGCGGCTCTACGACGACATGAAGAGGAAGAAGGGGATGGTTCCTCCCGCGGAGGTCTACCGCTCGCTGATCTACGTCATGGCGAGAGAGGGGATGGCGGGGGAGGCGAGGAAGCTTCTGGGGAAGGCCGCGGCGTATGACTGCCTGGCGCGCGCGCTGTGCGAGGCGGGGAAGGTGGAGGAGGCGAGGGAGGTGGTGGAGGGGATGGCGGAGGTGGAGAAGGAGACTTACTGGGCTTTGATGGGAGCGGAGTCTTTGGAGGGTTCTTTGGGGTTGCTGAAGAGGATGACGGAGATGGGCTGTGGGCCGGACGGGCGGGTTTTTCTGGTGGGTTTGGAGAAGTTCTTTGCCAGGAAGGAAGCGGGGAATGCGCTGAGAGTTTGGGGGGAGATGGGGAGGTATGGGGTGGCGAGGGAGGAGGTACACTTTCTTGCTGTCGCCCGGGGGTTGGTTGATTGTGGGTGGATGGAGAAGGGGATGGAGGTTTATGCGGCGATGAAGAGGTGTGGGTTTAGGCCTGATCCTAAGCTGGAGGGCATCTTCCGGGAGCACCTCTCTGGAGCCAGGAGATGGTCTCGTGGCCCGCTTAGAGCAGCTCCAGCTCGGTGAGTCTTTCATTTGCCTTGTTTAAAAAACAGAATTGGTGTTGACAAACAGACCATTAAGTGGAAGCTCTAAGGTGAATGCATGACACATCTACAGTGATTGGAAGCATGACCCATTAAGAGCAGCTCCATCCTGGTGAGTCTTACATTTATCTTGTTTAGAAAGAAAAAATTATGCTTGTTCCGACAATGATGTCAACGACGGATGACAACAGCGTTGACATCGAGGGGAAATCAAGCGGAAGGTTTAATGTGAAAGCATGAAACATCTTCAGAAATTGGAAGCATGACCCACTAAGAGCAGCTCCATCCTGGTGAGTCTTTCATTTATCTTGTTTAGAAAGAAAATATTGTGCTTGTTCTGATTATGACGACAATGAACAGACGAAAAGATCACAACAACAGCGTCGAGATCGAGAGGAAATTAAGTGGAAGGCTTAGTGTGAAAGCATGAAACATCTTCAGAAATTGGAAGCATGACCCGCTAAGAGCAGCTCCATCCTGGTGAGTCTTTCATTTATCTTGTTTAGAAAAAAAAACGATTCTGCACGTCCCGACGACAACGACCACGACGCATGATGTTGACATCGAGGGAAAATTAAGTAGAAGCTTTAATGTGAAAGCATGACACATCTACAGAAATTGGAAGCATGACCCATTAAGAGCAGCTCCATCCCGGTGAGTCATTTATTTATCTTGTTTAGAAAAATAAATTCTTCTTGGCCCTACGAGGACGACGAGGCGTAATGTCGATGAAATCACAGCAATGGCGTCGTCGTCGAGGGAATATTAAGTGGAAGTTTTAATTTGAAAGCATGACCCACATCTTAGTGATCCTTAACTGACTTTGACTTTCGCGCATCGACTGATCCTTACTGATCAATTTATGTGCGAAAGTCAAAGTTAAAGTTAGAGTCAAGTCATCTTTTGAAGTGATGAAACGTCGCAAGTTTATGCATTTACAGTGACGAAATTTAAGAGAATCGGTTAGTGAAAATGTGCATCTGGATTATATGGGCCTTCCCTCAGTGGTCAAATTTGGATATGAAATTTTTGTGGGGTAAAAGGTCAATGCTGAAATTTGATTTGAAGATCAAAATGACCAATTCGTTTGCCAAGCTGATAAATTCAGTTTAAGTCATAGTCGTGTCAGTCCATTTAGGGAGAGAGAGATAAATTGTGTACAAAGTACGATAACCATTGCATCTCTGGTCTTCAGTCCAGTCTGATGTTAAAATCAGAAATTCGGTATGCCCTGAAAAAAGAGGATCTGCAGTCTGGATTTTGGTCCGGTCTGACCAAACTTTGGCCAGACCCTGATGTTCCCTTGGTATAGTCATAGTCAAAGTCAATGGCAGAGTCAATAATCTGTGGTCCACTTGGATTAATTCATTTATAAAACTGAAATTTATCATATCCAATAACGAAAAAGGAAAATGTATACTTACACAAACATCGGAGCTTTAGATGCTACATGAATGAGATCATCAGTGACAAATAATATTAGAGGATTGGAGCTTTTGTTTAGGGGCCTTGCTCAAGTGGTAAAATCTAATCGATTGACCTCCATTTGAAGGTTAATGTTCATGGTTGAAGGAGTTTCTGATCTTTTTTTTCTTCATAGATTGACTTCCACAATGATCTCTTTCTTCCAGTGATATTTGTGTGTGTGTGCACCTATATGTGGAACATTAAATGAATCTGGTGAGGGGCAATCAACAGATCATAGAAACTCTTGTTCGTTAACGCTAAATGAATGTTTTTTTCCCTTTTTCTCTTACTTCCACTTACATCACATATAGTGCTGGTATTTTGTTAAGTTCGGTAAAGCAACTTGATGTTGTGAATCAGGTTGAGGTGACTATTTTCCTAGATCAAAGGATGTTTACTTTATTCAGCAATGTTTTTCTCTCAACTGCTCAAAGTTGTTCAGCAATGTTTTTATCTTGCTCATTCCACAATTCATTTATTCTACAAATATTCCTGACTTTAGTGGGTGTGTTCTTCCATTTCATATAATTTTGAATGATTAATAGAAGAGCATTGAGCTTTAATATCAAATGCATTTCGTTGGTGATGTCAAGTACTTGCAACACATGTGCACAAACCATCATCCGGCCTATTTCTTCGATAACTAAAAGACTATACAGAAAAGATGAATTTGACTAATCTCACTTTGATAAGTCAAATGATTGGGGGTTTCTTCCTAGGTTGAAAGTAGAAGTACCTGCGATGGATTTCACTACAGTTTAGATGATAGCTCAAAAGAGAGAGGATTAGGGTGGGATTCCACTTGGACTGCTGCTCGCAAAGTCAGAGCACCCCCCTTGGCCACCATATATTCTACCAAATTAATAGATTTTCTATGGACATTAAGAGAAATGAAAATGTAAGTTGATGATTTTTTGATAGAGCAGATACTGGGGCTAATTTACATCATTTAACGCTTTTGATGTATATATCTTACGAGCACTAAGCAAGGGTACTGAATATGTGAATAACATAAATGTATTTATGTTAAGATTTACATATATAGTAGTAATTAAATCTAATTTAATAAATAAACTAAATAGTGAAAATAAATTAAAAGTAATTCTAAGTAGAGAAACATTCATCTTAACTACCATAATTTTGACAAAATTATGGATTACTGTTGGTAAATTTGTGAAATTTTCTAGTGAGATATCATAACTAATTCTAATTAATCACCTCAGTCGGTGCTTCTGCAGTGGCAAATGATAATTGGTACCGGTGGCATGAATGTAGTGAGCCGATGGGTTTTACCGTGATGCATTTATGCAGAGATGGGCGAGGATAACATAGGGGACTGATAAGGGTTTTACCTTCATTGATGATGATGGAAATGCAGGCAAATACACATTGATGAATGATGGAGTTGGTGGTGGCACTCGTAGTGGTGGAAACATTTGGCTATCGGTGATGAAAACTTGGGGAAAAAGTAAGATAATAAGAGTTCGAAGAATATTCAGATCACACTAAGCTCTTCATCAATTGCCCAATAGGCTGAATGGTTTTCTCTTCATGAGTCTTGTCTGAAGGTCAGTCCTTCAATCCTTCCTCTTCGATTTCAAGAACAAACTCAACCTAGATTCTAAATGAGCGAATCACTTTGTTAATCATAATTTTTCCTTAAAGGATTTAATCATTTTTAACAGAGTTTTGAATTTTGTGAATTTTAAGTATTTTTTGGGAATTTTCTGACACTATCCTCTGAAAAGAATCAAATATTTCACCATGTGTACATGTGACCATTATTAATTGGTTTTTTTAAGAAAGACCCGTTGATGTTTGGCATGCCTTGACACACTGCCTTCTTTTTTATATATTATTATACATTAATAATATCCCATTATTCTTTCTTTTTTGTGATGAGGCAAACTTGTTGATGTGACATGAGCCATTGATCGAGGATAACACGGCCGAATCAGAGTCAATGAACAAATTTAATTGCGACTTAAAGAGAAAATCCTAAAAATTATGTGGCGGTAGTGATGAGGACAAGGAGAGAGAAATAAATTAATCAAAATAATTACTATGAATTCTCCAACATTAGACTAATTGTGCTGAATATTGAGGATAGCTTCATTTTTATCATCTCTATCCATCTGTTTTGTAGTATATATAACTTGACACCAAATCTGTGTAAAAATCATCTTTGAACTCACTTCCTCTTAGAGAGGCAGATTGAAAGAGAGTAAGGTTTTTAAAGGTCCATCAAGGGTTCTTGAATGTTCGGAGAAGGTCAATAGAGAAGAGGAGATTCCACTCTGCACCAGGAAATTGCCCTGATCACAATGAAATGTAGGGATCTAATGTTAGTCCCTTGCATTACATTGATTTATCTCCATCAAATACATAGTTAGATACATATTCATATCATATTTTCCATTTCAAAATACTACGATCCCTCAACATCACACACCTCACATTATCTCTACCATATCCCCTCTTTTATTCTCATCAGTAATACTAACCCTTAAATAATTCATGATAACCTTCATGTATCCATATCTCACCTCTTCACACACCTCCCTTTATCTACTCTCTCTTCACTTTGATTTACGTCTTCCCTCGTATTTTTCTTTGTCTCATGCATATTAACTAGATGAGAATATGGATACCCATATTTTTCTTCACTCATATTTTTTTATCTCATCACCATCCATCATATATGTCATCGCGATCTCACCCCATGTTCTCTCCTCCACTTGATTTATAAACCCAAAATCATTATCTTTATCCATCTCCCTTACTACTCATCTTCTCCATCCACCCATCTTCTCCTTGTGTCTTCATCTATCCTAATCCCTCAATTCCATTCTTCCTATTCACATCATCCCACCTCCTTTTCTTACATAGCATCCTACGCTAGTTAAATATTTAGTACCTCCCTCTCATCTTGCCATTTCTGTTGCACCACCACTTCTTATTCCATCTGTATCCCTCCTTATCATACCCAAATAACAATCTAAAGATAATAAAATTTATAAGAACATTTTCATGTGGAGATGACCCATACTCATCTACTATCTAGTATTCTACGTGGGTATTGATTGAAACTTTTTTACTGATTTCACTCATCTTCCAAGATGATTTATATTTCACCCCAAATTTGAGTTTATCAGCTAACCAAAAAAATACAACCCAAAGCTCTTTCTCAATAGTTAGTAATCAAAATTTGAAGTTGAATCATTCTTCACCAGTCAACTTTCTCTATCCTAAATTTGCTGTTGTATTTCTCATGCCAAAAATATAATATAGACTGAAAAACGTCAAAAAATATCTTTTAAACAATTTAAAATTTTCAAATTATATTTTTAACTTGAAAATATTTTATTTATGAATTTAATGTTAGAAAAAATCATCAAAATACCCGGAATTGGGAAAAATAATAATGTATTCCTAAAAATATAATATACCTATAAAAGTAATTTGATAATTTTTTGAAGTATAAAAATCTATTTTGGGGCTTACAAAGGTATTTTTATGAATTTAATGTCAGGAAATTCTGCGCTTGAGGTCTCCACTACAACACGCAGAAATATCACTATTGTATATTTTTCCTTTGTGTCATGGGCATGGGTGAGTGGGGTCCATGGGTAATTGGGATAATTAAGCTCGCTCCACACCTATAAACTCTAATACTCACTCAACCTTACATATATAAAACCCCCTTAGTGGCATCTAGGGCATGGCTGGATCGGTCTACGAGCACAACTATTGGGTTTGTCGTACTCAACACCGCGTTTTTGCGAATTAAAAAAAGATCAGAAATTCCATAAAAGTATCAGAAAAATGGTTAAAATCAGAATGTTGTTCTGAAAGTATAAGAAACACATAAAGTTGTTTTATATTGAAAAAGTCTCTTTTATGAGTGATAAAATATTTTATTTATGAAATAAATGTTAGAAAATATGTTTAAATACCCTAAATTGGGAAAAATCAAAACCTCGTTGTGAACATGTAATGCGTCTAGTGTTTATCAGCAATCCTCCTCATCCATTCTGGATATTTTCATACATAAAAAATCATGGGAGGATCTCACCCATGTTTGGCTTCGAAAGGCGTCATCCCAATTGAAGTGTTAATAACATGCATTTGAGGCATTTTTAATGAAGATAAAAAACATATATGTGAAAAATTACTATAAAAAATTACTAATAAAATTAACATATTTTTTAGGGTATGGATACGATTTTATAATTTTAATCCCTTTTATTTATATATATAAGAATGTAGGAGTCAATATGTAAGAATATTTATGGAAAGCAGTAGAGAATATGGAGTTTACATTTTATCTTCATTCAAGCTAACCCATACTTGATACCGGTGAACTCTTCTATACATCTTATCTCACTATACACTTGCAGTTTAATAGTATGACATTCATGGATATGGACCTATTAATTTATAATTATATTAAAAAGTACTTTAGTTCTCTACCAACACAGGCCCGTAGCATCTAGGCACCACATCTCATTATTCCCTTCATATCTACGGCTTCTACTATGAGATAATGCCTGATAGCTTAACATGAATAAGTCTTGTCAAAGCTTATTTTTTTCAGTATAAATTAATTTTATATTACTTGATAAACACTTCGAAATTTTTCAATTTTTTGTATAATTGTTTAAGGTCATTCCACAGTCATTTTATTAGTGCTTTCATTTATTCTTATGTAGTTTTTTGTAGGTAAAGGTGAATGGATCATTTTGAATCTATTTATCTAGTGAATTTGGAATCTATGCTTAATTTCAGAGTTTGATAAATATTATGTATCCATCAAGCCATTTCATTTTTATTCCATGTTTAAATTAATTGAAATGAGTGTTTACTTGTTAGTATTTCTTGTGTGATGTTTAGAACAAAATCCTTGAATATGCAATGAGTTGATGAATTATGGTGAGACTATATAATACAATAATCTATAATCCTTAAGCATATCATCTAAAAATTCATATGCAAAAAAAATTCAAGGCATGCATTTAAATATCCAAAAAGAACAGCACTATCTGACCTTATTTTTATGAAAAGTATGGCTCATCATGTAGCCATTAGTTTATATACTCAAAGGACAGACAATAGGTTATATTTAGAGAAAGAGTTCATAAAATTTTTTTTTAGGAATCCCTGAATACTATTGTACCTAAATGTCAATCATCTTGATTCATGTCATATGATCATATCAATGGTATGCTTATGAGACACGCCAAAGACATCTTGCGCATGTGAGGCTATGTTTAAACTATGAATTATGAGTCCTTAATTATGAGATTCATATTACTCTTATCTCAGATATACCAAGAAGTATATGAAGGTGATTGAGTGGTTAATCTGGGATTGTCCACCCTAAATAGAAGATGATACATTATATCTTTTGTCCCAGGTAGTGTGGATATTAGAGATGAGGCTCTCCAATTATCTCCATTACACACTGGTAATAAGTACAATGAAGCATTACAGTTTGATGGTTCACCATACCTTAAGCATCAGAGTGTCTTGTGTGGATGAATTATTATATGTATATAAAAATCTATGATGGTAAAAATTCCATGAGAGAGTTCCATTATATCTTTGTATATTCCAAAGCACAAGGCGTAGCTTAGTACCCCATAGACTAGAAACTGAACCTATCAATTTGGTTAAATTGATCCTTTATTAATTTATGTATAAGTTGATATAGTTAATTAATATGCTTAGCCAATTAAATATTATTGGGGCCCTAAATTTTTTTAGGTATGTTATTGGGTCACATGCATGAAATCAATGCGGGATGGTGGATATTATAAAGTTTTAATGACTTCATCAAAATATGCACAAGAAGTATAAATAAGGAGGAACCCATTTCAGGTGGCCACATCAGCTAGAATTGAGGGAATATCAATCATGTCTTCAAGGGGGATGAATAAGCTCAATAGGAGATCCATCATTATATCCATTAAGTGGATATGTCTTGAGGTTGGACACATGAAAAGCTTGAAGAAACTCTTCTAGGGAGCAAGTCAAGGGTGGAATTATTTCCACACAAGGTGATGAGATCATATAGGCTTTTATACAACCCAAGAAGGAATGGGGGATCGGGGGAGCTGGTCATATGGGAAATAAGTTAAAGTGGAGTGAGAGGAGGTGGATGTATGGGCAAGGTGAATGTGGAAGTGTGTGAAGGATGTGAAGTTGGGAATAGAGGAGATGGAGGTTGGAGCTGTGGAAGGAGGCTGGGAGGGGTATGAGGGAGTTGGAGCTTGCTGATAATCACAAATAACATGCTAGCTTTCATGTTAATTTCATGATTTTTATGTGTTTATTATCATTGAAATTATAATTAATCCATATTATTAAGGCTTAAAATATTTTACTACACTTTTATAATTCAGTTAACATCTTTATTTATTTTATGGTTTTTTAACATAATAATTTCATGAATAAAACATCAATTGAGATTTATTTAAAATTTTATACAGGGTATCATTGATAAGCCTGAAAATGTACGTAAAATATGCCGTTGTTTGGGCTTTTAGACATATGCAATAAAATTTATAATTTCCCTTAATCACTAAATATGAATATAGAGCAAGTAAGGGGTCGAACCACAGGGAGGCAAAAAATGAGAATTTTTATCCAATTTTAATAAATTAATTCAAGAATGAATTAATTTTGCAATTAATAAATCTTAATTATCCTCAATAATATTCTTTAATTAATCAAAATTAAGTAAAACTTAATTTTGATCTTTTAATATTTAGGTCAGAAAATTCAAGATAGGAATTTTATAATTTTAAGCTCAGATTAATTCAGATTATTAATTTCCCAATTATTATAAATTATAAAACAATTTTATGAATTAAAATTGGGAATTAAATAATCAAGAAAGAGATCTTTAAATTGGAGTTCAAGATAGATGAATTTTCGATTCAAATTTTATTTTTAGGTTTTTTTATATATTAAATTAAATTCCTAAACAATAAAAATCGAAATCTAGAGAGAGAAACTAAACAAATTAACCTAGAGAGAGAAAGTGAAGAGATTGGGAAAAAAATTGAAATCCGACCCTAAATCAAAAATATAATGAAGCATAAATGTTTTAAATTGATTTAGAATTAAGGATAAAAAACCAGACCTTGAATCGGAATCAAAACGAAGTGCTAATCTCATTCAAAACAAACTTTTAGGGCATGTACATTTCGTCCATGCCTTGGCATTTTAGAATCGTTCAAGAAGATGATCAAAATACAAATCAGAGACTTAAAAATTTGAGTTCAGAAGCAAGATCTGTCGATTTCAAGAATCCCTCCTGTGTCCTTCCTGGCCAATTGCTTGGGGGAGATCATCCAAAAGTGATTTTCGCCCATTTCCAAACCTCCATTTAAAGATCCAACCTTCTGTATTGTAGAGGGGGAAAAGAAGAACCTACCCTAAAAATTTCAGCCCAATCCGATATCTAGATCTCAAGATATCAAGGTTTTAGTGATGATAAATCAAGGCCGTTGGATCGTTTTATCTCTGCTCCAAGAAGCTTGGAAAAAACGCTTTTTGATTGGCCCGCATAATCATTTCTCGTTTTCCCCTTCCTCGGATCACGTCCCGAGACGTCGTTGTGCGCGTCAAAAGCGCGCAATCATTGGCGTGTGATTCCAAAATTCGAAGGGCTCAAAACGCTCCACGTCAGCCTGAAAAAATAAAAACAAAAGAAAAGGACAAAAGGTCTTTTTTAAAAAAAAAATAATTTTTAATTCTCTTAGCCGCAATCTTTGACCATTCTTCTCTCTCTCTTCTCTCTTTTATATATTTTAAATCATAAGCCGCTATTCGTCTCTCTCTTCTCTCTTTCGAATATTTTAAATCATAGCCACTTATGTTGACTATTCTTCTCTCTCCTCTCTTTTATATATTTTAAATCATAAGCCGCTATTCTTCTCTCTCTCTTCTCTCTTTTATGTATTTTAAATCATAGCCGCGTATGTTGACTATTCTTCTCTCTCTCTTCTCTCTATTTATTATATTATAATAACCACTCATTCTCTCTCTCTCTCTCTCTCTATTCTTATTTAAATAAATATATCCATTTATTCGCCCGAATTTCGGGCGAATGACGTGGATACTCCTTAGTAAATATTTAAATATATTATAAATGCCAAATAAATAATATATGTGTTATTTAAATATGTAAAAATCATTTCTTGGCTATATAATGGTCAAACAATTATATAAAAATATGGAAAAATTCCAGAAAAATCATGAAAACACTTACCAACCTTTAGCCAAGTATTTAAAACCCTGTAAAAAATATTTATTCACTAAAATGATGTTAAATTCCATGTAAACAAATGATAAAAAATCTGAAATAATAGTAAAATGAGAGTTTAAGTGATTTATCTTTATTTTAACATGATAACATGCAAATAAAATCATTAAAACATATAAATACAATGTAAAATTCATTAATTAATCGTATTAATTTGCAGATTATCAATCATATTTTTAGAATATTATTCAGATTTTATGGAATTTTTTATATTTATGGAATTTTCTAACATTAAATTCATAAATAAAATAACTTTGTAAGTCAAAAATACAAATTTGAATTTATTTATATATCTTTAAAAAAATTTGAATTTTGCATCTTCTAGAATTATGTGCCACCCTGGAAATCTGCCATACAAATTGTAAGAGAGAGAAAGTTAGAGCAGAGAGAAAGTTGAATGGCTCAGATTTCTCCAAATTCAAGCGATGATATCTAGAAATCTAGAACGCATTTTAGGCTCAAATTTTTCGGGAAGTTGCATATTGACCTCCTCTATCTCTATATATCTAATATTCTGGATCTACAAATAGATCTCCCCATTCTCGTAAAAAAATACACCTTTGGATTTTGTTCCTAATTTTGATGAACATAGTGATTTAGTCACTCAAAATTTCATCTAGGTATGTTCTTGTACTCTAAGAGGTGAGGAGTGAAGTAGTAGCTGATGAAAAAATATGTGGATGACAAGCCAATCACACATTATGTGTCTTGTTCCATATTCATTATAACAACATATTCATTATACTCACGTGCGATGATTATAATAAAGTCCATGAATACATGATCTGACTTAGTAAATTCTGATGTGATCATAATACGGAGATCACTAGTCTTTAAGCACGTAGTTCTAAATATTCCTATTCGAAGGATACATGAGAAGGACATCAAAATATCCAGATAGAATGACATTATCTAGCATCACTCATATGATGCGTATGGTTGTTCTCGTATCCATTAGTGTGAATATACTAAGGATAGATAGTGAGTGCTCTTTAGAAGAAAGAGTTCACTGAATTGATCCATACAAATCCCTGAATGGTATTATACAAAACTGTCAATTAGTTTGATTCACGTCACTTCTGTGTAAGTGGTCCTTATACCTGAGATACCAAAGACGTCTTGTGGACGGATGATTGTACTTTGACTATGACCTACGCGTCCCTAATCATGGGATTGCAAATAGTCTTAGTATCGGTGCATCAAGAAGTCCCTAGAGATGATTGAGTGGTCAAGATGGGATCGTCCACCCTCGGTATAAGAGGTGACAACTCAAGGAAGATGATGCAATGAAGTCCTTGGTCAAGGCAATGAAATATCGTAGAAGAGTTCTTCAGTGATTTCTGAATGCATCAATGCTAACTCGAATGACTGATTAGTGTTTGACACTCGAACATACCCTAAGTCATCCTAGGAGAATCAAGTGGACGAGGGATTATACGTACACGGTAACTGATGACAAACATGTTCCATGAGTGAGTCAGTACACACTCCTTTGTATCTTCTAAAGCACGAGGTGTAGCTTGACATCCCATGTGGTGGAGACTCAACCTGTTGATTGGGTTAAATCGATCCGACCTTAATTAATATATATGATGATATAGTTAATTAATTTTGAAGGCCAATAAAGGTTATTTGGCATCTGGAGTCGTTAACTAGACTGATACATGGCCCTAGAGGGTCACGCTCAAAAGGTCTTTTGGACGTCGGAAGATATACTTAAATTTTGGGGGTCTTTTATGAAAAATACCCACTTAGTATAAATAGGGGAAGGCCCTGAACGAAATTTACTCAGGCTATAATTGTTCATGGGCCATCCCCTTCTTCTCCCTTCTCCCCATGACTCTTCTCCATGCTCGATGCGATCGGGACAGTGTAACAACGACGATGGAGGTAGAACTCGTCAAGAGAAAGAGGAGATCCAATGTGTTGAGGACCTCGTGGATACGTCTAGAGGCTACACACTTGAACAACTCGACTCTTCTTGCTCCGAGATCCAAGAAATCACAAATGCGATCCGTGCAAAGGTACTTCTTTTTAATGATGTTATCGATGCCATTCGATTCCGTTTAAGTCTTCAGCTATGGATGTTTTGATTTCTTCATCCATGTCAAGGCATGTAGATCCCAACAGTAGCACCCATATCAAGATACATGAATAAAAAGCATGCAAACGAGGTTACATGAATAAAAAGCACCCATTGGTCACATGCAAACGAGGTTAGTGTAATCTTCGGCTTTGTCCATCTCACATCTTCATCCTTTTTCCTAGGCTATTGTCGTCAATAGCCTAGGAATCTCAACCTCCACCACTCTTTGGCACTTATCCACTTCCACTCTTCGGCACTGGCAATGATAAAATACTCATCAATCACCCCTGCTTTGTCATTCATCAACATGTATCGGCCATCATCTCCGTTGTAATCAGCAACCATCTCTTTCTTCTGCTCCACTCCACTCATATCCACCATCGTCACCCCATGCTGCTGAAAGTTTCAATGATGGTATTTTAATTTAGACTTAAGTGATTTTCTAATATAAAATTATATTATAGCTCTTAAATTTATTTTATAAATTCTGAATAAATTAGGTTAATTATCACAATTATCTTATAATAATTTTATAATTTTAGCCGTAAATTAGTAAAATAAATATTAAAGTCCCAAAAAAGAGAAATTAAAACTAAAATTCACTTATTCAATAATTTTTCTCTATGGTTTCAACCCTTGGTCTATGCTCATATGGAAAATTATGTGTATCGTTACACAAACTAAAATCCTTTATCAACATTTTTAACCCTAATTGGATGGGGACGGGGGAATGGAGTTTAACCTGTAAGGTTGAGATGGGGCTTTAGATATTAAAGGGAAGGTGGAGATGGGAATGGAAGGAGGTAAGTGATGAAAAAATATGTGGCTGACAAGCCAATCACACATTCTATATCTTGTTCCATGTTCATTAATATGATGTACTCATTATAGTACATGTGTGATGCTTATAATGAAGTCCATAAATACACGATTGGACTTGGCAAATTATGATGAGATTGTAATACTAAGATGACTAGTTTTATAGAAAGTGTTCTATATATTCTTATTCAAATTATTCTCAATAATGACATCCAAGTATTTATATGGACACTATCTAGCCTCATTCATGTGATGAGTATGACCAGCCCCATAGCCATTAGCATGGACAGAATAAGGGTAGATAATGGGTACTCTTTAACGGAAAGAGTTCACTAAATCAATATGTGTGAATCACTAAATGGTATTATACCAAACTATCAATTGGTTTGATTCATGTCACAATTGTGTAAGTGGCCCTTTGACCCGAGACACCTAAGGCCTCTTATGAATATACTATTGTAATTTGACTATGACATATGAGTTCCTAATCATGGAATTCTAAAAAAATTGTCTTGGTGCATCAAGAAGTTAACGAAGGTAATTGAATGGTCCTGATGGGATCATCCACCCTTGGTATAAGGGGACACAGTTCAAGGAAGATGATGTGATGAAGTCCTTGGCCAAGGTAGTGAAATATTAGTGATGACTTCTTCGTTATTTTCTGAACACATCAATACTAACTCGGATGAACAATTAGGGTTTGATAGTTGAACATACCCTAAGTCATCCTAGAAGTGTCAAGTGGGTGACGGACCATACATACATGGTAACAAATGACATACATATAAATAATTAATTTATATGGCCAATAAAGGTTATTTGGCCCTTGGAGTCTTTAACTATACTTATAAATGGGCCTAGAGGGCCACACATAAATGGTTCTTTGGATGTCAAAAGTTTGGGGGTTTTTATGAAATTACCCACTTAGTATAAATAGGGGAAGGTTCTGAAAAAAATTCACCATGCCAGAGTTATTCAGGGCTCTTTCCCTTCTTCTCCCTTATTCCCTTTGCTCCTCTCCATTCCTATTATAATCAAGATAATGTAAAGACAACGGTTGAGGGTGAACGGAGGGTGTCAAGATGAAGGAGGAGATTCAACATGCCAAAGATCACGTAGATATGTCTAGAGGCTGCACATATGAGCAGCTCGGCATGACTCACTTGAGGATCCAAGAAATCACGGGATGTGATCTGTACCCATGTGATTGGATTCATAGTTTTGGTGATGCTGTTTCGATCTGTTATCAGTCTTCTATAGGGGGATGTTGGAAGGGGAAAATAGATTGTATTGGGAAATGGAAATGGGTGAGCGATAATATATGATCCATACATAAAAATAGAAGTAATATATCATATTTATAAAAAACATTAGAAGTCATTCATAAAATCTGGATATTAAATTTAAGAAATGATAAACACATTTTAAGGGCTCATTTGAATGGGTTTTAAGAGGTCAAGTATATTTTAATTTTTTTGTATTTAATAAATATAATAAAGTTAATTTAGTGTGTGTGCTACTCATATGTGGGTAGGCTAGACTACCCACTTCTGCTGCCCATCTTCATATGGGTTTGGCTGCCTCGCGAGTCACCATCTAATAAGAGAGCTCACTGATGAAGGCAAATTGTGTATTGATTTTTTAATGTCGGTGCAATTTTTAATTTGCCTAAAATAAAATAAAATTGATAAAAATGTAGACTCACTCAAACATATAGTTAGAGTAAGGTCGTCTCCACAGGGACTGGCCTTTAGGAGTGTATTTAATAATTGAGTTATAGTAAATAAGTGATAGTAATAATAAGGATAGAACGTATAGTAGTATATGATAAGTAATTAGTATGTGATAAAATATTAAGTAGATGAGAGGTTAGACATGGAAAGAATATCAGATATGAATTATATTTTATAGATACTAGAAATAATAAAGAAGTAAGATATTAGATATTATAGTTAAGGATGATATCAATATAGGTAGTGAAGGAGTAGATGAGACCAATAAGATAGATATATTAGTGTGAAACTATTGACAAAAGATAAGAGGATATTTATTTAATTAATAACAATTTATATCTTAAATACGAGGTAAGAATAATAATAACGATTATTAAGAGTAAAGTAGTTAGGGAAGAGTAATTTTATTATTAATAAATTTTCAGGAGTAAATTAATAAAAATAGTTATAATAATAAGTAAGAGGACGAACACAAGAGAGAAGAAATAAGGAGCAGATAAGGGCACTAGTAAGAGTACTTCAGAGTTCAGAGTATATAAATTAATATAGGATCACCTATAGTTGCAGAATATTTCTTATATAGTTATATTATTTGTTATATAGTTAATATATACATTATATGTTTCTTATACTTTTATAGTAGAAAATTGAGAATTAAGGGGTAGTTCTGTTGTACACATGAGAGGTGTTCGACAAAATGCCCGAGAGAGATCAAATTAGGATATATGTATATATTTTTATATAAATTTTATGAGATATAAGGGTGATTCTGTCAACACTCGAGAGGTGTTTGACAGAATGCCCAGGAGAGGTCGGGATAAGATTAGATATATATTTTTTATAATAAAGTGAAAATCGTGAAAATCCTAAGATGCAGATCATCTGTTTGATATATTGTTTTAGAGAAGCTGCAATACCAAATCTCTAAGAAAACTCGACAAATATCTAGATTCAGTGAAAAATCATGCATCTAGAGTATAGTAACACATAGAACTCAGCCGAAGAAAGTCATAAATGCACCTGAATTGTCCTGATTTGATGAACAAGGGTGGGGCGCTGATGGCCGCCACCTAGCTTTGGTGTGCGATCTCCCTTGCTCTTCTCCTCTGTCCTGGCGCAAATCCAGGACGCTTCAGAACTCCTTAGGCAACATCCGGAGCTCCAAGAACGGTCGGAGGGGTGTCATGCCCCTCCTGCTCTCCCACTGTCAAATGGGATCTCCGCCGCCACTATGAATGATGAATGAAAGATAGGAAAATTATGCCTCAAAATACCTCGTTAAAGGTGGAGAGAAGTTCTCTGAACCCCTCATAGGTCCTGGCTTGATCCAGCAGCCCTCTAGGGGCCATTGGATCGGCCCGTGGTCCCCTCGTCGGCGGCCTTCGCCGACCAGCCAACAAGGATGACGAGGGGGGGGGGGTGAAGAACGGTATTTCATGTTATCCCATTTTTTGACCATTTTCTGGTCAGTTTTGCATGTTTTTTAATTGGAACCCCACTATAATACAAAAAAATTGTTTTATTTGTTAATCTATTTTATCTGTTTTAGGTTTAAATTTTTGGGACTTATCACTGAGATATGCCAGAGCTATAGATACTATCCTTAAGGCTATTTCTCTATTCTTATCCCTAACCTTGACAGCATATTCTACCTGCCATAACTCGGACTTCAAAATAAAAAATTCATTTCTTTAAGCTATTTTTCTTCTACAAGGGAAAGGCGAGATGGGTGAGATTAAAGGGAAATTAAGAGTGCTTAAATTGGGGTGAGAATTAGGAAGCTGGGAGGAGGGGACCGATTGGGCAGGGCGATAATTTCTATGAATTAGTTAATATAATATATTATAGGTTTTTTAAATTTTAATTTATAAAATTATTGAATTTATTTATAGTTTTAGTTCATTTTTGTGATTTTATTTATTTTTAATTTTTTTGAAGTAGTTTTGTATTGTTACTCATCTTAAATGATCTCTTTTTTTAGTATATCGTTTACTCTGTTTAAAATTTGTTGATGGTGTGGATGTGGGAGATCAGGCTCTGAAGTTATACTTTGTATTTGATAATGATAATATCAATATCAATTAAAGAATACTTTTATTTCCTCTATTATTTTTTCTTTGATTAAAGTAGTGCAGAGCCTTTTTAATTCTTATATATATAGAGTTAAGGAATCCATGGAACTTGTTAAACCCCAGTCAAGTAGAAGTATGGAGTTTGAAAATGACAGTTTTGGCTACCCCTAGAAGTATCTTAAGGTCATCTGATTGATGTCAAGAAATATAATGAAAAGAAGGTGTGGGATCTCTTACAAGGTTACCTGCAACATCAAATTTCTCAGTTTTTTTTATGAATTATGGGCAAAATAAGTATACAGTGTGGATTTCCACAAGCACAAACACATAGCTGAGGTAGGGATAGCACAATATGTTGGAAGTACACCATACGGTCTGAAATGAATTTAAGGATGTAGGGACCAGTCAATGTCAATCATTTAACATGTTTGGGGTCAGTCAAAATCAAATTGCACAAGTTTGACACCTGACATGACAAAGGAAGATGTGGTACATTAGATATGCTCAAATGATTGTTCTATAGTTAGTTCATATGATAGCCCTAGTATTTGGGAAAGTATGGCTCCATGTTCAAAATAAGAGGAATCTGGGTTCACCATAGTGAAAACTGCCATGAAGAAACAATATGCATAAATGACAGACTAATTGTAACACACATATACCAAGATCTGGTAAGTTTTTACTTATTGAAAATGGTTATGCCATACTTGGTATCACAGTCCAATGGGTGGATGCCAATGGAGATTTTGCAAGAAAGTTCTTGTAGTCATTTGCTCAAAGATCATAATGTCCTGATAAAAAATAACATATTTTGTATATTGCTTCAAATAATAAATTGAGTCATATTCATGTGAGATGTTAATGATGACCAACAATGATTTGCGAAAAAAACTACTAAATTATAACGAGATTTCTCATTTATAAACATAGATTTCTCATTTATAAACATGTGTCCTACACATTCCTAAAAACAAGATATTCAGGAAGGACATCAAAAAATCTAAATAAAGTCACAATAGCTACTCTAACTCAGATGATGAGGATGGTTGGTCCTGTAATAATCTCTACAAAGACACCAAGGATAGTGGATGTTATTCATGAAAGGAAAACTGTTTTCTAATGTCTTCTGTCCAGACAATTTTTGTCAATTTTGTTCTTTTTATATTTTCTTGTGTCTCAACAATTGATGCTCTTAACTTAATCTTTCCTTGCATACGAAATTGACTGCCCATCCATATAAATATTTTAAGTTCTTTCTATTAACTGTTCTAGAAAAGGATTGTACACTGACAAGGATAATAAGCCAAAACTCAATTTTGATCAGTCTTTCCTTGAATACAAAACCAACCCACCTTTAATAACCACTATATATCTATATATCACTCTACAAAATGGAACTTTTTTGGAAAAGGCATGCAGCAAAAACTTCACTTCAGTGATTGTTTTCTTGGACAGAATTTCCCACCTGTGCTGAAAGGTCTATCATGTATTTATATATGTTACTCTGTAAAAAGGATCCACTTTTTTTATTCAAATGAGGACTAAAGGTAATAAATTTTCAGTCAGATTACTCTACATTAGAACATTTAATTGTGTTCTGTGTTATTGTGACGAAGATCAAAATTTAACCACTCAGTCAATCTGAAAAATCAAAAGACCATCAGGTGGACCTGTCCAACATTGATCAAGAATCAATGAGATTTGTGTCACCTAGATTGAGAATTAGGCGTGATCGATTTGAGTGAATAGCAATAAAGAAACCTCCATTAATTGAACTTTTTATGCCAACCCTTCTCTCGCACACATGATCCAACTGCAGGAATTTTCCCTCGTTCTCTGCATTCAGGAGACGAGTTTCATTGGCCAAGTTCATAACCATACCAAACCCATTAGGGAATGACAACTATAATATGAAGATAATGGTTCTGAAATGGAGTTGGAGGGACAGTGCCAGTCCAGTTTAACACTCCAAAGTTCATCAAGTAGGTTGAAGCAAATGCATAATACTCAGTGGCCATGTGGAAGACTTACATCAGTGGAATTCAGTATTTCAATTTTGTATTTATTTATCTAGATTTAATCAACTTTATGGTATAAATAATATTATGTTATGGGCTCATGGGCTTAATGGAAAAGAAAAGAAAGACAGAAAAAGGAAAGGGTTTACTAGGTTGATAGATCTACTAGGAGGTAGATGCACTCCGCCATCGTGACCCGGCTGATTCAATTGATCAGAGGTGATTTTGTCTTCCAGAAAGCTCTTCAACCAATCACTTTTCCAGACTCATTCATGAACCACCCAACTGGGGCAATCTCCAAACACTAGTAGACCTCCATCTCCCTATAATGTCTCTACCTCAATTCTTGCACTTAAGTTCAGTGGATAATTTTCGATATGATCAATGTGATCGTTCTTATACTCAGTATACAATTTGGCAATTCACAATCACTCAAAGATCTCAATCATATGATGATCCTGTGATCTTGTCTGGTCAAAATTTTGGTTGATCAATGAGTGACCACTTGAGACAGACTGATTCCAACGACCGATCAAGCTCATATGACAAAAAATCCTTATGCTAGTCTAGTGTTTAATAAAAGATAGACCCATCAGCTGCTATCCAGCTTTCCATTTATTTCAATCTCTTGCTCCACAAAAGACAGCTACTTTCTTCAGCCACAGGCCATAGTAAAAACCCAATTAGGGTCACTCTTTTCTAATGTAAGAACTTGACACTCCATCTTTCAAAATTTCTCCCTCCAATTTATTTGATTCTCCTTCTCACCCTATAACAAAGGGTCAGAACTCCTAGTTCCTCTTTCTATTTCTTCCCATCCCCAACTCTAAAAGAGGGGATCACTTGCACCTATCTATCTTTTTTTCATCTTTCCCTCTAGAAAAGAGTATCAAAGATGCCATTTATCTCTATCTAGGGAAGGACAAGATCTGACCGAAAATAGGTCAGCCCGGACCGAACCGGACCAAAGACCATTCCTCTCTCTCTCTCCTGATCCCTCTCCCTCTCCCCCTCTCTCCCTCTGTTCTGTCTCCCATTCTCTCTCTCCCTCTCTCTTTCGTCCTCTCTTCCTCTCCCCCGCTTGTTCTCTCTCTCTCTCTGTCGTCCTCTTTCCCTCTCTTCTGCGCGTTCTCTCCCTCTCTTTCTCTCTTCCTTTCTCCCACTCTCCCTACTCTCTTCCTCTCTCTCTCTCTCCCCCTCTGTTCCAGTCTCTCTCTCTCTCTCTCTCATTCGCTCTCCATTCCTCGCTCCCTCTTTCCTTTGCTCCCGTTCTCACTCTTTCCCACTCATTTTCTTTCCCTCTATCCCTCTCTCTATCTCGTTCTCTCCTCCTCTCTCTCACCTTCTCTCCCGATCTCCCTCTCCTTTCTCTATCTCGTTCTCTCCCTCTCTCTCACCCTCTCTCCCCTTTTCCCTCTCTCACTCTCTCACTCTCTCACCCACTCTCCCTATCCTCCTGTCTCCTTCTCTCTCTCACCCTCTCTCCCTATCCTCCTGTCTCCTTCTCTCTCTCACCCTCTCTCCCTCTCTTCCTCTCTCTCTCTCATCCTCTCTCCCGCTCCCTCTCCTCCTCTCTCTCAAACTCTCTCCTGCGCTCCCTCTCCTCTCTCCCTCTCTCTCAAACTCTCTCCTGCGCTCCCTCTCCTCTCTTCCTCTCTCTCAAACTCTCTCCTGCGCTCCCTCTCCTCTCTCTCAAACTCTCTCCTCGCTCCCTCTCCTCTCTCCCTCTCTCTCACGCCTTCTCGTTCTCTCTCCCTCTCTCTCAAGCCTTCTCGTTCTCTCTCCCCTTCTCTGTCCCCCCCCTCCTGCCCTCACTCTCCCCCTCTTGTCCTCTCTCTAGCTCGCCCTCTCTTTTGCTCTCCCTCATTCTCTCATACACTCTCCCCGTCTCACAACCTCTCTCTATTGAACTCCCTCTCTTTTGCTCTCCCTCATTCTCTCACACACTCTCCCCGTCTCACAACCTTTCTCTATTGAACTCCCTCCCTCTCGCCTGCTCCTTCTCCCTCTCTCCTCCTCGTTTCCCTCTTCGGCTCTCCCCCTCTGTCCATCTCTCACTCTCTTCCTCTTTCTCTCTTGTACCCTCCTTACCCACTCCCTCTCTCCCTCTGTCACTCTCCCTCTCGCACTCTCGCTCCCAGTCTCACTCTCTCACTCTCTCCCAATGGTATTCTCTCTGCCTTTGCACTATCTCAGTGTCACTCTCTCCCTCTCTTATTCTAACACTCCTTCACTATCCCGCTCTCACTCTCTCATTATTCAACACTGCTTCAGCACCAGAGGTGACATTAGATGCAGTGAGACGACCAAGTCAACTCAAGATTGACTAGTCAACATGACCGACCGAAGGCCAAACGGGATTGAGCTCGAACCAAAACCGGACCAAACTTCAGGTCTAGGTTTAGGCTTTAGGTAAAACCGGACCGAGACCGGACCGTGTCATTCCCTATCTATCTATCTATCTCTCTCTCTCTCTCTCTCTCTCTCTATATATATATATATATCCTCACACTCTCTCACTCTCTCTCTCTCTCTACAGAAGAGCCATTTATCATTCTATTTCTTTCTATATATCTATATATTCTATCTATCTATCTATCTCTCTCTCTACAAGAAAGGGTCACCAGCTGACATTTATCTTTCTATTTCTTTCAATCTCTTGCTCTAGAAAAGAGGGTTACTTTCCAAGGACAAGGGCCACAGAAAATACCTAAATTTTGGTCAGTCCTTCCTTGAATAGAAAGTCGACTCACCAGTTCTCCATTTCCTTTCTCTCTCTAGCTGTGAAAGGAAGGTCACTTTCTTCGAATCTTGACTTTGAGAGTTCGCTGAGGCTTGCCCTCGGGAGGGGGGATCTGACGTGGCAGCCGGAGAGGAACGTCAAATTCTCCCAGAGAAGACAGCGGAGATGGCAGGTGCAAGTTGTCAGGGTGAATGTTCACAGACAACAGCCTGGCCACCTGCTTAATCACAAATATTGGGCTTTATTCTCACAATTTTGACAAAGTATATGAAATATCTTGACAGAAACTTAGATGATGAAAGATTTGTTGTTACCTCCGGGACAAGCTCTTCTTTTGTCACTGGGGAACGCAACTCGTCATCAATCTTGATTAGCCTCCTCAATGACTAAAAATCATTTTTGGGTATAATTTCACCATTAGACAAAGTTTGAGCATCGTTTCTTTGCATTTTAAAAACACTTGCGAATTCCGTTAAAATTTTGATCTGTAACAGAAATAGACTTACAATGAGGCCACGATCAAGCCGCTTAGCCGCTGCTTCGTATTCCTTCATTTTATCCTCTTCCGTTTTTGGGACTTCCTTTAAGACAACCTCCTCTTCCCTCTGGTAGATCTGATCCGTTGAACGTTTCAAATTAGTTTTTGTCACGTAGAAAACAATAATACAGAAAATCAATCAATAAGATCATAAGCAACCCGAAACTTTGGGTGAACATTGAAGAAGAAATGATGGATAAAATAAATTTCAAGGTTCCAATGGGAAAACGTTTAGTTATTCTAATGACCATAAGACTGAGGTCCCATATGAGATTAAAGAAATATGTCCATACTACAGCTAATTCTAGGGGAGTTTTTACTTGTAAAACATCGAACAGATAAAAACAACGATAAGGGGAGACTAGGCAAATCACACCAGCGGCAGCAGGTCCAGAAGCACCACGCATCAAAGAGTTGTATTCCTCTCAATAAGAGGGAAACCTCATAGAGTTTTTTTAGAAATACAGAAAGAGGTGTTTTATGGGTCTCAAGAGAAACAAATCAAGCAAGAGATTATGTTGAGATCATCAAGACCTAGCAGATCCATATGGGCAGCACATCTGAGAATCAAATATCTTAGGTCTGACCTTCATTTTAATACCAGGAAAAGGAAGGAATCATTTCAATCGTAAATTATTTGTAAGACGAGGGAATCGTTCCCTCTCCACTGATTCTCCTGTTGATTCAGTTTGGTTAGTTAGTGATCATCTCCATAACACATGGTGCCCATCCAGCTCCATGCTATTTCAGACAATCCCTTTAACTAAGGTTTGGCATAAACTAAGAGAATGATGAGCGGACTACTACGATGATCTTAAAAAACTGGCATCGTCATCATCATCCCTAGGTTGATGAATCATTGCCATCATCCTTCATTCGAGCCCAAACATGGATAACAATGATGATGACTAGATTTGGGACGAAAATAGCAAAGTCATCATCGTCCACCAAACTTGGCTTTGCATCAGCGGCTCCGATGCTGATTTGATGATTATGATGAAAAATATGTTATAGTCATCACCTTCTCTATCCTACCGCACTGGCGAATTTGTCATCTTCATCATCACTTGTCCAAGCTACCAATGGATGATGATGACAAATGCAGAGATGATGAGGACAATGACATCATCATCATCATGGAGGTCAACCCTACCTGTAACAGGCGTCAAGGCTATCTGAGGAAGTCTGGGAGAAACTCTACCAGATCAGGGAAACTCTGAAACAGATCTACACAGGTATAGGTTTATATGCATCCTGGGTGCCGGATGCATAACCATAACAAGGAGAGGTGCATCCCTATCCGCATGTGGGCTGGTGAATAGGAGCGAATCACAACTTTAGAGAGAGGTAGAGAATTGTGAGGCAAATGTAAAGGAGAACCTAAAAATGGGATGATCGGTAAAGAGAGGGCAGACTTAATAAAATGCATAAGGACGTGAACTAGGAATGTTGGGGCCTCCATTTATTTGCATGTAGGATTGAATCAAAATCTCATAAATTATTATCCTAATGTACCATCTTAAGGTAAACACGAACAAGGGACATGACATCAGGCATCCCGTAGCTTGTCTAATCCATAAATGTCCATTTGTGCATCCTGCTTGACATCTCATAGGTCTGATGAGATGGGTTAAAGTCCAAGGATGCATACTTATAGATAAACATAAGGAGATTTACTTCTAAATTCAAAAGGTAAAATTGTCTCCCTCCTCCATTGTAGACCTAGCCAGTAGTCATCAACGCCACCGATGCCTTGCTCTTCGTCATTGACGTCCAGTCCCACCGGCACCCTGAGCTGCAGGCATTTACAACCTTCATCCCAAGCGTATGGACCTTCATTCCAACATTCCTGTGATCTCATTGATCATCAGGATGACATAAATGCCACTCAAAATAAACAAGAGGCAGGTCTTTCTTCAAAACTCTACTGAAATCTGGGGACCATGTGTAGAAACTTTCACGAAGAGCCTCGCCAAGACAATTCATGAGTCTTCCCAACAAGTTGAAGATGAAGGATCTTCTCATTAGGTGGAGGCAGGGCGTTGAGAATTCAGGGTTTTTCGGGTTAAAACTGCCACTAAAATTTTCTCACCAGAGTTTACTGAGTGTAATTAAACCCAAAGGGTTCCACATTGAAAGTGGTATTTTAACTGGAAGTTTCTGTGATCGGAAAATCAATTCCTTTTTGGTTCTTGACGTAAGACCCTCCAGCCCCAGACAAGCTAGGGTTTTATCCTTGCCAACTTGCCATGATTTTTTTTTGCATTCATTGTTCATCTAAGAAGTGGCCGAATACAAAGCCAACATATATCAATCTAGTGGATAATTGAATAAAAAAGGTATGTTCCGGTCAAACAAACTACTGTAAAAACATGCTTGACGAAATGGAGAAAACCTCCCAAAACCCAGTAGACAAGAGAGTATCTGCGAAGAAGAATTCTACAGAATATTGCACGCACAAGGTATGAGATCGACAGATTATTGGTAAAAACATCACGCACGCTCCACAGCCAGAATTCCTAATTAAAATACACGCATATAGAATCAACGCCAGCACTCTCCGGCGACCCCTTGATCACGCTCGTACAGCAAGGCTACAATAAAAAAAGAGAAAAAGACAAATGAAATCAGATGAACACTGCCCAACCTTTCGCTGCTCCCGAACGAGGAACGCATATTTCTCGATATTTGGCACTGCAAGCAACTTCGGCATGAGGTGGTTGCGGAAATGCCCCGGAGCAACTTTCACCGTTTCCCCGGCCTTCCCAAGCTTGTCTATGCTCTAAAGGGCATAAAAAATATCAAAAAAATACAGATCCAAGCGCAACAAATTACAAACATCAAACTAGATAATCACGAAGCAAACGCTCAAGCAAACATCGGATTCAACGAACTAACCGTGGTCAAGATGACTTCCAACTTCCTGAATCGAAGTCCCTGTCCAGCATAGAACAACGAATTTGCAATTGAATCGCCTCCATTACACGATTTCTGCAAGGAATGCCGAAGCGCTCTTCTCCACATCGCCATGAGATCCTCCTCTGTATGCCCTTGCCTGCTCTACGTTTTATAGTTCCCGAGCTACGCTATAACGAATAAGCCCCCGTTTTTATTCTGTATTGCTTTTACGCCGATTTTATTTATTTATTTATAGTAATGTCTGGTTTTTAGATTTCTTACCGGATACGGGTCTCGGATCGTACCGCGGTTCTTCGGTTCATTCTCTTTCTGAAGCTCATTCTTATCCGATCGTGGACTGAGTGTTCGAGAAAGTTCCGAGGCGGGAAGTATAAATACCTTTGCCGATTTGAAATTGGGACGGGACGAAGATGAACGCAAGTCACCAGTGCAGGCGGTATGGATAGAAATTTTGATTTCCTATCAGTTGTGAAGATCGGATACTCATCTTCTTGCGTTGATTATGTCGAATTTCAACTAATTTAAGTTCTTAGTCGAGTAATTTTCTGCGCATTTCTAGTTATGATTCAGTATAAACCGTAAAATCTAAACTGCGATATTGTCTTTTTTCGCCGATCTGAGAGTTTTGTTCTCCGATCGATAAAATCGAATTTCCACATCCCAAAGCTCTTGTCCGCGTAATTTCGGTAGATCTTTACGTCTGATGGTTGAGCAGCAGCTGTGAAAACTAAATTACCGCAATAATGAATTAGATCGTTGGACTGCGATAATACTTTTCCTTTTGCCGATCAGAGATTTTTTCCTTGCATCCATCAAATCGAATTTCCAGTTCCCAAAACTCTTGTCCGAGTAATTCCGGTACATCTTTAAGTCTGATGGTTGAGCAGCAACTGTGAAACCTAAATCGCTGTAATAGTGAATTAAATCGTTAAACTATGATCTTTCTTTTCATTTCGCCGATCAGAGATTTTTATTCTTGCATCGATTAAATCGAATTTCCACTTCCCAAAACTCTTGTCCGAGTAATTCCGGTAGATCTTTACGCATGATGGTTTAACAGCAAGTTTAAAACCTAAATCGCCGTAATAATCAACTAAATCGTTGAACTGTGGAGATTCCTTCGAGCATGGCTCCGAAGGGAGGCCCACACGATACTGTCGATCTCACACAGATTGACAGCTCGGCATCCAGGCTGGGTCTTCCCACACCCCTCTCTTCCTCCCGCACAGCTGGCTCGACGAACGCAATTATTGAGTTGGAAGACGACGATCAGCAAATCCGAGTCACATTTCCAAATCAAAGGAAAACAATCATTACATCGAAGCATCCCGGGGAAGAAAATCAAGAAAATCAGAGCCCGATCCAAGCAACGAATAACGCAATCGAGGCAGCCAAAAATCCAACAAACGATCCTCGAAGAACAACTCCTCCACCGTTGCCATGCAAAGACTCCGGCATATGATGATTCGTCGAAGGGGGCGGGGACGACAGCGGATGAACAAGAACAGAGACTTTCATCCCGGAGAAGCAGAAGCCAGGGCAGATGAAGTAGTAGCGCTTGGCCTCGGTAAGGAGAACGAAATCCTTACCGCTGGTCCAGTTGCCGACCGCACTGTCGGTCGTGCAGTTGTCGTACCCCGTCTGGTTCACCTCAAACACATTGTACATGTATTTGTGGTAGCGAAACGCTGAAAACGGCGAAATGGGTAAGGAATCCGAACAATGTTGTTCGGATTTAAGGGGTAGAGAAGAACTCACAGATGAAGTCGTTGACGAAGAAGGTCTGGTTGTTCTCCCAAGAGGAATAGTTGATGTTGGGGTTCCAGCCGAGGTGGCCGCCGACGATGTGGTCTGTGGCCGCGCTGAGCTGTGCAGCGGCGAAGAAGGAGCCGATGAAGAGGACCCGCCACATTGCTCTCTAACACCACTAGTTTCCCCTGTCTAGCTCTCTTCCTCACAGCCAGACTAAGAATTCCTGCCCTAAATACCCATCTTTCACTGCCATTTGACTATCCCTTGTCCAACTATAGTTCTGGATCGTGGACATGGACGGGACGGGACGGGACGAATTCAGTGTAGAGACGAAGGACGGGACGAATTTTTGTCTGACGGTACAAAACCCGTCCTGTCCAGTCCTTCTCGAAGGAATTTTCGTCCCGTGTGGGGAAAAAATCGTCCCATCCCTCGTCCCGGACAAAAAAAACTATTTGATATTTTTAATATATTAATATAGATTTTTCTAAGTTTTTTAGGGAAGTATTGAGAGAGAATCCAAATGGACATATGTACGATTATTTCTGAGCAACATTAGTTTGCACATGCGAAAAAATACAGGGACTTTGATGCAGATTGTCATAACGAGGCCACGTGGCTACATCTCAACCGTTGGATGTGAATCCGGCGGTTTTTTGTCCGCATTCGTCCGTCCATAGTCCGAGACCTTCGGACAAACAGTTTTTTAATCCCAGGGGACGAAGACCGTCCCGTCCGGTGGTTCCCGGGACAAATTTTCGTCCCCAATTTCGTCCCGGGACGAAAAAATCAAAGATGTAGGAAAAAATCAAAGTTCTAGGACGCAACCATCTGTTTTGAGTCCAATTAAAAATTCTAGGAAAAAAAGTGGTGCCCTTTTTTCACTGCGTTTTTTGTGTTTGTGAGGGAGAGGAAGAGGTAGAAACAGATGTAGAGAGGGAGAGCTGTAATGGCCGTCTTATGGGTTGAAGAGAGACTCAGATAAAGACTGGTAAGACAACCGAAACCGATTTTGCCATACCTAGCAACAAGTCATCAATGAGAGACGGAAAAAATTCAACATAAAATTTGATGATCCAACAAATCCATCCCCCCATCCCTCACCACCAAGCCCAACCCATGGGTATGATATAGATGAAAGATCTCAGTCGATCTTGACGGAAGAGTAGATGAGCCTGGTAAACCAGAAGCAGGCATAGAAGCCGATGGCGCCGGTGAGGACGAAGAAGGCATAGGAAGCGATGAGCATGTACCCAAAGTAGAGCACCGCCGACACAGGCTTCGAAATCCCCAGCTTGGTGAAGAAGTAGAATGCCGCATAGAGGAACAGGTACAGCGCCGAGGAGCCAGAGGTGAGGTAGGCCCTCCACCACCAGTGATAGTCCTCGCTGCACAGCTGAAAGTAGCACAGAACCACGGTGATCTCCGCACAGGTGACTATCAAGATCACCAGCACCAGGAACAGGAACCCAAAGATGTAGTAGAATTGGTGCAGCCAGATGGATGACAGGATGAAGAAGAGCTCGATAAAGACTGCGCCGAAGGGCAGGATCCCGCCGATGAGCACGGACAGGGCCGGGTGCATATACCAGGCCTGCTCTGGCACCTGCCTCGGGATCTTGTTCGTCTTCACAGGGTCCTCCAAGGCTGGTTTCCTGAAACCGACGTAGCTCCCGGCATAGACCAGCGGCACCGAGATGCCGAACCAGAGCAGCACCAGAGCAAACATGGTGGTGAAGGGCACCGCCCCAGAAGACTTCTCTCCCCAGATAAGCGCGTTGAGGAAGAAGAAAATGATGAAGACCACACCCGGGAATATGAATGCCGTCTTCAGAGCTGTCTTCTTCCAGTCCCCACCCTTGAAGAGTTTGTAAAGCCGGGCAGAGGAGTACCCTGCGAGCAGACCCATCAAGGCCCAGAGCAGAAGCATGGCAGTCATCAGACCACCACGGTTAGCCGGGGAGAGGAACCCCAGGACGGCGAAGAGCATGGTGACCACAACCATGCCCAGGAACTGGACTCCGGTGCCGACGTAGACACAGAGGAGATCGGAATGGGCCGGAGGCCGGAAGACGTCGCCGTGGACTAGCTTCCAGCCCGTTTCCTCTTGGGCCTCTTCCTGGGTCTCCAGCTGGTTGTACTGGGAGATGTCGCGATACAGCGTTCGCAGCATGATCATCGCCACCATTCCCGACAGGAACAGCACGATCATCACAGAGTTCACGATGGAGAACCAGTGGATCTGATCGTCTGCCATCAGTAGGTACGTGTCCCACCGCGACGCCCACTTCACATCGCTCTCCTGCAAACACGGACATATTTATTATTTAAGTAAAAATTAAAGCATGGAAAAGAGAAAATTCTGAGAAATTAGGATAGGTCACCTTGAATTCAACATCGTAGGTGAAAATAATCTCCTTGTTGGGTTCCACTTCCTGGGGGTTCTCAGAGTTGACCACAGACCGCTTCAGGTGCGGGTCGCAGGTAGAGAGCCGGGTCTTGTTCCCCTCCCACGCCCCGTCATACTCGTGTTTCACACTGAAGGGGTTGACCTCGAACCCCACAATCCTCGCAAGGTCCGTCTCCTGATCCTTATGGTACTTGACCAGGAAAGATAAGTGGTTGTTGATGATATACTTCTCCTCCGTGCTCTGCAAGAGAATCCAGAATAATGGGTCACAATTGTAATAATCTCAATTTTCCTTTTTTCCCTCTTGTTTCCTCTAGACGTAGTCAACCGTATAGTTCCGGATTGTCCAGGACGTGGAGGAAGGACAGGACGGGACGAATTTTGTCCCGTTCTACATCCGATGTTAGCTCAGGGACAAAGGACGTGACGGTTTTTCGTCCGCCGACAAAAAAACCGTCCGGTCCAATAATCACAGGATGGTTTATCGTCCCCTCCAGTCCTCCCGGGAGGAATTTTTGTCCCGAAATTCGTCCCGGACGAAAATTACCCATTTTATATTTTTAATATGTTAACATGGATTTTTTCAAGTTTTTTAGGGAATTACTGAGGCCACATAAAAATGGACATATCTACAATTATTTCTGAGTGGCGTTCATTCGCACACACGTAAAAATACATGAACTATGATGTAAATTGCGAGGCCACGTGGCAACATCTCAAACGTCGGATGTGAATCTGGCGGTTTTCCGTTCAGATTCGTCTGTCCATCGTCCGAGACCTCCGGACGAACGGTTTTTTCATCCCACGGGACGAAAACCGCCCCGTCCGGTGGTCACCGAAATTCGTCTGTATCCTTGGACAGGACGATTTTTTCGTCCCGGGACGAAATAATCGTCCCGTTCGCGTCCCTGCACTATAGTCAACCGCTTACCCCGGTGTAGTGGCCCTTCAAGCCGACCCGATAACCGAGCTGGTAAACCATGCTACCCTCGTGGTCGAGCCTTCTCATGGGCACCACCAGAGGAAGATTGTCAAGAATCCTGAAATTATCACAATTCCCCTATCAACATCATCAAACCCAGAGCAAGCTAACCAAGCAAGGATAACCCCTTGAAAATTGCCTTACATATTGACTAGATACTCGTCGTCGATCTTCTCTTTCAGCTCCTTCGCCTCCTTCTGGGAGAGCACTTTCCTGCAGACAATGTTGCATTGCTGGTGCTCCCTCATCTCAAACTGCAGACAAAATTCCATTTTCAGGGTGAGAAGAAAATTCTCAAAAATGAAAGAATTTCAAAACCAGGCGAATGCAGCTCACCACGTAGGGGGAGTTCTCTATGCGGTCGCCTCGGAGTACTTCTCCGAGGTTCTCGGCGCTGTCTATTATAACGTTGGGACGGCAGTAGGGGAGAGAATAGTATGAATAAGGGAGCTGGGTCTTGACTGATGTCAGCTTGTTCACTTTGACCATCAATGCATCTTTCTGCGAGAAAGAATCATACATTCAATCAGTAAATTCCAAGGAAAAATCATAGCCCAGAAATACATTTGACATTAGAAAAAAATGAAGTATATTTTTTGTTCCAATAAAGCTAAGGGTATCTTTCACTTCTCAAAGATTCTCCCACTTTTTTCCTTTTTTCCTACCTTTTTGTCAAAGATTACAAAGGCATAGCTAGAAGATCGGACCAAGAACAATCAAACAAAGCCGAAAAATAAACCAATTAGAGAAAATTTCCTAGAACCCCTACATACAAGCTCATGGAGTACTAAGGAAACGGCGAGAACAATATAACACAGGAAAATAGGATAAACAGATCTGGAAAAGAAAAACTTGGGAGATAAATCATGCCAAAGGCAATAAAAATCTTTGGCATGCAAAGTCAGTTTCCCAAGAACATAGGAAAGAAAACCCTAGAATCTTCGAGAGAAATCACCCTTTGAAAGTCCGCCGGAGCGACGCCGGGAAGGTAGAAACCGGCAGATCGGACGGCGAAGAGAAGAAGAACGATCCATGGCAAGATCTTCAAGCGCCAAGAGGCCGCCATTAGCAGAGGGGGGAAAACGCAGATCTGTTCTCCAACCCTCCGTCTTTGTTCCCTCCCCGTACTACGCTCGACTCGCTGGTTTTGTCTTGCGCGTTCTGGCATAGAGTGGGGAGATGACGGAATTACCCCTGATTGGTGTTATATTTTCACATCTTTGCCCCTTTTTGAGGCAAGGGCTACCGACATTTAGAGAACGTGGAGTTGCGGTTGTGATCTGATCTTTGCCCACTGCCTTTTGGACCTGGTGCTGCTGCTGGTATGGGCCATACCAGCAGCATAGTGCAGGGACGAAAAAATCGTCCCGTCCAAGGGTTTGTACGAAATTTGGGACGAAAATTCGTTCTGGGGATGACTGGACGGGAAGGTTTTCATCCGGTGGGACAAAAAAACCGTCCGTCCGGAGGTCTTGGACTATGGCCGGACGAATTTGGACGAAAGACCGTCAGATGGGAATCCGACGGTAGAGATGTAGCCATGCGACCTCGCTAGCCACGCAATCTCCAATGATGAGGACATGCGCGGGGGACGTCGGGGAAGCATATGCCGACGACTAGGACAGGAGACGTGGCACCAGCGGGAAAGGAAGTATGGCGTACGTAGGGGAACATACCTTCAATTAAAGTAAAAAGAATAAAACTGTTTTTTTCGTCCAGGACGAGGGGTGGGACGATTTTTTACCTTCGGATGAAAAACTCGTCCCCAACTTCATCCCTGCACTGACTCCGGGCATCGGATGGGACGAAATTTGTCCCGTCCCATCCATCGTCCACATCTGGGACGATCCGGAACTATAGGTATGGCTTTGGGGCTAATGACGACCCGTCATCTATTTTGTCTCTTACCGTCATCTGTCTTACGTAATCGTCGACCTCGGAATGGGAAACAGAATGAAAGTGTTGTGCCTTGCTCTGGCTGAGTGCACCTTAATCGAGCTTTGAGCAAGCGCGGTTGCCTAAGGTTTTCATTTTCATTTATACTTTTCCTTCTGGTTCATTTATCAATTAGTGGTATTAGCATAATAATTTTAATTCAAAATAAGAAGATTTTTATTCTTATTCCCTTTTATTTGTGAAATATTGTGATAAACATAATAATCTGTAATCTTAATAATATTTTTTATGCATACTTTTTTATGCATACTCTCATGGAGGCTAATTTCATCTTCTTTATCTTTTTCTCTTCTCTTATTCCTCTTTTCAATTTCTCTTATTATTCTTCTCCAATTAATCTTTTATTCTTCCCTTTTTAGTTTCCTCTTCTGTTCATCTTTCTTTATCCTTATCTTCTTCTTCTTCTTTTTCTTCTTCTTCTCTTATTAATCTTTTATTCTTCCCTTTCTAGTTTCTTCTTCTTTTCATCTTTCTTTATCCTTCTCTTCTTCTTCTTCTCGTATTAATCTTTTATTCTTCCCTTTTTAGTTTCTTCTTCTTTTCATCTTTCTTTACCCTTCTCTTCTTCTTCTTCTTCTTCTTCTTTTATTGATATATTTATCATATTTTCTCCTTGTTTTATTAATCTTTTCAGCAACATCTGAAAGAAGTTTTTATATCAGATGTTTATATATTATCTTGTAATGCATTATTCCTTTTACAATAAGTCCATGCCAATATTGAACTTTGTGGTGTGGTGACCTTGTGTGCATATGATGATGAATGCACATCAACCATGTGTCATGCACATGTGATTACTATGTGGATATTTGGCATGCAAAACTACTGTAGTTAATGGCGACTATGTGTTTCGACAATGGAGGTCTTGCCTAGATGTAAAGATAGTGTGAGCTCAATAACTTACTATGTGATTGGCCATTTGTTCCCTCTCAAAGAGCAGTGGCGCGTAGCGATTAACCACATGTGACACTTTGTGTTGTCCCTCCAGAATCTATGCAAGTGTCAATCCACACATGTACTTGCATAGAGAATTTGAACTAATAATATATCTGTATACGATGATATGAAGGGCCTGTTCCTCATAAATGACTAGAACCTCTCATATCGCTATAGCTCTTACCGATAGAATTATTAATTATCTATATGCTAATCATACCTTCCATGTCTCATTCAACATTCATTAATATAAATTAATTCGTCTATTAATTCTATATAATGATGTCTTAAGGATATTTGTGACAATTTGTGAGTTATAATGATATCAAAATACGATGGTCACCTTTCTTTAAGCATGTATTCTTAGCATTCATATTCCTAGGATTTTTTTAGAATGACATAAAAATATCTAGATTGAATATCATTATCTAGTCCCACTAATATGACAAGATTGGTATATTGATAAACCAGAAACTTAGTTAAACTCCACCATTTTAATGCTCTAATTTATGCAACAATGTTCTTCAAATTTTAATTTATCACGCTCTAATACATGATAACGGTAAGTATTATTCAAGATATATTTTCTAATAAATTTAAAGGTGTTTTATATTTTGGGGGATTTCTAGCTGTTTTATAGTGAAAAGTTCACTCAGATAAATACAACTAGTTAAAACTATTTTAAATAAGTGAAATAATAAGCATATTTTATATCATTTTATAGGATTTTAAGGAACTTTGGGGATTCTTTAGATCAAAATATCAATTCAAATGAATTCAATACACTTGATCAGCACTCTAATGGCAGAATTTTTGGGCGGTTGCGTTGGCTGATGTAGTGTTTAAAGGTGGCGCCACTCGATGCCCAAATTGGGTTGTTGGGTGTAGCGGACAAAAAAATGTTGTAGCTGTAACCATAGGAGTGTTGGGTTCTAGAGGCCTTGATCTGGATGAACAAAACAAAACGATGCGCAGCGGAAGACTCTTTTGCGAATCGAACGGCATCAACGAAAAACATTAAAACGAGTACCTTTGCACGAATCTCATTCGTGATTTCTTCAATCCCGGAGTGAGACGAGTCGAACTGCTCAAGTGTGCAGCCTCTAGACGTATCCACGTGGTCCTCGGCGCGTCGGATCTCCTCCTTCTCATTGACGAGCCCCGTTCTTTCTCCGTCGGCGTCGTTACGTCGTCCCGATCACATCAAGGATGGAGAGGGGGGGTTTGGGGAGAGTGAAGAAGAAGGGGAAAGGCCCCTGAACAATTCTGGCCTGGGTGAATTTCGTTCAAGGCCTTCCCTTATTTATACTAAGTGGGTATTTTTCATAAAAACCCCCAAAACTTAAGTATATCTTCCAACGTCCAAAAGACCATTTGCGTGTGACCCTCTAGGCCCATGTATCAGTTTAGTTAACGACTCCAGCGGCCCAATAACCTTTATTGGCCTTCCAAATTAATTAACTATACCATCATATAGATTAATTAATGTCGGATCGATTTAACCCAATCGATAGGTCGAGACTCCGACACGTGGGGTGCCAAGCTACACCTCGTGTCCTAGAAGATACAAAGAAGTGTGTATTGACTCACTCATGGAACCTGTTCATCATCGGTTACCGTGTATGTATAATCCCTCATCCCACTTGACGCTCCTTGGACGACTTAGTGTATGGTCAACTATCAAACCCTAATCGGGCATCCGAGTTAGTACTGATGCATTTGGAAAACATCGGAGAACTCTTCTCCGATATTTCACTGCCTTGGCCAAGGACTTCATTACATCATCTTCCGTGAGCTTTCACCTCTTATACCGAGGGTGGACGATCCCATCTTGACCACTCAATCATCTTCATGTACTTCTTGATGCACCTGAACTAAGACCGTTTAGAATCCCATGACTAGAGACTCGATGGCCATAGCCAAAGTGCAATCGTCCGTCCACAAGACGTCTTTGGTGTCTCAGGTCTAAGGACCACTTACACAACCGTGACATGAATCAACCCGATTGACAGTTCGGTATAATACCATTCAGGGATTCGTACGGATCAATTCAGTGAACTCTTTCCACTAAAGAGCACCCACTATCTATCCTTAGTGTCGCCACACAAATGGCTACGGGACCGGCCATACTCATCATATGAGTGAGGCTAGATAGTGCTATTCTATCCGGATACTTCGATGTCCTTCTCGCGTATCCTTCGAATAGGAATGTTTAGAACACATGCTTAAAAACTAGTGATCTCCGCATTACGATCTCATCATAATTCACTAAGTCCAATCATGTATTCATGGACTTCATTATACGCATCACACGTGCACTATAATGAATATGTTCTATTAATGAATATGGAACGAGATGTGGAATGTGTGATTGGCTTGCCGGCCACATATATTTCTATCAAGGAGTAATGTATGAGCATAGTTTGAAATAATAAAACCCGTCATCTCCCTCAACTATCCACTAAAATGTTTATATAAGGAAAAAAATGAAAAAAAATAAATGAAATATTCCAGAGTTCTCACAAACCTCAACATAGCTTCCCCCTAGGGTTGGGTGGTCATTTGTCCCCAAGAATCTTGATTAAATTTGAAACCTCTCTCAAATTATTTTAAAACAAGAATGGATCAAAAAAATATGGTGTACTAGTTTGACAACAACAAGTGGAGAGAAGAAATCCAGGATAGGTACAGCGAGAGGAAGAAAAAGTTTAAATAAAGATGCTCTAACTCAATGAGCCTTGAGATTTAATTATGTGGGATTTAAGAGCTAGGATGTCTTGTTCTCCAGCCATGATCCACATCCTTAATGGTTCATATTCAAAAATAGACTTTCTAAAACCAAATTGTTGGGTTAGTTCCACATTTTTTGCCTTATTTTTTAATTAGCTCCTAAAAGTCCTTAAACAGGCTCCAAGATGGATGTCTTGTATATTGACATTCTTTTATGAGCTGGTTCATGGCTTGCCTTTCTTATTCTGTTCCATGACGTGGCTTGGACTTCTCTACTTTTCCCATTTGAATCCAACATTCAAAATTTTATTTCCTCGAGGCTTGCATTTTAAATAAACCCCCAACATGTGAGAAAATGCACATAACTTTAAGGATTCGTATGCCGATGACAAGGATGGGAGATGTGGCACCGGAGGGGAAGGAAGTATGGCGTTCATAGGGGAAGCGAGATGGCACCGGAGGGGAAGGAAGTATGGCGTTCATAGGGGAAGCGAGATGGCACCGGAGGGGAAGGAAGTATGGCGTTCATAGGGGAAGCGAGATGGCACCGGAGGGGAAGGAAGTATGGCGTTCATAGGGGAAGCGAGATGGCACCGGAGAGGGAAGAAAGTAGGAGCCGAGAGAGGTGGCACCGTATGCCGACGATGCGGAGGGGGAGGGGCAGATAGCCAGTTAGTCACCGGATGGGAGAGGTTTCCTCTTTCTATTGGTAGGTTGAGCCCTAAACGACTCAATGGACAACATACCTTTTTCGTCTGGGACGAGGGACGGGATGGTTTTTTCCACGGACGGGATGAAAAATTGTCCTGGGAGGACTTGACGGGACAGTTTTTGAACTGTCAAACGAAAAATTCATCCCTTCCTTCGTCCCTGCACTGACTCCATACATCAGATGGGATGAAATTCGTATCATCCCGTCCATCGTCCACGTCTGGGACACTCCGTAACTATAGGTATGGCTTCAGGGCTAATGAAGACCCTTCATCTGTTCCGTCTCTTACCGCCATCTGTCATACGTAATCATCAACCTCGGAATGGGAAACAGAATGAAAGTGTTGTGCCTTGCTCAGGCTGAGTGCACCTTAATCGAGCTTTGAGCAAGCGCGGTTGCCTAAGGTTTTCATTTCATTTACATTTTTCATTCTGGTTTATTTATCAATTAGTGATATAAGCATAATAATTTAAATTTCTAATAAGAAGATTTTTGTTCTTATTCCCTTTTGTTTGTGAAATATTGTGATAAACATAATAATCTGTAATATTAATAATATTTTTACACATACTCTCATCGAGACTAATTTTTATCTTCTTTTTTATTTTTTTCTTCTCTTATTCCTCTTTTCAATTTCTCTTATTCTTCTTCTGTTATTAATATTTTCACTTTCCTTTCTTCTTCTTCTTCTTATATTCTTCCCTTTTAAGTTTCTTCTTCTTTTCATCTTTTTTATCCTTATTTTGTTCTTCTTCTTATTGATTAATCATCTTTATCTTATTTTCTCTTTCTTTTACTAAACATTTTTAGCAACAAGTGATTGGAGTTTTTTATTTCCCAAGATGGACTTTATAGATTATCATGTAATGCATTATTCCTTTTATGATAAGTCCATGTGAATATTGAACTTCATTGTGAGGTGACATTGTGTTTGGATGATGATGAATGCACATCCTACATGTGTCATGCACATGTGATTCCAATGTGGATATTTGGCATGCAAAGCTATGTAGTTGATGGCGACTATGTGCTTCGACAATGGAGGTCTTGCCTAGATGCAAAGGTAGTGTGAGCTCAAGAACTTACTATGTGATTGACCATTTGGTTCCCCTCAAAGAGCAGTTGCACATAGCGATTAACCACATGTCAGTGCCAATCAACAATAATATATCCCTCCAAAATCTATGCAAAGTGCCAATCCACACTTGTACCTGCGTAGAGCATTTGAACTAATAATATATCTGTATATATGTTATGAAGGTTCTGCTCCTCATAAAGGACTAGAACCTTTCATATCACCATAGCTCTTATTGATAAGATTATAAATTACCTATATGCTATCCACATATTCCATGTATCATTCAACATTCATTTACATAAATTAATTCTTCTATTAATGCATTATAATGATGCTTAGGGATACATGTAATGATTATTGAGTCATAATGATATCAAAATACGATGGCCAGCACATGTATTCTTAGCATTCCTATTCCTTGGATATTTTAGAACGACATAAACATATCTAGATTGAGTATCATTATAGTGTCCCACTGATATGACAAGCTTTGTTAGATTGATAAACCAGAAACTGATTTAAAGTCCATCGTTTTAATGCTCTAATTTATGCAACAATTTTTTTTTATTTGTTTATTAATGCATGATAAGGGTAAAATATATAAGGATTTGTTTATATTTACAGGATTTTTTACTGTTGTATAGTAAAAAGTTCTCTCAAATAAAGAAAATTAGTTAAACTATTTTAAATAACTGAAATAATTAGCATATTTTAAGGAAATTTAGGGATTATTTAGAGAATAATATCAATTAAAATAAATTCAATACCCTTGATCACCATTCTACTGGCAGAATTTGTTCAAGGGTTGCATTGGCTGATGTAGTATTTAAAGGTGGCGCTGCTCGGTGCCAAATTTGGTACTTGGGTGTAGCGGACAAAAAATATTGTTACTGTTACCATAGGATGAATGTATGAATCTGGTTTGAAATGTTTAAAGCTTTTCATCTAAGATATCCACTACAATTTTTACCTAGGGAAAAAGATGAAAGAATAAAATCAAATATTCCAGATATCACACAAACCTCAACGCAGCTTCCCCTTGGGTTGAGTGTTCCTTTTTCTCCAAGAACTTTAATTAAATTTGAACCCTCTCTTGCAATATTTTAAAACAAGAATGGATCAAACAAATATGGTGTACTAGTCTGACAACAACAAGTGGAGAGAAGAAATCCAGGATAGGTACAGAGAGCGGAAGAAAAAGGTCAAATAAAGATGCTCTAACTCAATGAGCCATGAGATTTAATTATGTAGGATTTAATTATGGTTCGTATTCAAAAATAGACTTTTTAAAACCAAAATTTTGGGTTAGTTCCATACTTGTTGCCTTTATTTAAAATTAACTCTTAAAAGTCCATAAACAAGCTCCAAAATGGATGTCTTGTGTATTGAGCTTCTTTTATGAGCTGGTTCATGGCTTGCTTTTCTAATTCTGGTATATGACGTGGCTTGGGCTTCTCTACTTTTCCCATTCGCATCCAACATTCATAATTTTATTTCCCCAAGGCTTGTATTTTAAATAAACCCCAATACACAGAACTCTAAGGATTCGTACAGGGTTAGTCTCAGAAATCAATCATATCCAGAAAAAAGAACTTAGAAAAATAAATTAAAATTATCTCATTTCAACCTTAAATGATGAATAATGCAAGTACAAACCTAAAAATAATGCTGAAAGTCACATATAATTTTTATTTATTTATTAAGATAATATGATGTTATCAATGATAATCTATGATGTGGACATTTACTCATAATATCTTTTTACTTTCCCAAGTTATATTAAAATGATCATCACAACCTTGATGAAAACATATAGTTGATTTTCAATTCAATATACATACATATCTATATCTACTTGTCCCTAATTGCCTTCTTATGGATTCATCATTCCTACACTCTATTCCTTATGTCACTCTTAAATCTCTATATTTGTGACCCTCCATCCTTCCACATTTCATACGTATATTCACAATCTCTTTTTATATAATCTCCTTCTCATCTCACCATTTCCAACTTCTCTCTATCTCTTATTTAAGAAAATAAACATTCCCACATTCTAATCACCATTTGATGAGACATTAATATCCAAATATATATTCCCAATGGAGATGAACCTTACTCAAATTTGACATCATTGTACCCATTTAGGGTTCCATGACTTGGTAGCTTCAACAAAATGGGCCTATGGTTGGGCATGGACTCTAGTATTGAACATTATATTGTCTTCATTGATAATGTTGGACAGATTCCTACTGAAATCATAAAAGATACAGATTAGAATTTGATAATATTCAATATGGAATGTGGTGCCACAAATTTTTATGTCCTGCTAGCACTTTTTGTTCCTTTTGGTGGGTGAAATTTTGCTACCTATGTGTATACTCTGGCGATTAGTGTCCTTCTATCAGGTCACCTCATTCAACGTACACATATGATCACCTTCCTCTCAGCACAATCTTCAGACCATCACCCTACTTCATGTAGGTACCCCAACTGAAGAAGGTAGTTGAACAATCTCCTAAACCCCTATAGAGGATACTTCTAGAATAGTCCCATAGAATTTGAGGAGAATTATGTTTCCCTATTAGATGGTTCTGATGTTAATATGGTCCCTTTAAAAGGTTTATAGTGAGAAGCATATACACACATTTCTAACACTTGATCGAGGGTGTGCTACTTGAATAAAAAATATGGTATAATTCCATGTCAAATTTGGAATTATAGAGGATTGGGAAACCTTCTTCACCCAGTCACAATTAATTTCCTTAACCAATTATGACAAACTGGAGATAGTTGGGATTTTTGAAATCATGATTCAACCTGAAAGCATCTTTAATTATGAATATGTTGTGAATGTATGATGTATATAATAACGATTGGAAAAAAATATTATTTAGAAATAGATCCTGTTCCCTGTATGCCCTAGGATCACACCACATAGCCATGAAGCTATTATTGTTGGTTTCTAGATGCCTGGATCTGGATGAACATAAGGATTTCATATAACAAAAGACTTATAACAGAATCATAATGGCATCAACAAAATCAAGAAACAAATGACCTGTGCAAAGATCGCATATGTGATTCATTGGATCCTGGTGTGAGATAAGTCAAGCTGCTCATGTGTGAAGCCTCCAAACGTATCCACGTGATCCTCGGTATGACAAATCTCCTCCACCTTGACGAGCTCCGTCCAACATGTGTGATTGTCGTTATGATGTCTAAATCGCATAAGGAGTGGAGTGGAGAGAAGGGAGAAGAAGGGGAAGATCCTAAAAAATTATGGTCTAGGTGAAATTCATTAAGGGCCTTTCCCTATTATTGGCCTTCTAAATTAATTAACTATACTATCATATAGATCAAGTACTCTCCGATTGATTTAAGCAAATCGATAGATTGAGTCTCCAACCCATTGGGGTGCAAAGCTACACTTCGTGCTCTAGAAGATAAAAAGGAGTGTGTATCGACTCACTCATGGAACTTGTTCATCATCTGTTACCATGATTATATGGTCCCTAATCTACTTGAAGCTTTTAGGATGACTTTCATGTATGGTCAACTAGCAAACCCTAATCGATCATCCCAGTTAATACAGATGCGTTCAAAAATCATCGAAGAACTCTTCTATAATATTTCATTGCCTTGGCCAAGAGCTGTCTCCTCTCATATCGAGGGTGGGCAATCCCAAATTGACCACTCAATTGTCTTCATGAACTTCTTGATGCACACGAACTAAGATTATTTAGAATCCCATGATTAGAGACTCATAGATCATAGTCAAAATACAACCTTCCATCTACAAGACGTCTTTGATGTCTTATGTCTAAGGACCACTTACACAACTATGACATCAATCAACCTGATTGACAATTTGGCAGTATACCATTTAGGGATTCATATGCATCAATTCAGCGAACTCTTTCCACTAAAGAGCACCATCCACTATGATGTTGGACGTCGTCGAGGATGTCGTACGGTCCGCACTGAGTATGATGGCTCGGTACCAATAATAGATGGTGGTATCGAACGTCAATGGCGTCATCGTCTGATGGATAAACCCTAACAGGTTTATGTGACTATGATGTAGTGAATGAGTGCCCTACGTGTCGTATGTGCAGACTCTGACTCAAGGGAGGCGCGGGGCTCCGAGCTTGGATGAGGTTGCCGAGTGACGTCGACGGCAGCCTCTCAAACCTTGCCGGAGTGACGTAGGCATCTACGGCCAAACGGAATCAATCCGTTGGGCTCGCATGTAATGGACGGTCTCGACCATACCGGTAAGACACTCAATTTGTCATAGTTCTCTCAATTATTCCTCTATCACCTACCTAGCCCGAGCGTAGTGGAGTCAAGACAAAAGTGTCTGCAAGCGATAATTAAACGAGTGACAAGAGAGGACGGCGTACCTCGTCGGTGCATGGCTCATTGTGCAGGGCCATCGACGTCGACGGCGACGGTCAGAGCAGGTGTGGAGGAAAGGCACTGGAGAGCATATGGCAGCTCGATAGGTGATGTAATGATGGAGCAATGGTAAAGGTGAGAGGAGAGAGAGTATGGAGGAGACGCAGTGAGTCGGGTCGAGCAGTCGGCCATTTTGCGGCATGCCCTTATGGTGAGGTGGCGCAGTGGAGTCAGGCAAGGGGACACAAGCAAGGGTGTTCACCACATCGGCAATTCACTTGAGATCCCCGGGCAATCGATCAATATTGGCGGCCAATAAGGGATGTGAACTAGCCGTCGGCCTTTTGCGTTGGCGCTATGGCGCTCCTCAGTGCGAGGTTGTCATCAAGAATTTGACCAATCGTAGAGGATCCCTTGGTTGAATCTAATGGTCAAACCCGTTGGCGAGTAGGCCCTAAGACGGCCGGTTTGGCAGCGACTCGCATGCTGAGTGGGTGGAGACTCCAGCAGGACAAAATTGGCATTGGAGGAGTGCGCCTCTGTCGCCAGATTGGGTCAACGCTGTCGGTGAGTAGGACTTACATCAGTTTGTCTGGCAGCAATTCGCGTGCCCGAGGAGGGAAATTCCCGTCAGACGCAATAAACAAAGGATTGTGAGCTTTTGTTGTCAGACTGGGTGCTAGTGTTATCGGCGAGTAGGACCAGCATCAACCCATCTAGCAGCGATTTGCATGTCTGAGAGGAGAGAAATTCCCATCATACGCGATAAGCGAAGGATGGTGAGCTTCCATCGTCAGACTGGGTGCCAATGTCGTTGGCGAGTAGGACCGGTGTCAACCCATCTGGCGGCGATTCGCGTGCCTGAGAGGAGGGAAATTCCCATCGGACATAATAAATGAAGGAGGGTGAGCCTCCGTCGTCAGACTAGTTGCCAATTTCGTCGGCGAGTAGGACCTACATTAGCCTGTCTAGCAGAGATTCACATGCCTGAGAGGAGGGAAATTCCATCGGTGCAGTTGTAAGGGGATGGATGAGCCTCCGTCATCAGATGCGTGGAACTATTTAACTCTCACGGCCATGTCGCTGGTTCAACAAGGTCTACCAGAATGGATGAGAAGGGCAAACCTCCAACCCGCCCAATTCCTTCCTTTCTTCCCCTCTGATCTCTCTCTTCCTACTTTGTTCTCTTCTCTTGAGCGAGGAAGGGAGACAAAAAAAAAACAATGTTGATTCCTTTCTTGATTTCTACTGGTCTAAGGGGGCTAGGGCGCCCCCCTCTTCTCTTATAAAGGGGGGAAAGGGTCAATGGGCTGATGTAATACGCGAGTGCCGGGATCGGTGGCTCGTATTACAACACAGTAAGAGTGAAGGATTACTAAACGACAATTATGATGCATGCAAGTATTTTAAGAAAAGTCTTTGATGAGCAATAAGAAACACTGACTGACTAGGGGGACAGTCTAGTAAATTCTCGAAATAAAAAAATAATCACGACAGACTCTCAATGACCCTCAAATCACGAGAATGCCTTGGACAAAAGGAGCATTTTACGGCTCAAGAATGTTCACATTTTTGTATCAGGAATCTAATTTTCTACCTCAAGAAATACCTACCCCTCGACACAAGTGGCTATCCTATTGATTTGTATCTTATTTAACCACGGTAGTAGAAAGCGATAGGGAAAGACGACACTACAAAAAGTAATAATACTGATATGTAAAGGGGAAGACGAGAAGGAACCTGGTGTGAGACAAAATCTGCGTATTGTGCTTCGTCAATAGCAATTTTGTTGACATCGTCCGGAGTGATTTGAGAAGCTTGTCACGGGCGCAAGCGCGCGGGTGGGCATGGGCGTGCGGGCGGGCACGTACGAGCGGATTGGATACGGCCGTGCGGACAGGGCGCAGGCGCGTTGACAGGGCCAGGTGGGGGCACGCAAGCGATAGGGGGGACACGTGAACAGGGTGCGAGTGCGCCGGCAGGGTGCGGGCAAGGCACGGGCGTGCTAGTAGGGTGCGGGCTCGCTGCCTATAGGGTGTAGGTGGGGGGGCATGGCACATGCATGCAAGTAGGGTGCAGGCTCGCAACGGGGCACAGGTGTGAGGCAGAGTGGGGGCCCACAGATAGGGCGCACGCGCGTAGGCAGGACACGGGCGTGCGGACGTGGGTGTGGGCACCAATGGGGTAGCCGGTGAAGGGCTTTGATAGGGGACTGGGACGACGGTGGTGGTGGCTGCACAGCGGTGGCAACGGCGTCGATGGAGGCGTTAGTGACCTTGACAACAACAATCATGGCGATGGCAAGGGCAGTGGCAACAGTGGGCGTTGACCAAAATCCTTCAAGATACGGCAAAAATGGTCGATTCTTGAGGATCTTGGACGAAATAACAAATCAAGAACCCAGTTCTTGAAAGAGTTCAAGAGATACTGGGCATGGAGAAGACCAATCAGTGGTGAAGCAATCCACGGAGTGATCTCGACGTGGGCGGCGTAGACGACGATGAGGGGGTCATGTTCTCTACTCTCTCTATAGATCTAACTGCTATCTACTCTCTAAAGACAACAAGAATAAATATTCAAACTTTCAATTTTGCAAATCCTACATCGCGAGACGTTGCCTCCCCAGGCGAGTATTACAATGACGAATGAAAATTTAATGGACGAGGCCCAAAACATAATGGCCCAGTCTGAGTGTTTGACAAAAATTAAAATACAACGAAATTACGATTGAAATTTACGAACAAGTTCAAGCCGAATACTTGAAGTCAGGGTTGCGAACATCAGCACGAGCAGCTTGGTGCGGTTGGATTCATCCCGTGTCGGTGTTGATGCGATGGTCCCCATCCTGGGGCCCCCTAGTGGGTCAACAAAAAAAGGAAATAGGGTCAATTAGGGGCCCTTATAGAATGGGCCCCCATTACACATAGAAGGGGGATTTAAAACATAAAAGAAAAGGACAAAGAGGGAATGTAGGAGGGGGAGTCCAAATTGCTAAGGACCCCCTCCCACACATCGACAAAAATGCATGGCGTAGATGGGACGTGTCGATGTGCAATGAAAACTGAACGACAAGAGGGGAAAAACACCAAACACGACAAAGAAACGATGAAAATGAAGATACGATATTCGAGCATCATCACCCAGCTGTCGATGACGGTGGCGGGCTGTGCGGACGACGTCGTCGGCGATCCTTGATGGTGTGCACCATCAATGCTCTTGGGGTCGGAAGAACTCGGCTCCGTCAAGTTGGGGGAGCCGGCGGCGTCGTCTGGCGAGCGCCTGGTCATCGCTGGCGTGGATCGTTCTCTGTGGTGACCAGGTCATCCATACCTACACATAAGAGCCTTCGCAGTATCCTATCCCCTGCATCGTTAATTACCCCAAGTAGTATAGGATCGACTAACTCGTGCCAATCGGGCGAGATCACTGGGGAAGTGGTTGCGGCCAACTCGGTCACATTGAAGTGGTTTAAAAAGGCCAGGGTGGAGGGGGAGAAGGGGCTTGGTAGGGAATCGGGCCCGCCAGTTAGATGTGGAGCTGGTCCCCCACGAAGGAGGGACTTCGACGACATAGGCGTGTCTGCCCACTCGTTGGAGGGTCGAGAACGGGCCGACGCCACGAACATGTAGCGTCGTGGCCGACCTGGGAGAATAACCCTCTGACCAAATTCTCACCAACACTCAGTTCCCCACATCAGACACTCAGAGTCAGCTCTGCGAGTCAACAGCCTATTTGTACTTTGCATGCCTATATGTAGATCTAACATGTTGATGACGATGCAATGACAAAACATGCTGGGCGAATGCAAAAAAGAGGACCTTCTACGGGTGCTAGGGTATGGGGTTGTCAAGGGACTTGGCCGTTGGTGATCGCGGGTGGGCTCAACCTAGTGGCGTGGGCCTCCGAGGAGTCAAGCGCATGCTCGGCGCATGGGGTTGGGCAACAACGGTTGGCCATTACCTTGCGGGTGGCATGACGTTCGTAACGCGTTGGCCGCTCATCATCCTGGCAAGGGAAGAGTGTGGGGTCTATACCAGGTCGAGGAAACTCCTAGACAAAGTCGGTGGGGTTGATATGTGTCTGCTTCGGGTGAACGGCACGGGCGATTGGGTGAGCGACGTGGTTGGTCAGACGGCTAGCTCATGTGACTCTAGTAAATGGGCGAGCGGCACGGGCGGCGTTGTGTTGAGTGCGGGTCTCCTGGCTGATTGCGCGGGTGGTCCAGCGGGCGGCGTGATCGGCTGGGCATGATAGCACGTCATCGTCGTTGCATCCTGGCTCTCAAGGGGCGGTAGGATAGCAGACGATCGTTAGCCTGACCATCCTAGTTGGGGCACTCTTTGATGCTGGCTTCGTGGTGTAAGGGTACCACGTGACCCGTCGTCCCTGATGCAGGAAAATAAACACACGTTCGTTCTGCCGGCTATGATGACGTCGCGTTTATAAATCCAGGGATGACCCAAGATAATACTTCCTACTTTCATAGGAAGGATGTCACGCAGGACGGTCTCATTGTACGTCCCCATTTTTAATAGGACATGGCATTGTCCCTTCAACTGTAGTAGTGACGAAGCGTCAATCCACGACACGTCGAATGGAGTAGGATGAGGCATGGTCGCCAACCCTAGTCAGGCGACCATCCTATCCGAAATGGCATTGACACAACTGCCACTATCCACCTTCAACTTACATGCTTTGTTGTTGATCTTGACAAACGTGTAGAAGATCGATGTCCATAGAGTCGTGTTAGCCAGCGGGGCTGTCCTCTGTAGGACAGGTCAAGGGTTAACCTGTGTTGCAACGTCAGGTGGGATGGACGTCCCACTAGTGTGTGGGCGGTCAACAATGATGCTAGCAAGTTTCTTAGCGCTAGGGCGTGGAGTGGGTGCTGGAATCGTAACGGCATCCACCATCTGGATGTACCCAACCCGGGGGTTGAGTGATTCGTACTCGTTCGTGATCTCCTTATCTGCATGATAGTCATCATCGGGTAACGGAGTTCTCTTTTCTGGTCTTGCTCGGCTCCTTCTATATCGATCAGGAGAGCGAAGGACAGACATTGGCTATCTCGGTGCCCTTACCCTTGGCACTTAAAGCACATAACCGGTGCTTGACTAACGGTGGTGTTGCGGGCCAGAGTGTCGCTCGTGACGGCCCGAGCATGTGGGGTAGAACCCACAGAGGTGGCAGGGGAAATTCCTTGCCCCCCGGTGTTCTGGGAAACCCGAATGATAGCACGTGGTGCAGTGCGAGCGGGGGTGGCTCGAGGCATGGTGTGAGTGGCATGCGCGGCAGCCTCATCGCCAAAATGCTCCATATGCTCCACTAGGTGGTAGGCCTCATCGACCTCAACAAGGTTACACTTAAGAACCTTGCCACGCAGGGTCGGCCATAGCTCATGGGAAAATAGGCCAATGATGATTTGAGGGTCCTCCATGAATCGACATCACATCCTGCACTCCTCCAATGCCTCTATGTACTCTGTCACAATAAGCCGACCTGGCCTAAGGTTGAGCCACGTGAGGAATAACAACGTTTGATACTGTCCGGGCAAGTACTTGCTCCTCAACTTCTGCGCCATTTCGACCCAGGACGTGATGGGCCATCCTCGTCGCTCGGCGGCGACACGCTCATTTTCCCAAAAAATCTTGGCCTGTCCACCAAGTCTCGTCTCTGCATATTCGACGAAAAATAACAAGTCGTCGTCCCTACGGTACCACCAGAAGTAGGAGTTCATGCTCAACTCCCAGTCAATGAACTCCTTGGATTTCCTCGACCCGTCAAAGATGGCGACGTCGGCACCCACGCTCTTTTAGATTTGAACGTCGTCCAAATTGCTTCGGCCATGCTGACTTGCCAAAACGGATGCGCCCGTCAAGCCTTGACCATTTGCTCGTATTGCATCGACTCCACTATTCTTCCTCTCTCTTGCCTCGACTCTAACCTGCGCCATTACACTCCTACGCCGCATCACCGCAGCAAGTCGAGCCAGCCGTACCCTCTTCGACACGTCTCTCACTACATCAGCCCACTCCAGAACTTGCACTAATGGGGATCACAATGACAAACGATGCCATCGATGAGGTACGCCATCCCTTGATCGCCTATCATATTACTTTCTTCAGTATATTTTTGACTGCTCCCCACCGTGCTCGGGTTAGTTTAGGTGTGAGAGTTTATCAAGAAAATTATAAATTGAGTGAATTCTTTGGTACAGGTTGGGCCCATCTATGGAAATTCTTCCGTTCAACCCCATAGTCGCCATCGTCGCTCCGACGAGAGTCAGAAGGTCACCGTCACCGTCATCAGCCATCCACTCAAACCTCAGAGCTTGATAAATTTCCCCATGAATCGAGCCTACACGTCATCACATAGTTACATCTCCTATTGAATTACCCATCAAACGATGACATCGACGATGACTGACATCAGTTATTCTATTATATTCCTTCAAATAGGAATATTTAGGGCACATGCTTAAAGACTATTGATCTCCCTATTATGATTTCATTATAATTCATTAAGTCTGATCATGTATTTATGGACTTATTAGAAGCATCACTCATGCACTATAATGAATATGTTTTAATAATGAACATGGAATGAGATATGGAACATGTGATTGGCTTGCCGGCCAAATATATTTCCATCAATAATGTTATACCAACTATACATGCTCAACATCATCTGTGCCTCACGTAGATATCCAGAATTTGAAAATCTAAAGGGGTCTCTAACAACAAATCTGGGATTACCATAAGCCAATTTATCTCCCTTGGTTACTTGTGGGATACTTTAATTGTACATGAGGGGTTAGAGAACGTGAAGGAGGTGGAGTCCAAAAGAATCGCCCCATTGAGGTGCCTATTGACTTCTTACATCTAGTGACTTTTATTAAGATTCCACGTACAAGCAAGGTTTGAATATGGTCTAGAAAGTGAGAAGAAGGCATTTGTATGTATTGCTGCTTGGAGTTTTGTATCACTAATTTAATTTTCTATGCTAGAATTATATTACCCCCTAGTTACTTCCTCCATCACTAGTTCTCATAAACCCCCCCCCCCCCCCATAACACCTAATTTGAGTTAAACCATTAGTAAACATCTTTAAATGTTTCATACCATGTGGTTGTTACATGTAGTCTTTCAGAACGTTATGAGAAGCCATTGTTACAAAGAGATGTTCTCCTTCCCCATAGAGAAGTTCATTTTTGGACTAATTTATCTTGAATTCCACCAACTTGCGGAATTGTCATGTATATGGGAACATCTGGACCTAATTTGAGCTATAAAGACAAAGCTTGAAGACGTTGAAATTGTAGGGGTTGACCTTATAGAGGAGCAAACAGGATGGGGTGAATAAGCAGGTGGGCGAAGCTATATGATAACAAGATATATAAGATAATGCACATAATTATGGGTTAATATGACAATATTTACAAGTTTACAAGCATTAAATTTATTGTACTTGTGTGTTGTCAAGCCTAAAATGATTAATTTTATTTTTAATATGATATTTTGAATTTATGATTTTTTCATATTTTTAGGGATTTTTTTATCTTATATTCTGGAAATAAATAATTTTTGGTGTCAAAATGTACTTTTTAGAATTTGTCTGACATTAAATTCAAAAAGATATTATTTTATAATTCATAAAAAATATAATTCACCAAGTACAACCCATTGACCAATGGTGCTGATGCAACCAATTTATTCTGAAAATAAACGGAACACTATTTGTCCATAATGGTCACGGTGTACCCGACTCTATCCAAACATGAAAAAGGTACGATGCTCTTTATTATGCTTGGAATATAATAGCAGTCTTCTTAAGACAGGAAATCTCTGGATGGAAGATTCAGGTTCACTGTCTCCATACTGATAGCAGCAACTCTTGTGCCATTCCCCACTCTCAGCTCCACCTCGCCTTTGCTCAACTTTCTTCTACTTGTCACCACCTGCAAGTCATTACAGATATGAGAGGCACATCCAATATCAAATACCCAGGATGATGAATCTCTACAAGATAAGTAAGTATCTATCACAGAGATACCTGAAGCATTGCCATACCTCTTTTGAGCTATCTCGTTGAGGTACTTCTTCAGTTCCTCTTCCAATGGCCCTTTGTTCCATTTGAAGCACATGCCTTTCTCGCTATTGTCCTTCTTTGTTGATTGTGCTTTCACTTGCTTCTTCTCTTTGTCTCGCCTTTAGGCAGACATCGCCTTTTTCTTCTTGTTGGTCCTACAACAAAGAGAACTCGGACCTTGTCCTTTTGAAGGTTGCCCTCGGCAGTGGTAAGCATGTTAAACAGCTCCAGAAGAGTTGTCTGAATTTTTTTCATGTTAAAGTTAACAATGAACTAGGAGAATGAATCGGGTAAGAATTCAAGAATAAGGTCCATGCTCATCTCAACAAGTAGTTCAACTCCTAGCATTGCCAACCTTTCTATCCACTCAATCATCTTTAGTACATAAGTTTGTACCGAAGACGATTCGGTCATGAGAGCCAAGAATAGGCTCTTCGATACCTCATATCTCTGAGTCCTACTGATGTGGAACGTCGTCTAGGACGCCGCTCGGTCAACACCGAGTATGATGGCTTGGTGCCGATAAGTGATGGTGGTATTGGCCTACGACAGTAGCGTTGTGCGACCAAAAATCCTAACAGAAAAGATGCGAGGTATTTGGTACATGCAAGTGCCGACTAGCTAGGAATACCGACACCTAGGACCGATGGAGTCGCCCAGCGGTGGAAGGGTAGATTACTCTGCTAGATGTTGCCCACACGTGACGGGCGGACCCAACTCATACCAATAATAGACACTCTAGCAAGACGTAGTTCATGCTCAACCTGTCCCTCTAACCTACATCTAACCCAAGTGCGGTGGAGGCAAATCGAAAATGCACTACAGAGAAATAAGAGACGAGCGGGCAGAGTGACGACGTACCTCGTCGGTGTCTATTGCCGGAATCCTCTACTTTGTGCGTCAAGAATAGGCGCGAGCATTGTCGGTGATGGGGCGCCAAAGAAGGGATGCCGGCGAGGTGTGACAGCCCGCGGGCTGGAGCGGCCTGTTAGGAGGACTGAAAAGGAGGTAGTGGCAGTGCAGTGTGTCGGAGGGGCCGAGCTGCTCGGGTCGCAGCCAACGGATACTGCTACTCTGGGCAGGTGGGCGCCGATCGAATGGTGCGATGGTGGTGGGCTCTAACTCGAGGTGAGTAGAACCCTAAGCTGGCGGCAGAGGGAGATCACTATGAGCGGCAATTGGGCATCGGGGCAGACAGGACTTCGCATGCCCCTCTCAACAGCAGTGAGCCTGGCGGATGGGGAAGGGGCTTCTGCCACAAGACCCGTTGGAGGTCCAAGCTGTCGGCGGGGCAACCAATGGGATCCTCCCAGATCCACCTGTTGACCAGTCATGCGGGCAAAGTCATCGTCTCTGCGCGGTAAACCATGGGGAAGATTCTCGATCAAACAGTTCTCGTCCAAGACCATTTCTGGTCAGTGAGAGCGCAGAGCAGGGGACTCGGTTGATTGTCCAGTGAGTCCCGGTCAAGAGAGTCCTCTCGTCTAGGGCGGGTCACCGGTCAAAGAAGTCTCGCTCAATCAGTCCTGATCAGTCAATTTTGCGATTAGCGGAGGTCCCGGTCAAGCAAATTTACGACCTTCGACGTCTGATCGATGGATTTCGCGTCACGATTGACCGACATAGGCCTGATCGGGGCGGAATCCCGGCCGTAGTTGATAGACCACTCCTCAATTCCCGGTGCAATCGAAGTTTCTGCGCAGGGAGTTGTCTACTCCAGTCACGAGAACGTTGACACCGAATGGTGTGGTCGACGTTGGGAGAATTCACGCACCATGTAGCACCACACTAGATGGAAAGAATATGCCGTGCAAGTAGGGGAGATGGATACGACCGCAAACGGCCGACACCCTTCCTTCCACCCTAGGCCTTCTTCTCTTCTGCTACTCCTTCTGCACGAACGGGACCTGCTTCTCTGCAACACAATTTTTTCAACAAGAAAAAAGTCCAAATTCTAGGGCGCCCATCCGTGCCCTTTTATAGGGGAAGAAAGGATGTGAATGGGCCCCTTAGTAGTGTCATAAGAGAGAGAATAAGGGGGGGCTAAGCCCACTAAGGGAGGGGGAGGTCTTTATAGAGTGGACTCCCCCCTCACTACAATGCAAGAAAGGAAAAGAACAACGAAAGAAAATGACGGACGGGAAAACACAAATTTGAAAGATACGGATGAAAATGACTGGTAGCGAGCACGATGCACCCTCTACCTAGATTACCTGAATCTGGGCAGTCGGGCAGTCACTTTGGCTTGCCGGGCGGGCTGAACACGAGCCGACGGTGGTGTCGTTGGTGATGGTAACGTCTCCGAAGATGTTTCTTGGGGCTCGGGCTGCACCGCACCATCACCTACTATGTTCGAGAATAACTCCATCAAATGGAGTAGCATTGACATTTGCTCATATCTTCATGTTGCCTCTGCAACTCATTGCACATAGAAGCTAGCATGTAGCATTGGACTATAGTGGAGTCATCTTTCCACTTCTGATATTCCATAATCTCCCCTTCAGTTGCATCCGATATAAGCTCTCTAGGGCCACTATTCTCAAGGACATAGGCTATGTGCTCAGACTTAAGGAGGATCTTTAAGTTCGTGAACCAATCAGTAAAGTTCGATCCAGTCAAACGATTGGCATCCATTATGCCACATATCCGGTTGTTCGATGATATCTTTACCTACACGGGATATATCTAATGAACTACTAGTTCAAGCAGATTCTAAGTTCATCAAATATAAATAGTTCCCACTAAAATTAATCATTCCATACAACCCTCAAGGGTATGGAAGCGGAGAAACCGACTATCTCCTAGTGGGGATCATAATTTCAACATGTGTAATATGACCTAGAGTATACCCCCACCAATCATAATATACATTATTGAACACCCATCTCATGGGACTTAAAACCCTTTGCAATATCCAATCATATTTTGATCCCCAATGCTCATGCAGAATACCCCCACCAACCACTGAGTTTGGTCTGAGGAATACCATCGTTACTTGTCAAAAATAGATTTGCATGTAATCCAGGAGTATACACCCACCAAACTACACGGTTCCTCTATCTTGACCTTGTGTCATAAACTAATTCTTAGTTACTCCCGAAGAAGTAAGCCTGGAGTTGACTCCACCAACCTAGCTTAATGGGACTTGGATCCTAAAAATATAATGTCGGAGGACAATGCTTAAGTTTGTCACTTTTGCATTGTGGCTCATATTTTAAAGAGAGGGATTTTGATATGGTCTCTTCAGTGACATACACACATGTAATATCTCATATTAACATATGCCCTAACTCATGTGTGCTATATGAATTTGTATGTGTGAGTGTAAGTTGACTATCTCATATAGTCAACTCCAGATTCCAATTTTATTGGTCCACTAACTGATGGGAACCTACATTTAGTCCACCTAAGTTTTGATTTTCCACATCACATTCATCATGCCACAAATTTATATCACAAATGAAATCACATAACAAATGCAATATAACTCAATTATTCAAATACTTTAAAAATTCTAGCAAAGAAACATGACTTTCATGCTTAAAAATTCAAGAAATAATCATTTGAACATTTTAACTCTTAAACTATTCCATTCAATAAATCCAAAATTATATATTTCATAATTTTACCAACCTCAAATAAGTTTATTTTTATTTATGTGAGTTAATAAAATTCAGAAATGGTTTTATTGATTTTTCTAGAAATTTTCCACAATTTATTTAGCCTTAAATAATTTATTTCTGAATAATTTAATAAATAAATTACTTGAGAACGTATTTACAATTAATATATCTATATATAATAACAAGGAATAAGGAGTGGCACAGTGCTAGCCCCATCCCCCCCCCCCACCCTTAGCGGGTGTGAAGGACCTGGGTTCGAATCCGATCCATTGGGTTGGACCCGATCTGATTAGGTCCAACCCGACCGACCTGGTCAACCTATCGAACTGGGTCCTACTCGGGTTTGACCTGACCGATCTAGTTTCCCTGATCCGACCCGGGTTCTGATCGGTCGACCCAATATTGTTTGAGCAGCTTTCAAAGCCGCCGAAATCAGATCGGGTTTGACCCGATCTGGGGCCATGTGGTGGCCCGCCTGCCCATGCGCTTGCGCCCTGTGTGGGGCACCTCTGGGAGCCGCTGGCGGTTGCCAACGGCTACCGTCGGTCGCGCACGGTGGCCGTGGGCTGCCGCCCGCCTGCCGGGCGCGAGCCTGCGGTTGGCTGTAGCGCCCATTCAGCTACCACGAGGGCCTACACGCGGACGCGGGCACCTTGGGCGGCCGTTGGTGCCTGTGGGCGCCCCTTGGGTGCTCGTGGGCGGCCCTAGGTGTCCAGCACCGGCGGTGGCCACCATCTAATGATTAAAAACATCTAAAATGATTTTAAAATCATCATTTTAACATTGTTTTGGATGATTTTTCCATCATGTTTGAACCAAAACACTCAAGAACCTAGCTCTAATACCACTATTGGGTTCGGTGCCTCGGTTTTTCCATGGAAAACACATTTCCATGGATGCAAAAGCGTGTCGATTGATTCACAATCAATCTTTAAAATAAAATGTTGAATGCACCTTTTTGGGAACTTGTTCCACCCTTGAATTTTTTGCTCAGATATCGTTCTGAAGCTGTTCACACATCCGGCCCCTAGAAGTATCCACGGGATCACTCGGTGCTTGGATCTCCACCTCTTCCGCTTCAACTCTTCTTGGAGACTCTCTCGTTGGTTGATGTAGAGAATGAAGAAAGGGATGGGCTCTCAAATCACGCTTGCATGGGTGCTTAAAATGAGACCCCTTTCCCTCTTTATATTTCACTTAAGGTTTTTCTCAAAAACCCTACAAACTAAAATATATCCACCAATGCCCTTATGACCTTGTGCGTGTGACCCTCTAGGCCCATGTTTCATTCTAGTTAATAACTTTAGTGGCCCAATAATATTTATTGACCAACCTTATTAATTGACTATATCAACATATAGATTAATTAAATAAGGATCGATTTAACCCAAACAATAGGCTAGGTTTCCAGCCCGTGGGGTACCAAGCCACACTTCGTACTGAGTAGTCTCGAACTCTCTCATGGAACCTTTCCCAGCATCGGTTACCGTATATGTATAATCCATCATCTGAGCGAGACTTTCGAACGACTTAGAGTATGATTTATTTTCAAACCCTAATCCGTCATTCACTTAGTATTGATGCGTAATGGGGATCATTAGGGAACCCCTTCTCAAATATCCTTACTACCCTGGCAAGGGATTTGTTTGCATCGTCTTCCTCGAGTCAATCTCCTCTTATATCGAGGGCGGATGATCCTGTCTTGACCACTAAATCATCTCCGTAAGCTTCTTACTACATCTGATCTATAAATTATTTGAATCCCATGATTAGAGGCTCATTAGTCATACCAAAACGTAGTTGTCCACTCACAAGATGTCCTTGGTGTCTCAAGTCAATTGATCCCTTATACAACTGTGACTTGAATCAACTTGATTAACGTTTATGTATAATACCATTCACAAATTCGTACGAATCAATTTACTGAACTCTTTTTCCAAAGAAAACCCACTATTTGGCCTTAGTGTCGCTACACGAATAGCCACAGGATCAGCTATACTTATCATATAAGTAGGATAAGCTTGTGATATTCTATCTGGATAATTTGATGTGTCTCGACTACCAATTGAAGAGGAATATCCAGAATAAATGTTTAAAGACTAGTGATCACTGTATTATGATCTCATCATAATTCACTAGGTCATTGCACGTTGATAATCTCAAATTTAGGCGTTAAAATTTGTCGTTGGTGATTGAGATTATTCAATAAATATATATATTCAACCGTACTTAAAAATACGAAGCGTCTCCACTGATGATTAAGGCATTACTTTTATATAATAGTGATAATCAATGAGAGGATTGATGAAAACAAGATTCGAGTACGTGAGCTAGTGATATCGATTAAAAATACATGTTATTAGTTAATTTAACGTAAAGAGAAGAGTAAGTACGTTTGACGGACATGATGACAGATGATGGTATGAAAGACGATATAATTGGATGTGAGGTGGTATGGTGGCGAGGATGAAAAGACAAGAAAAAAGAGTAAAATTGTCACTCATTAAGGGCAATTTTGCACAATTTTATGCATTTAACGAGATTAAAAGGGGGTGTTATCATATATTTACATGAAATTAGTGTTTTCAAGTGATTTCTGATTTTTCCTTAATTTTCTGTTAATTTTATGAATTTTTAGGGATTTATTTGAGCTTAAAATAATTATTTTTAAATAAAAATGGAGGTTTAATATTTAATTTCGCAGTTAATTAGTATGGGGATGAATTTCTGGATTTTCTGGAATTTTATAGGATTTTTTAAGGATTTTATTAGATTTTTCTGAGATTTATTTGAGGAAGAAATGAATTTTTTAATGAGGAAAAGGATATATTTATATGGGAAAAAAGAGTGTTAAAGGTGCATTACCCCAAGGGTGTCCTAAAGTTCCGCCACCAAACTGTAGTACGGAATCATCTCCAAAGATCTCGGTCAGTGCAGGCATATGCCAAACGTGAATACCACCTGAAGCTACAGGGATAAGGTTTAGGGTTTAGGGTTTAGGGTTTAGGGTTTAGGGTTTAGGGTTTAGGGTTTAGGGTTTAGGGGATTTTCCTTAAATTGGTGTTGCAATTATGCCCTTAAAAACAGCTCTTGGTTTTGTGTGCAGGCCCAAATATATTATTTAAATAGTTACAGGGTTTTATTGCAATAAATCAGCAATTTTTAATGGTTTTTATGAGGAGGAGGAGAGAGAGAGCGAATAGGATATATACGTAAATATTTTTGGGCGGCGTCCTTTTGCATGTCAGCATTAAATGAGGGACTTGATTGCAAAATTCCAGGCCACTCTCTCCGGTAGGTAAGCTCACCTCCCGTGCTGTGCATGCAAAGTGCATGCACGGGAGGTGACGTGGCATCTTATGAGTGGCTTACGTTATAGAAAACATAGAGGTACGTGCAAATCGCTATGTATTATATTGTTTTTTTATTGTTTTTCTTTATTTTTGATTCGAGGCAAAGGGGTACGTGGCCCAACGAGAAGGAACCCACCATTTGAAGTTCAAAAGTCATCAGTTAATGAGAAATCGACACGTCATTGCGTGTTTTAAAAGAAATAATTAAATAAATTGATGTAAATCCAATGGTTAAAATTGGTTTAAATTCATTTATTCATAACTTCTGATCCTGAGGTCCGATTGAGATGATTTTTTTATGGATTTGCTCATCTTAACCCCCTCTTTCTATCTATGGTTGGATCATTCAGATGAATCCTACATTGATAGATAAAAATTAATTACTAAATGGGGGTAAAATGGTGATTTTCACCATGTACCTGAGTATAAAAGCTGGATTTCGAGAGGGGGAGCTCATTTTGGATGGTGTTCTATCACAACTGCAAGACAGAGAGGAGATCCAGCTTGGATCAACTCGTTTGGTATTTTTTTCCTTCTTTGTATTTGAACTTTTGGTGTATTTTGGATGTTGTTAGATGAATTTCTTAATCGTTCTTCTTGATCCTTGTCTGAACTTCTAAATCGTTCGGCTTGAGTGGCATGTACAAGCCTTGACTAGGATTAAGAGGAGAAATTGAAAGATTTACCTAGCTATTCCAAGTGCATATCCAGAAAACTATAAAAAAACTTATAAAAAAGGGTTAACTTTCTAGGAGATTAGGTTTCCCATTTTATTATCCAATAGAGTAGTTATCCCTGCATTATCAAACTTACAGAACCAACAAAAAAAAATCAAAATTTTCTTCTTAATCTCTCTAATTGAATTCTTTGATCCTTTCACTTGGATCAATTAATTCAACTTAGAGCCCCTTATTTCTTCTACTCCTCTCATATCTTCTACCTCCCTCTCTAACCTCCTTGTCTAATTAGGTTGATTTGATCTTCATTGAAGATCAAATTAACTCTAATTAGGATTGAATTATCAAGAAAACCATCAATTGAATTAACTTAGTAGCTTCCCTTGGACGGTACCCTTTACTTATCACTACACATCTTAAGTAGGGTTTTAGAAATTTTATTGTATCAGCTAAAATTTACAACGACAAGGGATTAAATTTGGTAAAATTGACCCCATTTTTGGCTTATCAATTGGCGCCGTTGCCGGGGAATCAACGCTAAGGAAATTCAATTGGTTTTGATTTTTATGAGTTGTACACTTTAAAATTGTATTCAAAATCTTTTTGATTGTATTTTCTATAAAGTGCTTATTTGTTATTTAATACATCTTCACACACTACATCTTACTTCCAATTTTGGATTAAAATGCTAAGGAAGTGGTATGTATTGAGCTTAAGTATTATTGCAACACATTTTATTTCCTAATAGACAAACAACTATTTCTAAGCATATGAAGCAACCATGTCTTACTATTATGGGCATAATTCTCGTTACCATGAGTTGCATGAAAATTATCACCATGATGATTTATACTATGAAGGTGCACAATCTGACTATTTTCATGATTATAGTGACTTATTGAATCATGGTGAACATTTTCATTGTAACATCAATCCTCCTATGTATGCTTATGACCACTCATATGAGGCCTTCCCCAATTTTCATGAGCATTCGTGTTATCTGAAATCTCCAGAGACAAAAACCCCTAAATTTTCTCTTCATAATACCCATGATCATGACTTCCACCCTCATGCCATGCCCCTTTGGAATATCCACACTATGGGTGGGGGCAATCACCATCATTATGTCTTTCCTGTACCATTTCATTGCAAAATGCATCATCTTCATTTTATAAAGAGCATCATGTGTTTGTTAATGAGTTTGAAATGATTCACGAGAAAATTTCTCAACTTTATGACTCCGAAGAGAGTGATTAGTTTATGATGAATTATTTTCTTGAATATGAGGATGTTTTTAAACATGAATGTCTTTCTAAAATGATTCTACTGCATAATATTATTAGAGGGTTTTCTAGTAAAATAAATGATTTGTATGAAAGGGGAGAATACTTCTTAAGGATCTTATATATGGAGAAAGATGTCTGCAAATTTTTGAAGGATTTATTATCAGAAAGTGCTCCCCTTGAGGAAGATTATTTTGTTAGAAAAATGAAAACCATTAAGATGGAGATAGCTGAAATATTTAATTTACATTTTTGTGAAGATGAAGTACATGGGTATCCTTTTCTAGTTCTCCTTTACCTCTTTTTTCCTATGTCTTTAGCTGTCACACGAAGTAGGTGGAGCCCACATCAAGGAGGAATCAGGGGATGCAACCTTATCATAAGGAGGAGCGGGTTCAAAGATTTGTCCACAACCTGTTGTTTTAGGACCCAAGTCCTCAATCTGATTTCTCTTTTAAATTTCTCTCTTTAAATACTTCAAATATTTTGATCATGTGGAACCTCTATCAGTCTTGTTGTGGTGTTTTTGTTTTTTTACCAAGATTTTGACTAAATTGGAGCAATTATGATGCATGATGCAGCCACAACTTATTCAGGATTTTCATTAATATCATCTCAACGGTGAGCCACAACGTCCATCCCCACTATTTGCCATTCTTTCCCCCAACTTTTGTTTTGGGTTATTTATTCAGTAATGCATTGAGGTCCATGCATGTTTTAGTTTGGGGGGGGAAGCTAGTTCACTTTAAATGACAAACTGTGATTTATGCATTTAATTTTGAGGAATATTACATGAATCAAACCTGCCTATAACCATAATTAACATGCCTATACATGAATAAAAAAGTTTCATCCATGGATTTGGTAACATGTGTAGAGAAGTAAGCTCCTAGAACGGTTATGGCCGTTTGAAGTTGAAGGAATCCTAGCCCTTGATTTCCTTCTCTCTCCTAGTCAACGTCCTCGGTTTCTATGCCCATTTAGAAGTCAGTGCACTTGGTATTCCGTGCTTTTCGTATTCCCTGCAGGCACCCCTTTGTATTTTGTGCCACGTGTATCCAAAAAAAATCATATCTTTCCAAATTTAATGTCAATAAATTCCATAAAAATCATACTCTGTCTCAAAAGCTATATTCTTTTAGAATCTATTGTTATAAAAATCTGAAAAATGTAGAAATTTCAGAAATTCATTCTAAAAATATATTTAATCATTTTAAGCTTGATAACATGCACATATGAGTACTTTAATGCAGATAAACATGTAAATATGATCATATAAGTTATTTATAAAATGCATGTTATTACATGTATTCATGGAGTTTATTATAAGCATCACACGCGATAATAATGAACGCAAATATTTTATTCAATGAACTTAAATAAACATGGTAGTATGATTGACTTGATGGCCACATAATATCCATCATCCATCCATACAGTTGGAACTTTAATATGGGCTGCCAATCTTTGTAATAAAAATGTTTGAAATTTCCTCTTACCTTGGTAGTAAGATTGACAGAGAGTGAGGTTTTGAAGATCATGTTGGGTTCTAGAGGCCTTAACATGGATGAATAAATCAAAACATTCCACAGCGGAAGACTTGAACGGAATCGAACGACATCATTAAAACTATGAGACAAAGTACCTTTGCACGGATCTCATCCGTGATTTCTTTGATCCGGAAGCGAGACGAGTCAAGCTGCTCAAGTGTGCAGCTTCTATACGTGTGATCCTTGGCACGTCAAATCTCCTCCTCCTTGACGAGCCTCGTTCTACCTCCACCGTCGTCGTTACACCGTTCCGATCTCATCGGTCATGGAGAGGGGGTGTAGGGAGAGTGGAGAAGAAGGAGAAGGCTTATGAACAATTCTGGCCTAGGTGAATTTCCTTCAAGGCCTTCCCCTATTTATACTAAGCAGGTATTTTTCGTAAAAACCCCCAAAAATTGAGTATATCTTCCAACATCCAAAAGACCATTAGTGTGTGACCCTCTAGGCCCATGTATCAGTTTAGTTAACAACTCTAGCGGCCTAATAACCTTTATTGGCCTTCCGAATTAATTAACTATATCATCATATAGATTAATTAATGTTGGATCGATTTAACTATATCATCATATAGATTAATCAACACATGGGGTGTCAGGCTACACCTCGCACTCTAAAAGATACAAAGGAGAGTATATCGACTCACTCATGGAACATGTTCATCGTCGGTTACCATGTACGTATAATCCCTCATCCACTTGATGCTCCTTGGATGACTTAGGGTATGGTCAACTGTCAAACCCTAATCGGTCCTCCGAGTTAGTACTAATGCATTTGGAAATCATCAAAGAACTCTTCTCTGATATTTCACTACCTTGGCCAAGGACTTCATCGCATCGTCTTCCTTGAGCTCTCATCTCTTACACCGAGGGTGGGTGATCCCATCTTGACCGCTCAATCGTCTTCGCAAACTTCTTGATGTACTCGAACTAAGACCGTTTGGAATCCCATGATTAGAGACTCGTTGGCTATTAGTCAAAGTACAATTGTCCGTCCACAAGACGTCTTTGGTGTCTCAGGTCAAAGGACCACTTACACAACTGTGACGTGAATCAACCTGACTGATAGTTTGGTATGATACCATTCACGGATTCGTACGGATCAATTCAGTGAACGCTTTCCACTAAAGAGCACCCACTATCTATCCTTAGTGTCTCCACACTAATGGCTACGGGACCAGCCATACTCATCATATGAGTGAGGCTAGATAGTGCTATTCTATCCGGATACTTCGATGTCCTTCTCGCGTATCCTTCGAATAGGAATGTTTAGAACACATGCTTAAAAACTAGTGATCTCTGCATTACGATCTCATCATAATTCACTAAGTCCGATCATGTATTCATGGACTTCATTATACGCATCACACGTGCACTATAATGAATATGTTCTATTAATGAACATGGAACGAGATGTGGAATGTGTGATTGGCTTTCCGATCACATATACTTCCGTCAGATCCATTACTTGTTTCTTGGTGTCTTGAGTGCATGGAAAATGTCAATAAGGGAGAGAGAGGCTTGTTTGCATCAGCAAAATGTCATGGTCCTTGTGGAACTTATGGACCTAGGATAAGTTCTCTCACTTTACACTGAATTGTGGCGATCACATTTTAATAGAATATATCCATTTCATTCTCTCTTCATATTCCATTTCCCTATCATCACCACTTCTCATTCCATCCTCTCCGTCTCCGGGTAAAGTAGCAATTAGGGATTTTATTTCTTTCTCTCTCACATGGTTAATAATCATTCTTAGAATTGTTTTCATTTGTTTTATTTTTCACAAAATGAACTCATTTTATGGAAGGAATTCTGATTACTATGATTATGATTATGATGATAATTTTGACCCTCATGACTTTTTTCATAATTCTAATGATCTGCATCATAATGGTATTCAATCAACTAATCAAACGTTTATGGATTTCCCTTGTCATGTTTCAAAAATAAAACATGACACTCCTTATGCTTATCATTTTCCATATTCACAAAATCAAAATCCTCAGCCATCATATTTGAAAATGCATTAATATCTTGAAATAAAAAAATTAATCATAGATTGATTCAAAATATTATGGATTCAGTCACCGTATTGGTGTTCCATGGTGTGGATTGAGAAAGATAAAGATATAACAATGGTCCATGATTAATCAAATTCAGAAAGTAATATATGATGATCTAGAAAGAGTTTTGTCTTTCTTTCTTCTATCAATCTATAGTGGATACATAAGTAGACCCCCATGTATGTAAAAGGCATCTTGTGATTTTTTCCTAAGTAAGCTTTGAGGAGTTTTTCTCTCAGTAAAAAAAATATTTTCATCCATTTTTCATCTTCAAAAGTGAATGATTGAAGGATCAGCGATCTGATCAAGATCTGTGAAAATAAAGTACCACTTGACCATTAGGCACATGAGAACAAGGTTACTGTGATCATAAATCTTTTTCAGTCACATGTATTCGACTTTTTCCTCGGTGATCTTCCTAGAGGATAGCCTAGATTCTCACTTTTCTGCACATTACCACCAACTGCCATTCATTCTGACAAATCCATCATCCATCTCTATTGTGACCAGCAAAGAATCCATATCGGCCACTCCACTCCACTGCTCACAACCACATATCAGCTGCTATTTCTATCCACTCCCTAGTCATGTTTTAAATCTCGCTCCACTACATTTAATCTTGCCACAATCTATCATCACCCCCTGCTACCAAAGTGGGAGCTAAGGTATTTTAATTATCATTTATTAATATTAGAGGAAATTCCATAAATCCTCTCAAAATTATTATATAAAATTAGGATAAATTAGGTTAAAAGTATAAGAATTTTCTCACCGTATTCCTACAACTGGATAAATTAGGCTAAAATATATTTAACTCTTAAAAAATATTAATCCCAAAAAAATATACGTTTATTAAAAAGTCACTATTTCAATACCTACCAGGCTACCCTGATTATTAGATAAAATTATTCTTTTTTGGATTAAGAATTTTTGGATTATTAGATAAAATCCTGTCTCATTTTATGCATGTTAAGAATTTTATTTTGAATAAATCATAAATTTTTTTTTAAAAGTTTAACCCCGACTTATGGTTTATCACTAAACCTCGTGCTCCCTCACTATACTACCATTGCGCAATATTGAAGTGTGCCACATTTCACACACCAGACAAAATGTGTGGTTCATGACAGTCCAGATTTGGCTAATTTCATTGCCCAAGAAAGAAACCAAAAAAATAACTAATTGAGTTTTTTTGAGACAATTTTACCAAGTTATTCAAACATAAACTGGTGCCTTCATGTTTTTTTCTGTACTATCTAATTTATTCAATGTAAATTTGGTATATTTAAAGTGGATATCGTGATGATAATTTTTTGGTGTCCCACATATTTTTACGTCAGTCCAACTTTTAGATAAACCAGGTACAAAAATAATAAAAATAACATTATTAAATGTAGACTACATGTAATTATTTTTTAAGCTTATTATGATGACGTACTTGTCATTTTTTTCTTGTATAGAATGAGGGTATAAATGAATGATTAGTCAATTTTCATATTAATAAATTTTTTTTGGTTTGGCCAAGTGACGGCACCTTAATCAGATCCATAACTGTGCCAATAGACTATTTTCTATTTTTTGAATATTCACGAGGTAAGACCATTCCAGTGCTCTTTTTTGCCATACACAAACTAAACCAACAATTAGAATAATCATAAAAATTAATGATTCTTCAAATACCCAACCCAATAAAATACCAAAAACAAAAAAACTCATATAAGCAATACAAACATTTTGAACTTTGGAAGTTGCACCAACCTCAGTTGTTCTGATGGGAAACGTTTAACATTTCCCTCTTTCACTCTCTCCCTTTCTCTTTCTCTCCCTCTTTCCCTTGACTTTTTATTTCTCCTCTCTCTCTCTCACGTTCTTTATTCTCTCTCATCCCTCAGCACTCTCTTTGACTTTTCTCCTCCACCTATTCTCTCTCTTTTTATCCACTAATTCATCATCCCAAATTCCCACCATAATATACTCTTCTACCACTCTCTTCCCTCACTATTTCTCTTTCTTCCTCTCTTCTCTATAACTTCCAAATTTGGATTTTCTCAAAACCTCTCTCCCTTAACTTTCTCCCACTATTTTCTTCCACGTACATTATAAATACCATCTCTTCTCTCTACCACTTTCTCTCAAACTTTCCACTGTTTTATCTTCTTTTATAACTGCATATTTTATTTTCTTTAAAAGGGCTATGGTCCTGCTCGTAAGAACACTTTTGCTTGAGTTTATTGTGAAGTCTTGTGTATTGGAGAAGACTGATACTCTAGTGATAACGACAACGACAGCAATTATTTATGTATCTCATCTTCTACAATGATCATCTCCTCATGGGTTCCTCCCTCCCTTTCTTCCATACCTTATCTTCTTCCATCATCTTATTAACATTTAACCCTTGACATCATTGACCACATACCCTCGTCTCATCCCCATAATCTTGCTCTCACTTCTCATTTTCTTGATTCATCATATATGCATCCCTTCTCATATCTTATCACATCTATCTTGTGAGTTCACTTTGAACACTTCATTTCCACCCTTCTCGTGCTATATATGAAAATCTTCTCTCGCCAATCGATTATTTCACTCCCATTATATCTATTTCCCACACCTTCTTCTCTTATCTTTCATGCCTTCATGTGGAGCTGCAGATCCACGTCAAAGCAAGGCTAGTCACACAGTAGAACAACCAAGCTATTGGATCTCTTCTCCAAGGTACCTTGTGATACCTTAATTTAGAGATACTTGATGGTACATGATAACTGTTGATTTGTTTTGAGTGGTCGTTTGACCTTATGAATCCCTTTCAGTTGAACTTTGATCAGATATTTTAAGTCTACTAATTCCATTAAGTTAGGGATATCATAGTCATTCCCTAGTTTATCCTTGTTAAGGCCCTACTTCACTGATTTAGTCCCCTTCTACATAATTAAGCCCATTCGGATCACCCTAAAGGTATATTTTATTACTCTAATTTGGTATTAATTTGCATGAAGTCCGCTTTCTTGTCCCACATCAAGTGGTATCAGTGCTGAAATGTCTTTCTTGCTTGTTTTTTTCAAATATAATATATATATATATATAGGTTGTCCCTTTAGTTAATTTTTGATGTTGTATTCGTTTATACTTTTTTATCTTATCATGATAAATAGATCAGATCTAGATTATTCTCGGAAAGATAAGGATTCTAAAACTCTTTGGGAAAAAATTGTTATGGATGGCGTAAAAGATGCAACTCAACATTTAGCTTCCTTAAAAAACATTAGAGCTAGAACTCCACCACCCATAGACCATCAAAGGAATCCTAACCATAATTTCCCTAGAAAGCTTTACAGTCAGAATATGAATCTAGACAACCATAGAAATGCACATTGAAGGTTTCAAGCCCAACACTCTGATAATAATTATTAGCATGTGAAAATATATACTCCCACATTTGAAGGTTGTCAAACCCAAAATAATATCTGAATTGGGAATCTCAAATGAACTGTTATTTCTCATGGGTAGATATGTTGGAGGCTCCTCAGGTCAGGCTTATGGAATTAAAGTTATCATGTCCAGCTAAAATACTTTGGAACAATCTGAAGTGTCTCTTAGATAGTAGATTTCAGGAACCCATGGCCACTTGGGAGGAGGTGAAAACTAATTTAAGGGAAAATATGTCCCTTCTAATTTACCAAGATAGTCTCACTGATCAATGTCAACAAATTCAATGAGGAAATCGCAGTGCCTTAGAATATGTAACTGAATTTGATGAACTGATGGTGACTTGTGGTTTCAGAGAATATCCTCACATCACCTTGTCAAGATTTAGAACCGGACAGAGAGATGGCATATGCTGAGACGTTATCCTACGGAATGTTAGAATGTTGGAATAAGCATACTAGACATTCATTGATTTTGATACTTTTTTCTCTGTCTTTGCCTCCATATCCCCAGAAAATTACCTACCCCCAAGGCACCTCAAATCTATCTCTATCTCCATCTCTATCTCTATCTCTATCTCTATCTCCATCTCTATCTCTATCTCTATCTCCATCTCTATCTCTATCTCTATCTCTGTCTCTATCTCTTTCTTTGCTTCTGTCTCTGTCTCTGTCTCTGTCTCTATCTCTGTCTCTATCTCTATCTCTATCTCTATCTCTATCTCTATCTCTATCTCTATCTCTATCTCTATCTCTATCTCTATCTCTATCTCTATCTCTATCTCTATCTCTATCTCTATCTCTATCTCTATCTCTATCTCTATCTCTATCTCTATCTCTATCTCTATCTCTATCTCTATCTCTATCTCTATCTCTATCTCTATCTCTATCTCTATCTCTATCTCTATCTCTATCTCTATCTCTATCTCTATCTATGTCTCTATCTCTATCTCTATCTCTATCTATGTCTCTATCTCTATCTCTATCTCTATCTCTATCTCTATCTCTATCTTTATCTCTTTCTCTGTCTCTATCAACATTTCTCTCTCTATCTCCGTCTCTATCAACATTTCTCTCTCTATCTCCGTCTCTATCAACATTTCTCTCTCTATCTCCGTCTCTATCTTTACCTCTATATCTCTATCATCATCTTTATCTCCATCTCCATCTCCATCTCCATCTCTATCTCCATCTCCATCTCCATCTCCATCTCCATCTCCATCTCCATCTCTATCTCTATCTCTACCTCTATCTACCTCTATCTACCTCTATCTACCTCTATCTCTATCTCTATCTCTACCTCTATCTCTACCTCTACCTCTATCTCTACCTCTATCTCCAGCTCACTGCTATTTCTATCTCCATCTCCATCTCCATCTCTATCTCCATCTCACTGCTATTTCTATCGCTATCTCTATCAACATCTCTCTCCATCTCTTTATCTCTATCTTTACCTCTCTCTGGGCTCAAGAATATGACAGAGGGAAACAAGATCTGGAAGCAGTGAAAGTTGGAAGGGAGAGAGATGGCGACCGGCTGGGCAGTGGGCATGGCCGTGCTTCTCCCATTCCCCTTCTACTATCTCCTGTGGACATTTCCACAGAGCTGGGTGGATCTCTGCGGCCATGACGTCGACCCTTCTCGCCGCATGGCGCACGTTTCCCACGTTATCAAAGCCGTCCAGCTCATCGCCCTCCTCTCCGTCGCCGATTTTTCCTGGCCGCCATGGTATTGCTGCCTCCTCTTCCTCGCCGGCCAGTTCCTCAATCTCAAGTGAGCTCTTTCCCACCCGATTTCCATCTTTTCTTCCAAATCCTACGCTTTCTCCTAATTTTTGTAGAGTTTCTGGTGATTAATTACGACCCTTTTCCCCAAATCTAGAATTAAATCCGATATAGATGGGGTGATATTAGGCGAACATTGAGAAAAATGTAAATGCGCAATAGGCGTTTGTTGAATTGCATCACAGAGGCTGAACGATCAAACGCAATTCAGAATTCAATCTCAAGTCAGCGCTTTCCCTCCCGATTTCTATCTTTTCTTCTAAATTCTACGATTTCTCCTCGTTTTTGTAGAGTTTATGGTGATTAACGATGACCCTTTTCCCCAAAACTGGAATTAAATCCGGTGAATGTACCAAAACGATGAAGAATTTGAGAAATTGACATTGCCCGGATGAATCCGGAGCTGATTTTTCAGGGTTTTTCAGCTTTTGGGCGAGTCGGGAACATACTACGGAGTCCGATTCGGGAAGAACGTTCCGTGGGTGACAGAGTTTCCGTTCGGATATATCAAAGACCCGCAGTACGTTGGCAGCATTCTTAGCCTCGTCGCTTGTCTCTGCTGGGTTCCCCCTTTTTACGTTATTCTCTGGACAATGGGATACCTGTTCATGATGAAGGTAGAGTCTTGCGAAGATCCCACCACAAGGGCGAAGGCAAGGGGTTGATTTTGTGGGTTTTACTTTGTGGGTTCTTTAGAAAGCTTGCGTTTTTGGCAATAAATATATTATTTCATGCGGATCGCGAGTCTCAACCGGACGCTGCAACTGAATGAATAATCTGTCATGCCTGTTCCATGCTCTTGAATTTCACAACCTTTGTTTTTTCTTGTTGTTATCCTTCTGCAAGTTGAAGCTGTCTCCTTCACCAGGCCAGAAATTGTTAGTGATTTTCTCAACTCTCTTTCTATGTGCTATTTTTTCTTCTACATAGCTTCTTCTTGTCTGCGAGTTCCCCAACTCTCTCTATCTCTCTTTATCTCTCTTCTCTCTCTCTCTCTTTATAGCGAGTGAGTTCCCCGAATCTCTCTCTATCTGTCCATCTCTCTCTGTCTTCTAACTATTTTTGCTTCTTCATATAGCTTCCTCGAGCTAGTTAGTTCCCCAATTCTCTCCCTATTCTTTCTCTCTCCTATTTTTTCTTTTCCATATTGCTTATTCTAACTTCTTGCTAGCGAGTTCCCCAGCTCTCCCTCGCTATCTCAATCTCTCTCTTTCTCTGCTCTTCTAACTTATTTTTCTTGTTAGTGAGTTCCCCGTCTCCTCTCTCTCTCTCTATCTCTTCCCTCTCCTCTCTCTCTCTCTCTCTCTCCTCTTCTAACTTATTTTTCTTGTTAGTGAGTTCCCCATCTCCTCTCTCTCTCTTCCCTCTCTCCTCGCTCCTCTCTCTGTCTCTCTCTTCCCTCTTTTCTCTGTCTCTCTCTTCCCTCTGTTCTCTCTCTCTCTTCCCTCTCTCCTCTCTCTGTCTTTCCCTTCCCTCTCTCCCCTCTCTTCTTTCTCTCTCTTCCCTCTCTCCTCTCTCTGTCTTTCCCTTCCCTCTCTCCCCTCTCTTCTTTCTCTCTCTTCCCTCTCTCCTCTCTCTGTCTTTCCCTTCCCTCTCTCCCCTCTCTTCTTTCTCTCTCTTCCCTCTCTCCTCTCTCTGTCTTTCCCTTCCCTCTCTCCCCTCTCTTCTCTCTCTCTCTCTCTTTCCTCTCTCCTCTCTTTCTCTCTCTCTTCCCTCTCTTCCCCCTCTCTCTCTCTTCCCTCTCTCCCCTCTCTGTCTCTCCCTCCCCTCTCCCCTCTCTCTCTCTCTTCCCTCTCTCCTCTCTCTGTCTCTCCCTTCCCTCTCTCTCTCTTCCCTCTTTCCTCTCTCTGTCTTTCCCTTCCCTCTCTCCCCTCTCTTCTTTCTCTCTCTTCCCTCTCTCCTCTCTCTGTCTTTCCCTTCCCTCTCTTCCCTCTCTCCTCTCTCTGTCTTTCCCTTCCCTCTCTTCCCTCTCTCCTCTCTCTGTCTTTCCCTTCCCTCTCTTCCCTCTCTTCTCTCTCTCTCTCTCTCCCCTCTCTTCTCCCTCTCTCTCTCTTCCCTCTCTCGTCTCTCTGTCTCTCCCTTCCCTCTCTTCTCTCTCTCTCTCTTCCCTCTCTCCTCTCTCTGTCTCTCCTCCTCTCTTCTCTCTCTCTCTTCCCTCTCTCCTCTCTCTGTCTCTCCCCTCCCTCTCCGCGCTCTCTGTCTCTCTCCTCCCTCTCTCTCTCTCTCTCTCTCTCTTCCCTCTCTCTCTCTCTTCCCTCTCTTCCCTCTCTCTCTCTCTCCCCTCTCTTCCCTCTCTCTCTCTCTCCCCTCTCTTCCCTCTCTCTCTCTCTCTCCCCTCTCTTCCCTCGCTCTCTCTCCCCTCTCTTCTCTCTCTCCCCTCTCTCTCTCTCTCCCCTTTCTTCTCTCTCTGTTTCTCTCTTTCTCTCTCTCTCTCTCTCTGTAAACAGTCTTAGAATCGAATTCTAGGCCAAATCTCATGGACACAGAGGCCGCATCCCCCCAGCGAGGTGATCCGAGCCCCTTGCTCTTACCTTTCTTCTTCTTTCTCCTTATAAGCTTTTTTTCTTGGTTCTAGCTTCTTCTCTTTCTAGCTAATTATTCTTTTCCTCATTGTTATTAGTATTATTTTGACGACTTCTATTCTTACTATTATTATTTTTTGCTTCTTTGAGCTTCATCGTCTTCTTCTTTTTCTACTTGTTATTATTCTTATAGCTTCTTCTAGCTTCCTCTTCTTTTTCTTATAGCTTCTTCTTCATCAGCTTTTTCCTCTTCTTTTTATTCCTTATTCTATCGAAGGATAGCTTCCTCTTCATTTTCTTATAGCTTCTTCTATCACCTATCTTGCTCGCCGTCCACTACTTCTTATAGCTTCGTCTAGCTTACGCTAGCTTTTTTCTCCACCTCTTCTTCTACCTTATTCTTCTTCTTCTTCTTCTTCAGATAACGTCTTATTTCCTCTAGTTTATTTTTGTATTTCCTTGTTTTTCATATAACTTCTTCTAGCTTCCTTTTTCTATTCATCTTCTACAAAAAAACTTCTTCTCGCTTATTTTTCTGTTTTCTTCTTCATATGAACCATTCTACGTTCGTTTCCTGTTTTTTCTTCTTATTCATTTTTCTTCTCGCTTATTTTTCTGTTTTCTTCTTCGTAAATACTATTCTAGCTTCCTTACCCGTTTTTATTCTTTTTCATGTAACTTCTTCTTCTCAGTTATTTTTCTATTTTCTTCTTTTCTTACCTCTTCTAGCTTAGTTTTCTGTTTTTTCTTCTTCCTTTTTGACTTCTTCTAGCTTATTTTTCTGTCTTTTCTTTTTCTTCAATTAACTTCTTCTAGATAATTTGTCTGTTTTTTCTTCTTCTTCAAATAACTTCTAGTTTGTTTTCCCAGTTTATTTTTTCTGTTCCTTCTTCAGACAAATTCTTCCAAATAATTTGTCTGTTTTTCTTCTTCTTCTTCTTCTTGAAAGAATATCTAGATACCGGTAAAGACGGATATTAGATTTCCCATTTTTGAGATCTGATACAGCATCTGTCCTGATATCATCATCTGATATCGGGCTTAGTATGGATGAGCACTAACCATCTTCTTCTTTCAGCTTCTTCTAGGTCAATCTTTGTCTCCTTGTCTAACTATCAACTTTTTAATTTGTTCCAAGACGGCATTTTTCGTGTGATCATCTTAGATTCCTTAAGGCGAACGTATTGGGAGAAGCCAGTCACCCATTGGCTCCTCCTCGCCTTCAGCAGCTCAGCCATGCTCCTTGCCTTCCCAGCCTCCACCCTCCTCTCCCGCGCCTATTATGCCGGTGGTGCCACTAGTTACTGGATCCTCTCATGGGCCGCAGTCACTGGCTGGCCTCTAACTGCCCTACTACTTCCCTTCCTCTACCCCTTCTCCCCCTCCCCCCGCCCCACTCCCCTCACCTTCAAGTTCGCCCTCTGGTGTTCCATACTTGGCCTTCTCACTGCCCTTGACAACCTCCTCTTTGCCTGGGCTTACGCTCACCTCCCCGCTTCCACCGCCGCCCTTCTCGCCTCCTCGTCCCTTGCCTTCTCCACCTTCTTTGGCTGGGCCATCGCCAATAACCGTCTCAACCTCCCTGCCATCAACGCCATCGTTTCCATTACCGTTGCTGTCACCATCGTAGCCCTTGATTCCCAATCCGATGGCTCCCCAGGCGTCTCCAAGTCCAAGTACGCTGTCGCCTTCATATTAGATATTGTGGGGTCCGCCCTCCACGGGTTGATCTTCGCTCTCTCGGAGGTGGTTCTTGGGGAGATGGGTCAGCGGTTGAGATCCTTCCACATGGCAGTTGAGTTCCAGACGATGGTGACGTTTACCGCCTTTCTTGCCACATCAGTTGGAGTTCTTGCTAGGGGGGACTTTCAGCAGATGAGACAAGAGGCCTCCACATTTAAGCATGGTCAACGCGCCTATGCCATGGTTCTTCTCTGGGCAGCAGTCAGCTTCCAGGTTGGCATCCAGGCTGGCACTGTAGTTGTCTATGTGGCATCTACTGTCCTGGCTGGGATCCATAATGCAGTCACAGTTCCGTTGACCAGCGTGGCAGCGGTGGTAATTTTTAAGGATTCCATGTCAGGGTTCAAGATCTTGTCCTTGCTCACCACCACCTGGGGGTTTGTGTCCTACACCTTGGGCAAGCTAAATCTTGACCATCGGCTTTAGGGGGTTCTATTTTGTCAGGAATAACATTTTTATTTCCATATTCCAAATATAAATTGGAAACTATATGAATAGAGTTCACCATATTGTTACCGAAATTTGATAAAACCAAATGAACCAATGCTGTCGATTCATAATTCACACGCTTACCAAAAATTTGTTCCAATTGATGTATGAATGGGAAAGAATATAATATATTTTGCAACTGTTGAGTTTTGAAATCCTAGACTTCCAAGTGGCATATAAGACCCTTCTGCTAATTAAACCACTACATGTCTTCAAACTATGAATCTCAAAGTTAGTATCTTAGACTGCCCTATAACCTATTTTAGGGCATTAGTTTTGCTTTATCATGAAGCTTCGATGTAGACATGCCATGCTATAATTTGCTTTGGTTTTATAGTGAATCGACAATAGAAGGGTACAGGTACCTATTAAAGTTTTCATGTGACTCTTTTGATTGAACTCCGACATGGTTTGAGTAAACATTTGTGCAATGAGCAGAAAAACAGAGAAAGATAAACATTTGTGCAATCAGGTAAAGGTTCTGGATTTTTCCTGAAAAAAATAACAAGAATGAAGCTGTTACTCCCTAGGTTTGAATAATACTATTAATATGATGTTCTGTGGTTCCTTAATTTTAGGGTGAACCAATGCTCATGAACGTTGAATAACAACTTCACAACTATATATGTTATTAACTCTTAACTATTGTGGTCAATTGTCTTAGAAGATAGTGTACACAATTCAATGGTGAGTGGGAGTATGACTCATCAAGATTCAGGCATGCACTCAAGCTCATTTTATACGTTTTAATGAATTTTATAGAGCCACATGATCGTTAACTTATTTTGATTCACTGTCTTTGCATGAAGTCTCCGTAACTAAATATTTTTTTGGCATTATCTTTCTCAGTTTTTCTGCTGTCTCTCCATTCTCTTCTTTTCCTTTCTTCTTATCTTATCTTCATTTTTCTTCTTGTATATTTTCTTCTATTGTCTTGTTTTTTTTCCTTTTTTCCCCTTCAATTATCTTATCTCTTTGCTGTATACTGCAGCTTCGGTTATTTTGAAATCAAATGAAATTTTATTGTATTCATTTTTCTTCCTTCCCCAAGTTACCACTGATCACTAGTTGTCATTCTTAATGAAAGACATAATTTATAATCCTCTCTAAGTGCCACTCCCTGTGAAGATTACTTTACTCCCAATAATAAAAAGATAAAAATCATAAACTAGATTACAGAATGAAAAAAACTTATTATATAAATAAAGGGTTTAACCTACATAGCACTCCCCCCATTGGTTTGAGAAGAGAGAGAGAGAGAGAGAGAGAGAGAGAGAGAGAGAGAGAGAGAGAGAGAGAGAGAGAGAGAGAGAGAGAGAGAGAGAGAGAGAGAGAGAGAGAGATCCACAGTGGAGGAAGTGGGACTGAGGTTCTGCAAGAAAGCCTTCACAGCGAATGGAGGCTGCTCGAAAGCCCTATAGAGTAAGGTGTGCTTTAGCCCACCGGAGTTTTCGGAGCTGGCCTCAAAGCCTGTCCAAAAACACTTCTCAAAGGTGAAAAGACACCGACAGAGCTTTCTCTTTTAATTCTTGTAGACCATTAGGTTCTCAGGCGCGACTTTAGGAGCAAAAGATGAAGGTTCTGATTTTGGAACAGTTATTAAATAAAAAGATAAGTGTAGAATTTTATGTTAAGTGAAAGTATTTCAGAAACCTAGGCCCTTAGGAGCGAAAAAGCAACGGTTCAACTTTAGGAGAAAAGAAACAAAGACGATAGTTTACGAGCGTAGTGTACAATCAGCACAATAAATATTGTATGCCATAAATAAATAAAAACATATTCCCTAAGGTTTGGTGTTATCTATCAGTTCGAGGTCCAAGCAAGTCATGGGCTGAGTGGTATATTTGGAAATTGGCTTATTATCTATCAGCCAATCAATCATGTCAATTTTAGGATTTTAAAGTTTTTTCTTCTAGTTAATTAACCCATGAATATCCCATTCAACAATTGGAGATCTTAACTACGATTGGTCACCAATTAGTCAATGGAGAGTCAGCAATATTCTAGTCCTAGCCAGACGCGCTACCTGTCCCAAATTGAATTCCTGAGGTTATTGTCTTTGCCATCAGCACAATCAAAAAACATGTGCGTTAGAGGACAAGAGCTTCAGCCTATTAAATTATGAAACGTGGAAGGGAGTCCTTGTGTGTGGTTATTATGTGGGCCAATTGAGTTTGCTGGTTTGATAATTTTCTGCGTCTTTTACGTCTGACCCACTCCTCTGAATTTCAAACGTCATGGGATTTAATGCATTTGGCTAAAGACAACATAATGATACAATATTTCTTTAAAATATTTTTTGAGTGCCTTAAATAACACTGATGATGTAGACTAATTCATCCGGAGAGATGGGTTTTTATCGGAGAGGGGCCATACCCCATAAATGTCCTTCAAAACTACGGCCCAGACAATCCCAATCCAAAGTTGGCGGTTTGAAAATGTGGGCCATGAGGCAGATTTGAAGTCAATGGTCAATTTACCAAGGCCAGACATTGTTGACTTTTTTCTCTCTTTGTGACGGCTGAGAGCCTGAGACCGAGAAGAGCCGTTTTGGACTTATATTTGGCGTTTTTTAGTGATAAATAATGAGAGAAAATGAAGAACTGGGATTCCCTGCCATGTCTATCCAATAGACGTCCATTTTCCAATATTTAACGCTCGCAGTTTTCTGAAGACAGCCGCCCGCAGGTCCTTCGTGACTTGCTGTTCTCGAACATTTATCCTCCAGAAGTAGGTACTAGATAGAGGTAGAAAGCAAGAGAGAGAGATTAAAGAAAAAAAGACGAAGATGAGAGAAGGATGAAAGAGAGAAAGAGAATAATGGGGGAGAGAGAGATTAAAGAGAAAAAGACAGATGAGAGAGAGATGAAAGAGAGAAAGAGAATAATGGGGGAGAGAGAGATTAAAGAGAAAAAGACAGATGAGAGAGAGATGAAAGAGAGAAAGAGAATAATGGGGGAGAGAGAGATTAAAGAGAAAAAGACAAAGATGAGAGAGAGATCGAAGAGAGAAAGAGAATGGCGGGGGGGGGAAGAGAGATAAAAGAGAAAAAGACGAAGATGAGAGAGAGAGAAAGGGAATGATGGGGGAGAGAGAGATTAAAGAGAAAAAGACAAAGATGAGAGAGAGATGAAAGGGAGAAAGATACTGATGGGGGAGAGAGAGATTAAAGAGAAAAGGACAAAGATAAGAGAGAGATGAAAGAGAGAAAGACAAAGTTGGGGGGAGATAAAAATGAAAGAGAGAAGAGAAAGTTGGGAGGAGAGAGATATGAAAGAGAAGCAAAGATGGGGGGAGAGATACATGAAAGAGATAAAGAGAAAGATGAGAAGAGAGAGATATGAAAGTGACAAAGAGAAAGATGGGGAGAGAGAGATATGAAAGAGAGAAAGAGAAAGATGGAGGGAGAGAGAGATATGAAAGAGAGAAAGAGAAAGATGGAGGGAGAGAGAGATATGAAAGAGAGAAAGAGAAAGTTGGGAGGAGAGAGATATGAAAGAGAAGCAAAGATGGGGGAGAGATACATGAAAGAGAGAAAGAGAAAGACGGGAAGAGAGAGACATGAAAGAGAGAAAGAGAAAGCTGGAGGGAGAGAGAGATATGAAAGGGAGAAAGAGAAAGATGGAGGGAGAGGGATATGAAAGAGAAAGAGAAAGATAAAGATGGGGGGAAAGAGTTGAAAGAGAGAGAAAGAGAAAGATGGGGGGAGAGAGATGATAGAGAAAGATAAAGATGGGGGAAAGAGTTGAAAGAGAGAGAAAGAGAAAGATGGGGGGAGAGAGATGAAAGAGAAAGATAAAGATGGGGGGAAAGAGTTGAAAGAGAGAGAAAGAGAAAGATGGGGGGAGAGAGATGAAAGAGGAAGATAAAGATGGGCGGAAAGAGTTGAAAGAGAGAGAAAGAGAAAGAGGTGGGGAGAGAGAGATAAGAATAAAAAAACATATATATACATAACGGGAGAAAGAGAGATAGAGGTAGGAAGAAGAGTGGTTAAGTAACCAGGCCAGTGCTTCTTGTTCTGCACGGAGAGCTCTGGGAAAGGAAAGAAGCGCGGTCGGTGAAGAATGGAAGAAGTAAACTACGCTCGTTCTCTTCAATGATATCGCAACTCTGCTCTCGACTCATCGTTAATTCCAGTTCCTGATCAAGCTGACTTGTTTCCCAGGTGCGAGCTTTGAAACAAGAGCTTGCGCGAGTGAACAAAGAGAACGAAGAACTGAAGACCATCATACGCACCATGAGAAGCGGCTGCGAGAGCTTGCAAACCCAGAAGAGGAAATTAGAGAGAGAGTCTGAAGGAGGCGGAGAGAGCAGCCTCAGCCATGGATCTTCGCCTAATAGGAGGGAGATGGAGCCTTTGAAACCCAATTCCTTCCGTGTTCTTGTTAAGACTGATCCCAACGACTCAAGCTTGGTCAGTTCTTTCTCCTCCTTCTATAATTTTCATGAATTTTGATTTGACGATGGTTTCAACATCATTTTTAGATCGTTAAAGATGGGTATCAATGGCGGAAGTACGGCCAGAAAGTCACCAAAGATAATCCTTCTCCAAGGGCTTACTATCGCTGCGTCAGATCTCCTGATTGCCCCGTCAAGAAGAAGGTGACTCTTTTCTTGTATTCGATTCCATGAACATCTTTGAATCGATAATCTTATGAACTTATTCTTCGATGGATTAAGTAAACTTTTGAATAATGTGAAATATGAGCTTGTTGGGCCGCTGGATACGTAAGATATTGAGTAGAACTTTTGAATATACATTTTTCCGAGCTCATATTTCGGCGCCAGTGTAATATTTTTTATCACCGTTTTATTTCCTTATCGATCAGTATTGATTGTTTGGTGTGAATGAATTTCTACCGATGACCAATTAATAACACTTTTGGAGTCGATAAGTTTAAGGGAAGTTGAAATATGGAGGATTATCGCTTGATTTCCAATCGAATGGTGTACATATCTCAAACAATTTCGGAATGAATGATCATACGAGCTCGTCACTTGATATGTCAATAACAGTTGTTGGGTGAAAATTTTTATGTCAGGGTTTGATTTCCAACCAATGATCTAACATTTCTCAAACACTTTCTAAATAAATAATCTACCATGTCTCATTTCTTGATATGGGCTCGATTACTCACCGAACACAGAAACTTGGCGAGTTAATCAATAATTACGATTCCATTTCCCACCAAATACTGCGACTGGTAGATAAAACCTTTCGATTTCCAACCAATGATCTAACGTGTCTCACACTCTCTCAAAATAAACTCTTTCTTGATATTGGGTTCGATTATCCACTTTCCGAAGGAAAAATTTGACGAACTAATGAGAGATCTAGAATAACGGTTCCATTTCCCACCAAATACAGCGGCAGATAGATAAAACCTTTTGATTTCCAACCAATGATCAAACATGTCTCAAACTCTCTCAAAATAAACTCTTTCTTGATATGGGTTCGAGTATTCACTTTCCGAATGAAAAATTTGACGAACAAATCAGAGATCCAGAATTAGGGTTCTACTTATTGAACGAATAATTTGACGGGTTCATGCAAACGGAGGATTAGGCTTTTGATTCTCGCTAGAGTTTGCAGGTGCAACGCTGCGCAGAAGATAACACGATGCTGGTGGCGACCTACGAAGGCGAACACAACCACGCCGCCGCCGGCGATAATTCTGACGTTCCGCCGCCGAGCACTGCCGTCAACGTCGAGCTTTCGCTCTCCGCCACTTCGCCAGCGAAGAAGAAGCCCCGCGGAAGCTTCTCCGAAGAGAAGAAGACCCGTGATTACGTCACATCCTTCATGAAAGATCCCGGGTTTACGTCAGCCCTAGCTGCCGCCGTGGCCCAGTCTTTCCTCCATCTACCTCACGTCGGCGGCTGAGAAACCTTCTTCTACCCATCGTTCATCATCTCTCTGGAAAAGAAGACCAGAACGACGCTGTCTATGCATTCTTTAGTTCTAAATAAAATTCTATACTTGGTTTAATTCTGTGCTTTCGCGATCGAAGAATGTTTGTTTGAGCGACGGAGGTCGGAGAGAATGTATTAAAATGGTTCTTGAAGTTGTTTGAGGCAGGAAGATGGGGGGAATCAATGGTAGGTGGAAGTCGGTGGTCAACTGGATAGGCCTTCGCTCTCCAGTTTTGACGGGGGAATGTGAGAAGAAAGACCATCGCATTGTCCTTTTGCAGTTTCAATGATGGGATGATGTTCAAGGGAATATGTATTGAGGAGTTTTACTCTCCACGTGAGCAAGCGACAGCCAATGGGACTTAACATAAGTGTAGACTCTATACTCGTTAAGAGATTTAGTGGCTAGGATTAAACATATGAAAAGATAGCAGGTTAGGATTAAACATAGGTAGGTAAAGATATACGGTTAGGTTAGGATTACTTGAGGTGCTCGACTGCTCTGCAGTCCATCGGTATGTATGATATTCCAGGTGGTACTGCTCCAAGCTCTTCGAACAGCCAGGATTAGACATAGATAGGCAAAAGATAGATGTTTAAGATTTAATCAGATGTAGCCGTTACAGATTGTTATAACAGCCAGGACTAAATTAAACAAACTAATGTATATTGCTATCACATATAGTGCTATAAATACAAACAGACATGTATATTTTTTAATTGTGGAACACAACGATCATAACTAGCAATTTCTTGTCATCTTCTCTTCTTCTTCACTACTTGTCTTCCATCCTCTCTCCATTTTCTTTACCTAGTGGAGCCCGAATAATCTCAACAATATGTAGTCAATATAATATATGCGTGTAAATACAGAGAGAACATTAAGATAGGGGCTCGAGACTCTATCAGATCAATCAAATGATCAAATTCAAAATCCCATCAATCAAATGGGAATAGAGGTGACAGAGGAATGAGAAAAGAAGAAGAAGAAAGAGGAATGAAACTTTGCATTGAAATCCCATCAAGTAATCTATAGTTGTTTGTTGTTTTATGCATGCTTGAGTTTATGGTTTAGGTTTAATTTGGCGGCACATGTTGGGTAACATTTGTTACTATGGTTCAGGTTGTTTAACCGGTTTGATTGTGGGCTTGTCATCTTTCTTCAATGCAACCGTGCAAGCTCAAACTTGAACAAGATTGTGCTGGTCCCTAGTTATGACAAATAGAGTTTTGGTTTGTGGCTGAATTACAACGTTGGTGAATTTTCCTTTGCTGAAGGCAACGTCAATGTGTAGCTGTTTGAATGCTAGTTACCCCGGAGAAAGTGGAAGTAGATTTCTAAATGCTTGGAGAGAACATGGAAGACCGGGTTGGTGGTAAGATATTTAGATCTGATATAGTCACATCTGAGCATTGGTGCCTACTTGAGTGGAACATGAATTTCAATGAAAAGTGATCATACCCAATAAGCTCTGCAGTTTTTTTAGTTTGTTTTAATAAGCTATGTAGCTACATCAGCAAGTGCCTCTTATTTTCATTATGTGCTCAATCTGCATACGGTTGTTTCTTGAAACTCCATGAGCTCATTTTTTTTCCAGGGAATATGAGGCAGCCACCACAGACCTCGATCAAACATGGACCCTAAGCAATTTTGATTAGTTATATGCTTGGCGGAATAAGGTAGAGTTTGGAGTGATGTATAAGCCAAGGGTAATACTTTCCATGAGGTACTTGACTCGACTTCAATCAGTAGGCGATGGTTGTTGCATATTATTGATAAGTCCAAATTTGATTCAGACTGAACCAACAATATTTATGAAAATATTCCACTTAAATACTCTAAAATTAATATAGGGAAAGTAAGGGGTCGATCCACTTAGAGGCAGAAATTTGATTTCAAAATTTTTCCTCAAGCTTGGGGTGAAGACAATGATTTTAGAAGTGAAAAATACAATTTATGGGATTTTTCTAGATTTTAGGTAATTTTTATAATTTCCTATGATTTAAGTTAAAGCCAAAATACAAAGAAAAACACAAAATAATCTTTTTACACTAATTTTCCTATTTTTAATTAACAAAATAAATCAAAAATAAATATTTATAGAATTTTATGGAATTTAATTTAAACCAAAAAACTACTATAAATATTAAAAATGGGAGTTAGAGTTTTTTTAGAATTTTTTTAGGTGTTAAAATGACTGTAAATCGATTATATGAATTTTATTGGGTTTCCTAATTTTTCCAAAATTTTAAATGCATAAAATAATTTTTTTTCTGATTTTTTCTGATTTTTTTTGATAAAATTTAAATATTAAAAATATGATATTTACCTACTCCAGCGACTGCCACTCCGCCGGCGGCAGCAGAGCGGCGGTGGCAACAGCGGAACAGGGGAGGTGGTGGCAACGGCGGAGCGGCGGCGGGGGCGACAACAGTGGTGGCGGCAGGTCAGATGGGCCGGCGGGCTTGGTGTGGCCCGTATAGGGCTGGCCTTAGATGGTCAGCCAACTAAGTGATGTAACACGATGGTTGGAATTGACATTTCGTGTTACGTCCGGAAGTAAAAACTCTAAATGCAGTGTCAATGACAGAAATAATGTATATGATTAGATAAAATAATAATGAGAAAAACGGCAATCGTCGGATGACACAAGATGCAGCTCACTTGGACGACACGCGACCGGTTTTGAAATGACCAAGCTCCCACTAATCCGGGTGTTCAGCTCGAGGCCGACGAGGTAGGGAACGTCACCGTCCGTGAACGTCCACACCGTCGATGAGTACGATCTGAGCAAGTACTGTCCAAGAAAATTAACTAACACAGTAATCAGTGGATAATCCTATATTCATTTTGAATTCTTCCAACAGTAGAGCAGTCGTAACTGAGTATTGAAAGAGGTAATTAACACTGTAAAATAAAGGGAGAAGAGAAGATATGACCTGTAGGTGGACTGGTTGCCAAGTGAAAATCGACCGTTGTGGAAGATGTCAATGGAATTCAGGAGATCAGATCTAGAGTTTCAATGCAGTCTGCATCTGTAGTGACCAGGAGCCTTTGAGTCAGTAGTGCCGCTGTTCATCGACGGGAGAGGTCAGGCTCGCGTTCACTAGACAGTGAGATGATTGCCGAGATAACAGTCCAGCAGGTAAGTCTCTACCAGGGGTAGAGTTTCCCTTGATGGATTCGTATTTTCCGTTGGAGGTACTAAGCATCAAAAGAGGGCAATTACAGTGGTGGAGCACCATAGACCTCCCCGACGTGAAAAGGGATAGGAGACGCTGACCGAGAAGAGAATCACAAGTTGGTAGATTTTTCTCGAGCAACTAGTTCGTCCGTCGCTGGATCCGTGTCTTTCCTGTCGTAGGCAGGCTGTTGGCACCGAGCGGTAGAAGGAGAGTTAATGATGGTCAACGCGAAGCCCACACTATGGCGTCGCTATCGTCGGATCCGTATCAACATGTCAGAGATAAGGAGCGGCAGATGAGAAGTCTTTCGATGGCGCCAGGAAAGTGGAGTGCAAGTGGAACAACAGAGGCTTCAACCGGGTGAGCCAACTGAATCGAGGAAAATATTGACACCCGATGTCGAGATGGAAACAAACCAACGTAGATAAATTTCTGAAATAGTTCTATCTTCTTGTGCGGCAGATTGAACAACAAGGAAGAACTTTCTTCCTGCCCGTGATGAGAGAACATCGAAAACCCCCGAAGAGTAACTATCAACCTAAACAAAGATCTTGAAACAACAACTGGTTCTTCAAAATACACACGCCCTCTCCCACGTCCCCTTACCATTTACTTATAGTGGTGTTGTGGCAGTTAGGGGACTAATTGGTCTTTTTTAAGGGAAGCTTATTGGGCTTCCATTCAAAAGTTGTCTTTTAAGGAAAAAGAGGAATCAATATGGACTCTTCACTTTTTCCCCTAAAACATACAATTAAAATACTTAAAAAACAAACACGACACAAGGGGGGAGGCGTGTACTCACGCAGGAGGGGCCTCCAGACAATCCAAAGACGAGAAGAAAAGAAAAGAACATAAAAACACACGACACGAACCTGATAATGGAACTGTAGATTCTTCACGTCAGCTCAGGCTCCGCGACGTGGCTGACGATGGGTTGGGGCTTGATCGATAGGGTGGTCCTCCATCACTAAGGTTCAGCCCAATTTGTCTAAGTGAAGACTTAGCCAAATGGGCTCAAACCCTATTGGGCTTAACCCGATGGTCAGGACTTAGCTGATTCGGCTAAGTCCTGCACAGGGCTACCCTGTGCCCTGCGGACATGTGCGCTGCTCACACATGGACCGGCAGACAAAGGGCTGTCTCTGCAGCACAAGCACCACATGGCATTGCATGGCACCGCATGGTGGCAATTAGAAGAGGGAAATTTTGAGTTTTGAAAGGGTAAAAATGATATTTTAATGCAATTTTTTGGGATTCAAAATGGGGAATGCTTTAGGATCTAGAGAGAGGTAGGGAGATATTTGAGAGGGATAAATAACATTTTTAGAGATAGAAAAGGTTGATATGAGAGGATAGAGAGAGGAAATGAAGAGATAAAGTAAGAAAATGAAGAGATGGTGTAGAGAGAGTTTGAGAGGAATTTGAAGGTGTAAATGAAGGAGTTTTTATGAAAATTTTAGGGGATGAACTATGAATTTGGATGAAGGTCTAGAGAGAGAAATAACCAATTCTAGAGGGAGAAAAGGGCCGAAATGAGGAGATCGAGAGAGAAAATGAAGAGAGAGTGTAGAAGGAGTTTGAGATAGAATTTGAAGGTGCAAATGAAGAAGATTTTTTATGAAATTTTTAGGGGAGTAACTATGGATATATCTCAAGGTATAGAGAGAGAAAAAACCTATTCTAGAGAGAGAAAGTAGAGAAAATGAGTGTTTAGAGTAGGAAAATGATGGATTTTAAGGGTAAATGGATGTGAAATGATGGAGAATGTAGAAATCTAAGATCCTAAAGACTCAATGCAAGTTTACTGAGCCCTCAATACTTCCTCTCAAGTATGGATACTTACATTTTTTCAGGATCAGGCATTTTTCAATGCAAACAAGAGAAGAGATTAAGAGAAAATTTCAATAAACTTACATTAAGCAGATTGAACAACCTGGATTCTGAAAAATGCATTGTCCTGCTGGTCATCCACTTGCTAGAGCACATCCAGAATGAGGGGAAATGAGGAAAAAAGTCTATTTATACATTGGGATAATTACTAAAATACCCTTTGGGCATTTTCTATTATCTTTACTTGCCATTTTGCCTCCTTTTGTCCATTGGTTGGGAGCTTCACCTAGTAATCTTTAGCTTCTTTCTTTATAAGGCTTTTGATAGCCCAATGGACAGGTCAGATAGTGGCCCATCTTCCTCAGATTTCTCTTTTGAAGGTCCACAACTCCACTTGATTCTTTCTGGCCTCTTTGTAGAATCACTAAGCTCACACAAATATATTACTGATCTTCTTCAAGAACTTGGCAAGGCGGACTCCCAACCTCTTCCTACTCCCATCAAGGTGAACCATCGGCTCTCTCCAGGGGATCACGAGGAGGCTGTTGATCAAGGACGGTACTAATGCTTGGTTGGGAAGCTACTCTATCTTACTCACACCCGTCCTGACATTACTTATCCGGTTGGCGTCTTAAGTCAATTTATGCATTCTCCGAAGACCTGTCATATGCATGCTGTCAACCGTGTACTTCGTTATCTCAAAGGTACAGTTGGTCTCGATCTTCAATTCAAGCGTAAAGGTGGCCTCCAGTTAGATGTCTATACTGATGCGGATTATGCTGGCTCTCATGTTGACTACCGCTCCACCACGGGTTACTGCACCTTCCTTGGGGGGAATATTATCACATAGTGGAGCAAGAAACAACCTGTTGTCTCTCGCTCTAGTGCTGAAGCCGAGTTTCGTGCTCTGGCATTCCTGTAAGTTTCTCATTCCTGTAAGTTTCTGCACATGTGAAACTATGTAATACTCATCAATACTATAATTGCTTGACTTCAAAGAAGTCAAGGAGTTTAGTAAAAAATAACCATAATGTGCAAAAATTATAATGTATAGCTAGTGCATAAATGTTTAGTTCATTATAGTGATAACATGATAAAATCTAAATTAAGAATACCAAAAACATCTAAAATCTATGAAAATATACGTTCTTTTATCATGGTATCATTATCAAAAGCTTGATTGGCTATATGGGCAATTATAGGTTGCAATAGCATGAGATATCAGTGAGCCCCAACCATGCTACTAGAGAGGAACTATCCATTTGAGTACTCAAAGTGACCGGAGCAAAGGTTCAGAGATTCCTTTGGATCAAAGGTTCACATGTTTGGGTAGGGACGCAATATATTCGAGTGAGAGAGAATGTAGCAAAAGAAATGGGGGATACATTCAAAGCCGAAAAACAAGTGAGCAGGCCCAGATTTCAAAATAGAGAAAACAAAGTTCATGGATTTGAGTGATTTGGATGCACTGAGAATTGTGAGGGATTAGCATCTAGGTGACATAATGAAGGACATTGTTAAACTCATTTGTCATTGCCTTGCACTAACACGGATATTTGGTTGTCAGGTTGAAGCATGTGGGGTTAGTTTGGAGGATAGACATGAGGAGTGGATGTCAAGTGGGGAGCTTGGTTTTTTCTTAAGGTTTTTGGGAAACAATGTGCTTTTTTGAAGTGCAGGAAAGTCAGAACCTAAGCCAAAGAAGTAAAATATATCAGATGTTTGTAATTTTTGGGGGAGGGCAGACTTAATGTGAATGAGCTGACAGGAAAATTTGGGTTGAAAGGCCAAACAAGGGAAAACATCATCTAGTGTTGATGCAAGAGATGAAGGGGGGTTGTAAGAGGTGAAAGGGCAGAGGTTCTGGCATCATGGGTGAGGCAATTGGCAAATGTGATGAGGGCAATTAAATGACCCCAAATGGGTAGGCATCCAATAGTCTAGGTGCTTGGGTATTTGACACATCATCAAAAAGCTACGGTTTACAATTGAGATATCAAAATCAAAGGTTGCACTGGCTGTTGAGCAAATCATACTTATATGTTCATATTTAAGTTCATTGAAATAACTTGTATTCATTATTATTGACTCACAATGTTCGTTATGAAGTCCCTGAATATATGCAATAACCAAGTGAATCATCATGATATTCTAAGATAGTGATCATTATTTTTTAAACATGTATTCTAAATGCCTATATTTATAGGATAATTAAGAAGGAAATTTAATTATCATGAATGAATAGCATTAATCCCTACCACTTGTGTGGTAATCATATCAGATCTTTTGGCCATTAGTGTAGAGACACTATGGATGGAAGGATGGTGGATGCTATTTACAGAAAGAAATCACTGAATTCAGCAGTATGAATCCCAAAATAGATATGTACCTAAATGCCTTTTAGGTTGATTCACATCAAAATCGTGTAAGTGATCCAAAGACCTAAGAGACCAAGGTCATCATATTACATGTAAGCCTATATTTTTACAACAACTTATGACTTTCTAATCATGGGACTCAAGTTAGTATTATCTCAGATATGTTAATAAATACATGAAAGAGATTGGATGGACAAGATGGTACCATCCCCCCTTGGTATAAGATGAGATCACTTCAAAGGTGCATCAGATTCCATGTCCATGGTAGTGGAGATATTGGAGAAAATCTTCTTCAATGATATCTTTTGCACATAAATACTAATTGGAATGGAGAATTTATTTTTGACATTTAACCATATTCTAAGTCATTTGGCAGTCTGGTGTTTATGAAATGTTATATGATAATGTATGACGGATGATGGCAAAGGTTCCATGAGATAAGTCATTTACTACTATGTATCTTGTAGAACATGAAGTGCAGCTTGGCACCTCATAACCTAGAAATGGATCCTCTTGATTAATTGATATGTATGTTAATATATTTAATTAATAATGTTGGTTAATAAATATTATTGAACCATTAAAGTTATTAACTAGACTGATACATGAGCCTAGACAGTCACACATGCATGATCTATAGATGTTAGTAATACTTATGTAATAGTTAATTTTTAAAAAATTTCAATATTATTATTAATAGTGGCCATCCCTTTGTATTTTCCATGCAAGCTAGACTTGGACAACCCTCCCTCTTTTTTCCCACTTCTCAGGAATTTCTCTCACTTCCACATGTTTGAATGGTGAGAATATCAACCATATGTTCAAGGAGAAATAATGATTTCAAGAACATATCCATCATTCTATTTATTGCATGGATACATAGAGTGGACACGTGATAGGCTTGAGGGTACTCTTCCAAAGAATAAATTGAGAGTGGAGTCAGTTTTCACACAAGGTGGTTTGACCTTCCCATGAATGGCTTTAATTCGGTTCAATTTCTATTATTTCTGCCTCAAGAACTATTTTAGGATCTCCATCAATCTCTCACATTCCCCTCCTGAAAAAGCATCGCTGTACCTTTTGGAAATCTGCATGCCAATCTGGATCTCTATGTAAGACTAATATTACGTTTATAGATTTCAGTTATTTTTATTTTCTATAAATTAATATACCTTTGTTATGGAATCTACTTTATGAATTATTTATGGGATAATCAAAATTTTACATCCATTTTTTTTCCCATAACTAGCCTATGTAACCACTGGTTAGATATGTTTGTTTTGAATTTTCATGAAAGGCCATGTGGCAGTTTACTCTTCTTTCTCGTGTTCATTATCTGGAATTTTACAGATCTTATTTTTTATCCTAAATACTAAATGTGAAATTTTAGTCTGATTTTTTATTAATACTTGTATTTATATTTAATAATTTAATATTTCATTTATCTCATAAATTTATACACTATTAAATGTTTCTGTTTTCATAAAATGTTATGTTTCATTTATAGTTTCATGACCATTTCCTTCCTCTCCTCTGAAATATTTTTCTTCTCGCACTTCTGTCCCTTCAATAAATATCGTACTTTGATTATTTTACACTCTCATTCATTTATTTGTATTATTCTATCCATTTAAAGTTCTTTCAACTCTTTTCTTGAATTATCACATCCCCTCTGTTTGATAAGAAATAATGATTCCCTCTTTCTAGTTTTATTTTTCACTTCAATTGTTTTATTTAAGTTCTTATTATGTTATTAGGTCTTATGAATTCCGACACCTTTCAATGTAATTTATTATTTGACTAACTCCCAATATGTTTTTTTATTTAATTTCATGTTAATTAATGAAATCGCTGAGTGGATGAATATCCACAGAATAGTATGGGTAGACATTTACACTTTTGAGTTTTATTTGTTATTCTATAGTTCTTACTCTATTCACCCTGAGATATCAACCTAACATGGATATAGAATTATTGGTTTCTCAATTTAGAATATTTATCGTGGACTTTTTATTTTATTTTCCTTAGAGGAGTGATGTAACTTTAATCATGTAATGGATTAAGAAAAATAGATATCCCATGAACAGCTCTATCACTTTTAACCTATGAAGAAGTTTTTACTGTCTCCCCCCTCTCCCATGGAGTCTCTTCTATCTCTGAAGAAATATTCACTTGCACTCTTAACAAAGAACATATGTAATTTCAAGAGTTTCCTCTATCTCAACCTACAAAAAATTGATTATGGTGACCAAGCGTTTTGGGAGTCTTTCTGGATCATGGCTGTAATATTGAAAAATCATTGCACTTTTTTATTGAGAAAATGCATTTGTCTAAAGTAGCCTCTATTCCTTGGAGATCTTAATCACATCATCAAGGAGAGAGTATACGCACAAAGATAAAAGACAAAGTGATAGATAGGTTTTCTTTCATTGTTTACTACACATATAAAGAGTGTTATCAGGCTCACTTATGAGCTTCCAAGGAAAAAGTTACAACAACTAATTACAATGACTAAGTTTCCCTCACACAGTGTGTATCCCTCATAAACTAGACAATGATGAAGTTACATCATTTCAGGCTTCTGGCTTATGCAACAATATTTATACTTTTCCATATGAGCACATAGAATTAAGTGTTGAATCAAAATGGAGCAAGTATTTTAAAAGTATATTATAAATTTAATTCCTATTTTTCTGACTTCTATTAATTATTGGAATTTGACCAAAATGTAAGGAAATAAAACTAGGCAATATTAACCCAAATAATTTTAGAAAGCAGGAAAGATATTTACCTTAATTAACCTAATTTATCAAAATTTTACACAACAATTTTCATAATTTTTGTAATTTTCAAATGAGAAATCCTATTAAATTCTAATTAAGTGCCTAAGCAGGTGTTTTGGCAGTGGTTATGAATGCAGGGGAATGAATGAAAGAAATACTCTATCTAATTGCGATCACCGTGGTGGTAGAAACATCGGCTAGCAGCAAGGGGGGGGGGGGGGTGTGGTGTGGCAAGTGATGTGGAATTACCATTTTTAGTGGCAAAAAAGATGAAGGTAGGTACAGGTCGGAGAGCAGCGGAGTTGATGGTGGCATGTGGGATAGTGAAAACCTGGGTTATGGATGGAGACCTAAGAAAAGGATGAAGATGTGAGTCAAGAAAAAAATACGCTAACCTTGCCGTACAACATTTAATGGGCTGAATGGTGTGTTATCTTCATAACGCTTGATATGAATCTCATTCTCTTAAAATAAAAGAGTGGACTCAAAAAAATCAAAAGAGAAAAAAACTACAAATCATAAGTAGCAACCAAATCCAAGGGTACTTTTTAACAATTATAGGTTAGTCTAGATGGTGAATGGATAGGGGAGCTAAAGATCGACCAAACCTCAATTATTCAGATATCTTCATTCGAAGTAGTAACCTAAGCCACTAGTTTTTCTCCCCTTTCTAATATCCTCTGTTGGATTGACAGCATGGCAAAATGTCTATGTCAAAAACTCCTTTAGACTATTAAAATAAATTTAAAATTATATTTTATGATTTATTAAACTATTTTCCTTTTGAATTGAATGTTTCAAAGTTCCATATATATACTAGAAAAATCATAATTTCAATCTATGATATAATAAACCCCTAAAAATATTTAAATAAATCTAAAATGTGTATTTTATAGATCATAAAATAATTATCATTTTTAATTTAATTTCTGAAATTTCTTTGAAAATTTTGGGAAATATGTAAAAATCAACTTTTCAATAAAATAGTGCAATGACTAGTTTATAATTGACAACATGCATGTATGAACATTTTTAATGAAAATAAAAACAAAATAAATGAATTTATTGAAACCCTCTTCCATTTAATTATTTTTGGTCTCTTAGGAATGGCAATAATGTTTTCCTTAAGGTTTACATTTTCCTTTAAACAAAACAAGACATGTGTATGAGGAGGTAAAAATATTAATGACAGCTTCAGCATGGATAGTCCCTATAACTATATAGATACTAACCTTTTTAGGAATGTATGAAACGAACCCCCTTGGTTTGAGAAGAGGTGGTGTTCATGAGAGATGAGGCCTACTTGTCAATGTATGACTCTGGAAGTAGGATAACTCTCTAACAGGTGGTGGCTATTTAGTGTTTGGGGTACCCACTAGCTTACTCCTATCTGAAAATAGGGAGTGCACATTATCCACCTTCCAAGAATGTGTGAACACTATAAAATGTGGGAAAAAATAATAGAATTGTTGATGGCTCAAAATAAAGTGTTAGGTTAGTTAAAGGACCCTGGATGATAAATAATACTTAAATAGCTTACTCCCAAGAATAGACAAATGAACATAATACATCCAAAGAGTGTAGAGAAAAATGAGTATAGTGGATAATATAGCTTTGTGTCCACCTAAGGGATGATATCACAAAGTGTCAGATGAGAAAACATATTTGGAATAAAAATATCATTAATCAAGGATAATGGGAAAAATATGGGTTCCTATAATCGTAAACAAGAAGGGAGTAAAATGGTATAAGACAAGCATGTGAAATTGGGTGAAGAGGATATATATGGGTTTCAAATATACTTTTATGGTGCTCAAGGAATGGTGATTCTGTGCTTTAGGATGTGAATAAATGCATTCTTGTATCTTGAAATAAGATTTAGCTAGTAGGTAACCAAGACACAAAAGTATGATTAGCTCATAGAAGGCAGTCGAGAAAATTGAGGGTTCACAAGCCCTACCAGATATGTTCGTCATTTGGGCTCATCCATATGTTGTCTAAAATTATAGTTTGTACCATCAAAAGCACTCTCATGATCTGCCCAAGGATCCTAACTTCTCTAAATGTATGCATATGCTCAATGATAAGTGGACATCCTAAGGTGGGCTTATAATATTACCAAGGCTCATGCAAAATTTTACTCCCCCCCCCCCAACCAAGATTGATGTATGAAGTTTTGAAAAAGATTACATTTTATAGGATAACCCCGTTAATATTTCATGCATGATTCTCTAAGAATAATAAATGACCAAATTCCAAAATAAATATTTTCAAGTAGAAGGGGTCGTCCATATTTTTCATGAATCATGCCCTGATTTTGATTGTTGTTTAGCTTAATAGTAATTTAATTTTATTACAAACGTCAATCCCTCCAAATAAAAACAACACTACACAAAGCAAATGGAAAAGAAGAAGAAAAAACTAACAATAAATTTTGCTATTAGTTTTGTTCGACAAAAAAATAAAGTAAAATCCTAAAAACAAAGGTTAACTCATGGCTTTAAAGATATATGTAAGAGATGCTTAATGGCCATATGAACACATTTATATTTCAAAATTTTCCTAAAGACTATCTTATTCCAACATTATGAAATACAAAAAATTAGACTTAGAGAAACATAATTACAATGAAAGCATTTTATTTGTACACACAAAACCAACTTTGAAGATAAGTTTTTAATAGGGAGGAGATATATCCTTCCTTTATCTTGAAATATATCAGTATATTTTAATGGCGTCTTATTTATTTTCATCCCTAACAATACATGTTTTTCATCGAATGATTGGTAAGATGACTAAAAACAAGCTGTTTAATATTCAGTAATGAACTTATCATGTATATGTGAAATAAATGATCATGTCATTCACTAAATGTTTCTTTTATTTGTTCCAATTTCCAGTGATTTAGACCATTACTGATTAAAAAATACTCCACAAAAAAATCTCATTTTGTTCCAAAGGCTTGAAATTCGACCATACATCAGTCAAAATAATATTTTCATGTTCTTGCATAAACAACAAATGAAAATCTGAGATGATTTTATCTTCAAAAGACTTGTTATTTATCATCTGCATCATGAATGAAGAGTCCTTGAAAAGGGAAATAAATCTAAATATGTTCTGGTCGTGTATGTTCATCATTTGTTACTTATACAAGAACTCTATTATGTTCATTTTTATTTCCTTGAACTGTATTCTCAGGAATATTCTTAAGAAACACTACTTATTATTTTGAAAATATTATTCAAGGCACGACATAAATAAATTCCTCATTTTATTCTCATTTGATGTAATGGTTAGTGATTCAATGTGAAATCAATTTCTAGGATTAACTACAGGTTGAGTTTGAAATCGCCTTTCCGGGAGTTTTCTGAACTCCCTTCACTCTCACTTGATCATGATAGGTCCATAATCAATATTTTTCTCTATATCTTCTATCCTCTTCAATATTTTGTTTCATTCTTCTCCATCATCATCCTTGATTGCTTGTCCTTCCTTTGTTTCATCATCTGCATCATGGATTCATAAAATCTTTTGTTAGTCACATGCATAGATTGATATTAGGTTGAGATTTTGATTGAGACTGAAGTTTGAATATTGTGATCACTGATGAAAGAGAGGTGGTGGTCCATCATTGAAGTTGGTTTTTCCTTGAGTCCCTCTTGCATTTCATTGGTTTTTGCCTTGGTCAAATTGCATATAATTTACTTATACAACCTCCTTGCATTCAGCATCTTGATTGTAGTATATCTTATTTTCTTCATAGTTTATGTTTTTGTGAGGATTTTGATAACCTATATTTATTTCACAACCAGATTCACGATATCCATTATAACATGGAAAGAACATGCAATCTTCATCTCCTTAATCATCAATAAAAGATATAGAGAAATGAAAACAACCGAGACCCTAATTTCCAGCACATCTCTTTTTACTCCATGGAACATGCTTTTGTTGAAAATGCATAAAATTTTCATTCACCCTGACATTCCCCATCTTCATGATCATAAGTACAGAATTTCTAGATTTACTTCTCCATCCTTTTTATTTCATTCATTTTAAAAATTATAATCATCAACAATTTCTAGATATTTTGTTTATTACAACCCCCAGTTTTCTTTAAAAATAAAATTCTTAGCACAAACATTTTTATCATAATTTCTACATAATTTAAAACATATAAATCATTAGTTTGTGACATTAATTTCTTGGTATGTAGTGAACTGACTGCATGTAGGTAAGAAATTTAGACTTGAGATTCCAATCATGCTCATGAAAGTAACTTTTCATATATATATACATATATATCACTATCTAAATGACCATCAAATCAATAAATTTTATATCTCTTAGTTTAAGTGACTAAGAAATAACCTAAGATGGGGGAAATTATGCTCTCTATCACTTTTATCTTTAACTTAGTTAAGTAACCTAGGATGTTTCTAACTAAAAAATTGGGGACAGGAGATGGGAGACATGGCTATTTTTTTTAGACAGCTTAGGCTAATCCTTGATGTTTTTCAGGGTTATCCATCCCGAGGTGATGATGTGTCCTAATCGTGTTTTTGTGAATGCTCCCAAAGATAAACTTGTCACATACTTTTATCCTAATCGTGCTTCATCCTACCCAAATCAAGGAATTGTATGAAGAACTGGTTCTGTTTTCTTAATAACCAACCAAGTTTGCCTGTTTTTTGCTATAATGACGGAAAGGGGTTTCAATCTGCTCCCTTGAATGGAGTGCTCGTACCTAAGTGATGGCCTACCTTGGGATGGGGGAGAATAAATGGAAGAGGGCCTCAATCAAAGGTATTGCTCTCCCAAGGACATCCACAATAGATCTAGTGCGCTTGACAAGATCTCCTTCTTTAATAGCGGTATCGCTACTAAAGACAACAATAGCTAAATTCTCAAGATTTAACGCTATTCCTTTCACACCATTAGCAAATTCCACCATTTCCCCAGTTTGAATCTCGTTCAATCCATAAACACGTGCAATCCCATCTCCAATTGAGACCACTCGACCGATCTCATCCATTTGAAAATGAGTGTAAAACTTACTTATTATTCTTTCTAATAGAATAGTTAGTTCCGTGGGAGACAATACTATATTTTTGTAATATTAAGAAAGCCCTCAAAAAGAGGATAGGCTTAAGGCTCTGAAATAATTCCGCTCTACTTAAAAGAAACCACCTATATGAAGTGTTAAATTAAGTTAAAATTTGAAACGAAATAATAAATTAAGTTTTTGGAAAAAGCTCAACTTTAGGAGTGAAGAAGCGAAGGAGCAGGAGACTTGAAACACCGAAACTCCTGAACTCCAAACTCCAGAACTCCAAACTCTGGACTCCAGGTGCCCTCGGTCTCATCGGGTTAATAGATTTTGTATCTCTGGTCACTTAGTTCTGCACTTCTCTTTTGGGATAGGCTCGACTAAGTGGTGAAAGAAAATAAACCAAATGATGCAGGGAGCAGGAGTCAAACTCAACCACGCACGGCCCGACGACAACTGAGTCAAAAAACTTGCGTACGATAACTTGACTGAGCAAAATGAAGTTGATACCGCTACTGCAGGAAAAGGAGGGACACGGATACTCAATTTAAAGTGAGTAAACAGAATTCTATATTCGATCTCATGGATACATATAGAATTCTAAGAAAAGCCATATTCGATGAAAGTCGTATGTAAGGCTTGGAGGGAGATCTTTCATATCTTTCGAGATCCACCCTACAATATGAGGTCAAAAAGCCAAAATAAGTTATTCATTTTTAGTCCTTATAAAAAGATGATTCTTGAACCTCTTTCACGCTCAGGTCACGTCGAGGTACTGCAAAAAAGAAAACTGCAAAATCCGATCCAATTTATCGTAATTGATTAGTTAACATGTTGGTTAACCGTATTCTGAAACACGAAAAAAAATCATTGGCTGATCACTCGGAGGTTGATGCGATTAATTGTGAAAAATGACATGTTTTTTTATTTTGTATGGTTGGGGAGCTATTTTCCGCTAAAGGTGGCCCAATTCAAGTAAGCTAATCATTTTTATGTGAATTCTCACTTGGATATAGTGCTGAACAAGGATACTAAAAGAGGAAAAATTCAGTGAAGCTCTGTCATCCTCGAACCCCAAAGTCTTCCACAGAGTGACACTTCTTGACTTACTTCAACGTGGCCCTTGAAGCCTTCTCTTCTCTAGCCCCCGCAGCGTTTACCTGACTGGTCACAAAGATCTAATGTAAACAGTACACTTCTGAATAGCATGGATTTCTCCACAACTATAATTAGTACATAATCAGCATGTATTTCAACATAAATATTATTTCAGATCTGTAATTTATTAATTCATTGATTATAATTAGTAACTCACAAATTTTGACTTCCCTTCAGCAATACCATCCTGTTTGTGGTCTTCCCTCTAGTCCTCTTCTCCTCCATGTCTATCTTTGGATGAAACTCGTTGATCCATGTTTGACCTTTTGTGCTGAAAACTAAAGTATCTTCTTAATTCCTGCATCAAATGGTATGACTCCATCTCCTATGAATTTTTAACATAATTATAAACAGTGTTATCCCATAGAAATTGTTCAAAATCATATTGAATCTACCTCTTGAGGACGATCTTTCTGTTCTTAGTCAACCGACCAATTCATCAGCGTCCAAGTTCAAACCCTTGTCACGTTTTTAGAAGTAAACCCAAAGATGAGATTCCCCGTTATATGGATTTTTATGAATATTAAAAACTAGTTGTAAGTTTTAAAAAAATCTCAAAATCAACCTAAAACTTATATTAAAGACATCAAACTTATCAGAGTGGTCAAGGACGTGCAAAATTCAGAGGCATATTTTTTCCTTTGAATCTTGAATCATCATGCACCAAAAAGCGTGATTACAAATCCTTTGGGCTGTGATTGATGTTAGCGACAAATATCATCTTGAATACATGCTTAAAAACTATTAGAAAATTGCTTTTGGATTGCAATTTTTAGGGAGCAAAGGGCAAGGAGGGGTTTAAGTTAGGGTTCAAAACTGTATTTACGGACTTAGAAATTCAAAAGGGCATTCTGATAATCTATTAAAAGTCCAACAGTTATTATGTATTAATTATTCTCAGACAATATGAAAGAGTAATCTTCTTAATTTTAATGTTTATATTTGTTATTTTTCCATAAGTTCAAAACACACCTCGAGTGTTTAGAGTAAAAACTAGCCGTAATGCCAATAAATTCATCTTTTAAAAATCTATAAATTTAAGTTATCCTTACTAAATTTACCCAAGATAGCTTCATCGAATAATAACAAATTCTTTTATTTAATTCTCATTTAATTATGAATAAATTCTGCCTTAAATACCCAAAGGTAGTAATATGAAATTTGACAAAGTCATTAAACCAATCAAATGAGGTAAAATCCATACAAATATTTGAACATTAGTAGAGCATATGTTTATCTTCATGTCGCAGAAAATTTAAGTCCTAAATTTATGATTTTACTTGCTCACCATACGATCAAACTTAGCAGCCTTTTAATATAGCCAAGGACACAATTTGGTCTTCACTTAAAATAAGTCAACCAGTTGGCTAAGGACCTATTATGCTTGATCACAATCCCTTTTAGGTCATGCATTCCTTTTAACATTCATAAAAAAAACATATTAAATCATTTTACTAAAATGTGATTTTATATTTTTTGGCGTAATCTTCGATATCAATGAAATCATAAAGTGATCAATCTGGAAAAAAATTATGATAATGTTTATCATAATGAGTTCTAGAAAATTGTGTGAGAAAAAAATTTAAGTTGCAAGGCTCATGACAATAACTTTACCACATGCATGATATTTATAACTTCTGTGATGAAAGATTATGCCCTTACAGCATTTTGCACTCAAAATATAAAAGAATGAATAATATCAATAAATTTTCACTAACTCAATGACACATGCTCCTTGGCAACAGCCTTAGTTGATATTCGCAAAATCAGGAAAAAATGTGAATTTCATTCAAAAAATATAATAAAACATTTCAATTTTTTTAATAATCTAAACATGTCTGCTTTCTTGATCATAAAATTATTTTTTTAATTTAATGTCAAAATATTCTGTAAAATACCAAAAATGGTAATTTCACTCTAAAAATAAAATAAATCCTTGTAAATATTTCAAAATCTAATTATATATTTTTTAGCTTGTAAAATATTTCATTTATGAAATTAATGTCTCAAATTGTGTTAGAATACTATAAAATCTAGAAGCTATGAACTTCATTTGAAACTATGCCTGAATTCAATGCATTTATGATTATTTCAATGAAATAAAAATATTATATACATGAATTTATAACCAAATCAGCATGTAATTTGTGATTATCAGTCACATGTTGCTCACACGCTTCATCATAACATCATAGCAATTTGATGTCGTTTTGAGTATTTTTAGTTTTAGCTTTCTTTAAAATATTGAAACTGATTTTTTTAATCTTGAGTTATATTCATTTGGTGTAAAATATGCATGTTGCTCACACGCTTCATCATAACATCATAGAAATTTGATGCAGTTTTGAGTATTTTTAGTTTTAGCTTCCTACAAAATTCTAAAACTGGTTTTTTTAATCTCGAGTTATATTCATTTGGTGTAAAATATGCAGGCATTGAACTCATTACATATATTTGTGACACAGTGTGGACATCAATAACATGATAGTTTACCAAACTAAGGATAGATTTAAGAATTCTGTAAATAGGGTTATTAATTTTGAAAGCTTGTCAGTTTTTAAATAGTTTAATTTTTTGTGGTTACGTAGAACTTTGGATTATTTTAATCCACATGGATTTCTAGATAGTAATTCAAGAGTAGAAAATTCCATAGTTAACCATGCCAACATAATACATCAGAGCAATCCACATGTAAAAATATTGGTACATATTGAAGGAAGTTGGGAAAAATAATTAAATAAAGAAAATATAGTTTTAATTTATCCAAGACTTCAAGCATTTAGCCCTAGTTCTTTAATATAGGCTTATAAAATATTATTTGAGATTTAAATTATATTACAAGTAGCTTAGTTATTGATAAGATCCATTGATTGTTTCAATGTGGATACAGTGAAATTGTAGTTGGTAAATCATGGAAAAAATGGAGGACAAAAGAAAGAAAACTAAAAGAAAGATAGGAGCACATGGTGTAAAAGTTGAAAATAGGTCAAGCAGATGCCAATGGTGCAAGGTTAGAGAAGGGTACAGATATGGGTACGGAGAGTTTCTTTAGGGAGGCTGTGGTGGTCCTAAATGTAAAGGGGAGCAGATAATATTTCTAGGAGGAGAAGATGAGCAAAAGAAGAAGATGAAGAGGTAGAAATGAGCATAGAGGGATAAACATTACGTCTCCAATAGAAAGTCTCCTCCATTTGATAATACCAAATTGAAATAATGGGGAAATCGGCCCATACAAGGTTGCTGCTAGAGTTGGATCCATACCATTGAATATATTTCAAGGTGTCAAAAATGTGAGCCCAAAAAATGTGAGGGAGAAGGAGGACATGGACTTCTCAGTGGTGAGCAAGGGAACAATGCAGATCATCTATTAAGCCATTCATAGATGGGGTGGAATGGCCTCATGGGTGCTGGTTTTGGCGTGGATGGTGGGACGCCTAACCAACAAGTTTGTGGGTAACCAAGTACTAAAACTGTTTGATCATAACTGTGGAGAAGTGGTAGTTGCCCGAATAGATATCATCCATCCAATTATTAGTAGTCATGTTGTTGATGACCATTTGTGATTCCATTATAGGGTTGATGTGAGATGGGTGAATGTTGGCTATGATTTGTTTCATACTCACTTGTGTCATTGCAGTTTATTGTAAGGAAGTTCATGACCACATGCATCATTGACTGGCTCCTCATTTTTTGTATCTCTTCCCTGGTGGCGTTGTTCATCTATGATTATTGTTGGTCGCCATTGACATTATCTATTATGAATATTAGATGATCGGTAAATGCAGTAATCTTGGGGTTTTGTGGCCAAGAGCTGTAGGAGGAACCACATGTTCTATCGAGAGATGCGGCTGTTGTGTATGATGGGTTTCAATTTCTTCAGGTAGTAGTGTGATGACATCAAGGCTAGAGGAAGGTCTACTTTGATGACTTTCTAATATGAGTCAACTATTATTTGATCCATGTCATCTTGTAGGGAGACATATTTTTCTTTAGTGGTAATTACATCTTCTCAATAGACTCTTGGGAGATGGCATTCACAATAATCCCCTCTCATTAATGACCTTGTAATGGGTCAATCCCACATGGATACACAAGTAAGAGATAGATTTACACACAGTATATCTATCCCCTTTACCTATTTATACCATATTATCTAAAAATAGGACCCCCCATAATTGTAAAAAGGTACCATTGGTCTTTTTTCCAAATTAAAATTATCAGAGTCATTTACTCATTCAAAAATGTTGTTTAAGTCCATTTCTACATTTATTCAACTACTTGGACATGTACCAAATAGGTTAGTGTAATCCTTGTCTTTTGCAAACTCAGGTCCCTTTTTTTAGGTTATTATCATCAATATCCAAGGTTTGCAGCATCATGCATGTCACCAATGACTCAGCCACTTGTGGATCTACATCACTTGTCCTCTCTGCTGATCGTTGACGCGTATCTTCAGCCATCTCTACCACAATTTGCAATGGTGAAACTCATCAGCTTACTCCATTAATGCAGCTGCTATCAACTGTTACTTTGCTCTATAGAAGCCATGTTTTCTTGGAGGTATTTCACTAGAAAATTCCAAATTTTTCCTAATGTTATTTTATAAATTTTGATAAATTAGTTGAATCAGGATAAATATTTTCCTTTATTCCAAAATTTTAATTGAATTAAATTTTCCCTAGTTTGCTTCCATTACATTAATTTAATTCCTAATATCAATATAGAAATACACAATTAGAAATCAAAGTTTAAATTTGCTTATTCAATACTTCCTCCATGTGGATTCAATCCTTACTCGCTCTTTGTTTTTGTTTAAAGGAAAAACTTTAAAGGACTTAATTAACCCCAAGTTTTGGCTTATCACCCTCCAGCTCTCTATGTTGTAGTATTCTTCTTGCTTTCTTTATGAGCAAGATGGTGACTATGAGAGTTTGCAAGTATACCAAATGACCACTTTTGAGATGAAACTTGTTCCTAGAGCTGTCAATTCCCACAGCTAGAGACGCCCATTCTCTCTCTCTCTCTTCCTCTCTTGGTGTGCCGATGCCAGAGCGACCCTTCCCGTTGTAGCATGTGATTCCCAAGCCCTGTTTCCTGCTATCTCTTTCTCAAGCACACCTTCTCTCATATGTGCCGCCACTAGAATCTCTCATCCTCTCGCAGCTGTAGTTGCAATAGTTGAAACCTTTGACATTGTTCTTATCAGAGCTGTGGGAGTTGAGAAGGTGAGTTATCGATAATATTTTATAAAATTAATTAATGCAATAATAGTTGAAAATATATGTAACCGTGTAGCACAAGGTTTTAAATATTTACGTAATGTCTAAATTGATATTATTTTATGAGTTGATGTAATATGATAACATGGCGGAGGGTGTCCATGACATGTGAGATGGTGATGGGGGGATACTAGTGATAGAGTGGGAGGGACGGTGGCGGGTGCTGGGTACCAGTCACGTTATGAAAACATGGGAGGATTGCTGACAAGTGTGGGAGGGGGGTGTTTAGAGATGGGGTGGGTGTTGGTGATGGGTGGGCAGGGTTGGAGATTAGAGTCATTTATATTTATTTAGTAATTTATTGCATAGTTAGTTAATACATGGAGTTCTAGTGATGCATGCTCATGTCAATATTATTACTTCTCTTGCATGCTCATTGTATAGTGTGGTGCAGCATTCAATTGTCACGATGTGCACGTGGAGTCAGGTAGATCATTGTCCCTAAATGATGTTCAAGAAATCTCTCTCCATTCTTCATGTATATCTCATAGATGCTGTACAAAAAAGACATGAATTTCAAAACATTCCATAGATATTGGATCGAGGAAATGGACTTGCTAACTAAGTCACTAATAGAAAGTTGATTTGTTGCACAATTGACTAATGAGGCACTAAGAAGTGTCTACAACTGTCTACTTGCAACATCTGTAGTCAACCATCATAAACTCCATGATATTTTTAAGGGCATTAATAGTGAACAATGCTATATCCCTGACTTTTACGTCTAAACAAGCTCAGTGACAAAGAACCCAAGGAGGACGAAGGAGATTAGATCCTAGTACGTCTATACCATAGTGTCACGTGGTCATATCCCGAGCTAGGTCTCTTGTTCGAATCTGACGCGTGCCGGCCTCAGTGTTGGGAGTAAAACACAGAGCAGCCTTGATCTCTTGTAGCGGAAGTCTTTGCAATTGCTTAAGATCACATAGAATGACATAGAGGAGATGGTGGGGATGCAGCTCCGTCGAGGAATAGGGTCATTGCATTGATATCATAAATAGGTTACATCGTAGTTCGGACAATTACATGGGGGAAGACGCGGGGTGATACAAACAAATGAGACGAGGCGCATCACACCAAGGTAGTGTCGCCTCTCCGCCTCGAGGCCACTGCTCCCCGCGCGTGCGCCTGCTCTGCCCTAGGCTGGGCGCCGCGTGCCCGCGGGCGTGGCGATCACACATGCCAACCCTGCTTTGACGATCACACACGCCACCAGCACTTGTGCTGACACCTTGGCGCGCAGTCTGCGCGACGCTGTTGCATTCGGCGTCTCAAGCTGGGCGTTGCGCGCCCAACACTACCCGCGGGAACACCATGTGCCCCCATTCTGCCTCGGCACTCTCCGTGCACCACTTGCCTTAGTCTCCTGGTAGGATGTCTCCCAACCCCGTGCCCGCACACGCAATGCATGCGCTGCTCGCACAGCCGCTGCACGGCACCCCGCACAACTCAGCGCATTGCACCCGCGGCACGCCCCCCGGCTTGCGCGTCCCCTGGCCGCGTGCAGCACTTCCCACTCCCGTGCAGTGATTGGAGCTCAGGCATAGCATTGGCGCCCGCTTGTGGCTCTTGGCACTGGCGCGTAGCGCTTGGCGTGCACGCGCTCACGCCTATCGGCCCACACGCCCAGCATGCGCAAACTTCACCTGATCCGTTCCGCTTTAGCCCCGAATGGGCATTGATAACTTGCAAATCAACATGATTAATTGCTGTATTTTACATTATATTTATGTGTTTTAATGACCATATTTGCATGTTATCATATAAAAATGGAGATAAATGACTTACACTTTGATTTTACTATTATTTCTAATTTTTATCATTTTTTACATTGTATTTAACCTCATTTCATTGAAGAAATATTTTTTACGGGGCCTTAAATACTTGGCTAAAGGTTGGTAAGGGCTTTCCTAAATTTTCTGGAATTTTTCCATATTTTTATATAATTGTTTGACCAATATTTAGTTAAGAAATACTTTTTTCATATTTAAATAACACATATTCTATTTATTTAGCATTTTATAATATATTTATATATATATATCAAGGGGCATCCACGTCATTTGCCCAAAATTCAGGCGAATAAATGGATATATATTATTTAAATAAAATTAAGAGAGAGAAAGAACATTATTGTCTCATTATGGCATTGCGAATCACGATGCCATAATGAGCCAATCATTAGCTCTGAATTTATGACGTGGCGCGGTCGGCGAGAGAGAAAGGTATGATTTTTCTTTTTACTTTTCGTGCAAGAATATTCCGTCGGTTAGCCGTGTGCATTAAATGCACGCATAACCGACAATGTGCATTATACTTATTATTAGTCGTTAGCAAGTACATTTAATGTACGCACAAACCGACACACGCGATCCCATGCACATGCAGCGTCGATTCACCGCGTGCATTAAATGCACATGGGAATCGACGATACGAAGTCAAAAATTGCGGCTCAAATGTCATTTTCTGCTTTTTTTAGAAAAATAAAGAGAAGGGGGTGACGTGGCATTTTTTTAGCCATTTAAATACAGGAATCGATTTCCAATCATTGCGGGCGGCGGACGGGGACAACCACATGTTGACACGCGATCCAAGGGCGGCAAAAACAAGGAAAAAGAGGCTCAGCCAATCAGAAAATTTTGTTTTTTTTATATAATGAAATGATCCAACGGCTTAGATTAATCTGCAGTAAAACGACGATATCTTGAGATCTAGCCGTCTGATTGGGCTGAAATTTTGAGGGCATGTTTGTCTTTTCCCCCCTCTAGATTCTCTACATTGGATCTTTAAATAGAGGTCTGGAAAAGGGCAAAGTTAACTTTTTGAAGCTCTCTCCAAGGATTTGGCCAGGAAGACACAAGAGTTGCTTTGGAAGTCGACAGTTATTGATTCTGCACTCAAATTTGTAAGTCTCTGATTTGTATTTCAATCTTCTTTTTGAACGATTTTAAAACGCCAACGCATGGGCGAAATGTGCATGCCCTAGAAGTTAGTTTTGAATGAAATTAGCACTGCATTTTGATTCTGATTCAAGATCTGGTTTTAAATCTTTAATTCTACATCAATTTTGAACATTTATGCATTACTAGATTTTTTATTTTGGGTCGGATTTCATCATTTCCGCAACTTCTTAATTGTTTCTCTCTAGGTTAATTTGTCTGGTTTTTCTCTCTAGATTTCAATTTTTATTGTTTGGAAATTTAATTAAATATATAAAAAAACTAAAAATAAACTTTGATTTGAAAATTCATCCATCTTGAGGTCCAATTTAAAAATCCCTTTCTTGATTATTAAATCCCAATTTCAATTCATAAAAAAGTGTCTTAAAATTTTATAATAATTGGGAAATTAATAATCCAAATTAATATGATCTTATAATTGAAATAATTCTATCTTGAGCTTTTTGATCGAAATAGTGAAAATCAAAATTAATTTTTTTACTTAATTTTGATTAATTAAAAACATTATTAAGTATAATTAAGATTTATTAATTGAAAAATTAATTCATATTTGAATTAATTCATTAAAATTAGATAAAAATTCTTACTTTCTACCTCCCGGTGGTTCGACCCCTTGCTTGCTCTATATTCTATATTTAGTGATTAAGGGTATTTATAAATTTTATTGTATAAGTCTAAACATCAAATCAACGACATATTTACACGCATTATTAGGCTTATTAGGCACGTGCACTGTCTGTAGTGTATCACCATATACGAGGGCGATGGCTTGAAAGATCAAGTTGGGCATCGCTACCCTTAGTGCGTGTAGCACTAAATATGACTTAGTCCTTAAATGTCGTGGTTTTCATGCGAAAATGCCCTCCCAATAAGCACGTAGGCGTCTGGGCAGGGAATGCCGCCTAGTTAGGGGTCTAACACATAAACACACTATGGGTTATCATCTACAATGAGGGGTTTAAGATCATGCAAAAATATGCCATTAAGACAAGTATTGACCCACCAAGTTCTAATGCAAAAATGTGCTCATATTCTCATAGAGAGAGACAAGGAGAAAGAGAGAGAGAGAGAGAGAGAGAGAGAAATATATATATATATATATATATATATATATATATATATATATATATATATAGAGAGAGAGAGAGAGAGAGAGAGAGAGATAAAGAGACAAACAGAGACGGAGAGATAGATGGATAGATAGAGAGAGAGAGAGAGAGGAAGAGAGGGAGAGAGAGAGATAGGGGGAGCGGGGGAGAGAGGAGAGGGAGAGGGGGGAGGAGAGAGGGAGAGAGAGTGATAGAGAGATAGGAGAGAGGGAGGGGGAGAGAGAGAGACAGAGAGATATAGGAGAGAGGGAGAGAGACACATAGAAAGAGAAGGGGAGAGAGAGGGAGAAAGAGAGAGACAGAGAGAGAGGGAGAGAGAAACAAAGAGAGAGAGAGAGATCGAGAGAGGGAGAGAGAGAGACATAGAAAGAGACACAGAGAGAGATAGAGAGAGGGAGAGAGAGAGAGACAGACAGAGAAAGAGATTGGCGGGAGAGAGAGAGACATAGAGATATAGGAGAGAGGGAGAGAGACACATAGAAAGAGAAGGGGAGAGAGAGGGAGAAAGAGAGAGACAGAGAGAGAGGGAGAGAGAAACAAAGAGAGAGAGAGAGAGCGAGAGAGGGAGAGAGAGACAGACATAGAAAGAGAGACACAAAGAGAGAGGGAGAGAGAGAGAGACAGACAGAGAAAGAGATTGGCGGGGAGAGATAGACCGAGAAAGAGAGAGAGGGAGAGAGAGATAGACTAAGAAAGAGAGAGAGAGAGAGAGAGATAGACTGAGACAGAGAGAGAGAGAGAGAGATAGACTGAGATAGAGAGAGAGAGACTAGGAGAGAAGACTAAGAAAGAGAGAGAGAGAGAGAGGGGGAGAGAGAAGAGAGAGAGAGAGAGAGGGAGAGACAAATAGAGAGGGGAGAGACAAAGAGAGAGGTAGACTGAGAAAGAGCGAGAGAGAGAGAGAGAAGAAGAGGAAAGGAAGAGAGGGGGAAAGAGAAGACAGAGAAGAGAGGGAGAGAGAGAGAGAGAGACAGAGAGAGAGGGGGAGAGAGAAAGAACATTATTGTCTCATTATGGCATTGCGAATCACGATGCCATAATGAGCCAATCATTAGCTCTGAATTTATGACGTGGCGCGGTCGGCGAGAGAGAAAGGTATGATTTTTCTTTTTACTTTTCGTGCAAGAATATTCCGTCGGTTAGCCGTGTGCATTAAATGCACGCATAACCGACAATGTGCATTATACTTATTATTAGTCGTTAGCAAGTACATTTAATGTACGCACAAACCGACACACGCGATCCCATGCACATGCAGCGTCGATTCACCGCGTGCATTAAATGCACATGGGAATCGACGATACGAAGTCAAAAATTGCGGCTCAAATGTCATTTTCTGCTTTTTTTAGAAAAATAAAGAGAAGGGGGTGACGTGGCATTTTTTTAGCCATTTAAATACAGGAATCGATTTCCAATCATTGCGGGCGGCGGACGGGGACAACCACATGTTGACACGCGATCCAAGGGCGGCAAAAACAAGGAAAAAGAGGCTCAGCCAATCAGAAAATTTTGTTTTTTTTATATAATGAAATGATCCAACGGCTTAGATTAATCTGCAGTAAAACGACGATATCTTGAGATCTAGCCGTCTGATTGGGCTGAAATTTTGAGGGCATGTTTGTCTTTTCCCCCCTCTAGATTCTCTACATTGGATCTTTAAATAGAGGTCTGGAAAAGGGCAAAGTTAACTTTTTGAAGCTCTCTCCAAGGATTTGGCCAGGAAGACACAAGAGTTGCTTTGGAAGTCGACAGTTATTGATTCTGCACTCAAATTTGTAAGTCTCTGATTTGTATTTCAATCTTCTTTTTGAACGATTTTAAAACGCCAACGCATGGGCGAAATGTGCATGCCCTAGAAGTTAGTTTTGAATGAAATTAGCACTGCATTTTGATTCTGATTCAAGATCTGGTTTTAAATCTTTAATTCTACATCAATTTTGAACATTTATGCATTACTAGATTTTTAATTTAGGGTCGGATTTCATCATTTCCCCAAATTCTTCACTTTCTCTCTCTAGTTTAATTTGTCTAGTTTCTCTCTCTAGATTTCAATTTTTATTGTTTGGAAATTTAATTAAATATATAAAAAAACTAAAAATAAACTTTGATTTGAAAATTCATCCATCTTGAGGTCCAATTTAAAAATCCCTTTCTTGATTATTAAATCCCAATTTCAATTCATAAAAAAGTGTCTTAAAATTTTATAATAATTGGGAAATTAATAATCCAAATTAATATGATCTTATAATTGAAATAATTCTATCTTGAGCTTTTTGATCGAAATAGTGAAAATCAAAATTAATTTTTTTACTTAATTTTGATTAATTAAAAACATTATTAAGTATAATTAAGATTTATTAATTGAAAAATTAATTCATATTTGAATTAATTCATTAAAATTAGATAAAAATTCTTACTTTCTACCTCCCGGTGGTTCGACCCCTTGCTTGCTCTATATTCTATATTTAGTGATTAAGGGTATTTATAAATTTTATTGTATAAGTCTAAACATCAAATCAACGACATATTTACACGCATTATTAGGCTTATTAGGCACGTGCACTGTCTGTAGTGTATCACCATATACGAGGCGATGGCTTGAAAGATCAAGTTGGGCATCGCTACCCTTAGTGCGTAGCACTAAATATGACTTAGTCCTTAAATGTCGTGGTTTTCATGCGAAAATGCCCTCCCAATAAGCACGTAGGCGTCTGGGCAGGGAATGCCGCCTAGTTAGGGGTCTAACACATAAACACACTATGGGTTATCATCTACAATGAGGGGTTTAAGATCATGCAAAAATATGCCATTAAGACAAGTATTGACCCACCAAGTTCTAATGCAAAAATGTGCTCATATTCTCATAGAGAGACAAGGAGAAAGAGAGAGAGAGAGAGAGAGAGAGCAGATATATATATATATATATATATATATATATATATATATATATATATATATATATATATATATATATATATATATATATAGAGAGAGAGAGAGATAAAGAGACAAACAGAGACGGAGAGATAGATGGATAGATAGAGAGAGAGAGAGAGAGAGAGGAAGAGTGAGAGATAGAGTTAGGGGAGAGAGGAGAGAGGAGAGAGGGAGAGAGAGGGGGGAGAGGAGAGAGGGAGAGAGTGATAGAGAGATAGGAGAGAGGGAGGGGAGAGAGAGACAGAGAGATATAGGAGAGAGGAGAGAGACACATAGAAAGAGAAGGAGAGAGAGGGAGAAAGAGAGAGACAGAGAGAGAGGAGAGAGAAACAAAGAGAGAGAGAGAGAGATCGAGAGAGGGAGAGAGAGAGAGATAGAGAGAGACACAGAGAGAGATAGAGAGAGGGAGAGAGAGAGAGACAGACAGAGAAAGAGATTGGCGGGGGGGAGAGAGACGAAGAGAGAGGGGAGAGAGGGAGAGAGACACATAGAAAGAGAAGGGGAGAGAGAGGGAGAAAGAGAGAGACAGAGAGAGAGGGAGAGAGAAACAAAGAGAGAGAGAGAGATCGAGAGAGGGAGAGAGAGACAGACATAGAAAGATAGACACAAAGAGAGAGGGAGAGAGAGAGAGACAGACAGAGAAAGAGATTGGCGGGGAGAGATAGACCGAGAAAGAGAGAGAGGGAGAGAGAGATAGACTAAGAAAGAGAGAGAGAGAGAGAGAGATAGACTGAGACAGAGAGAGAGAGAGAGAGAGATAGACTGAGATAGAGAGAGAGAGACTAGGAGAGAAGACTAAGAAAGAGAGAGAGAGAGAGAGGGGGAGAGAGAAGAGAGAGATAGAGAGAGGGAGAGACAAATAGAGAGGGGAGAGACAAAGAGAGAGGTAGACTGAGAAAGAGCGAGAGACAGGGAGAGAAGACTGAGAAAGAAAGAGAGAGAGAGAGAGAAGACAGAGAAGAGAGAGACAGAGAGAGGGAGAGACAGAGAGAGAGGGGGAGAGAGAAAGAACATTATTGTCTCATTATGGCATTGCGAATCACGATGCCATAATGAGCCAATCATTAGCTCTGAATTTATGACGTGGCGCGGTCGGCGAGAGAGAAAGGTATGATTTTTCTTTTTACTTTTCGTGCAAGAATATTCCGTCGGTTAGCCGTGTGCATTAAATGCACGCATAACCGACAATGTGCATTATACTTATTATTAGTCGTTAGCAAGTACATTTAATGTACGCACAAACCGACACACGCGATCCCATGCACATGCAGCGTCGATTCACCGCGTGCATTAAATGCACATGGGAATCGACGATACGAAGTCAAAAATTGCGGCTCAAATGTCATTTTCTGCTTTTTTTAGAAAAATAAAGAGAAGGGGGTGACGTGGCATTTTTTTAGCCATTTAAATACAGGAATCGATTTCCAATCATTGCGGGCGGCGGACGGGGACAACCACATGTTGACACGCGATCCAAGGGCGGCAAAAACAAGGAAAAAGAGGCTCAGCCA